>NC_090779.1:5110000-5482500 GCF_040054535.1 Antennarius striatus | reverse complement strand
ATGCACCACATGCACACGCAGTCATGCGTATGTGTATGCCACGACTCTAGTTGCTTTTAATTTTTTAACTTTGTTACTACTTATTTCTATACTGTAATCATACTTACCTTTTCTCTTAGTCAGCTGACCGTAGCAACTCCGTGGCTTATTGTGTACACACAAGATCAGCTGTTCGAACTGGAGCCAATTGGAATTTTTCCAAGACTGACAGAAAAAAACAATGTGTTTGAAGTGGAGGAGACAATGGCTGAGTATGGACAGGGAAAATAACAGCTGTGTGTCCCGACAGTCCTGATGAACAATGAGAGATGGCTGGCCATCAAGATGAAGGAGATAACAGAAGTTGTCCGCGGTATCAGTCTGATGTGCTTCAGTGAAACGTTGTTATGCATGGATATGCAGGATGACTACATTTCCAAAAACTAACACAAAAACATGTACACCTGAGTGATAACAATTTCCCCCTGGGGATGAATAAAGTATACTTTCTTTCTTTCTATCAGGGATGGTGCCAGGAGTGGTGTGAAGAAACGCTGCCTTGCTGTTCTTGTAAACATTGAACTGTTGGCTGTTGGGCACCATCCCTACATTACTGCTGTTTGCTAACCCAACGTTTCAGTGAGGAAGAGGACGAATGGCAGCTGGTACACTAAAAACTGTATATACCTGTGTATACATTTTTATTCTCGTCTAATCTCTATTTATTTATTGACCCTTTTAAAGAAGGGTTAATGAAATACAGTGAACATACAGTATTGCATCAAATATGTTCTTTAACATCTCCTTCTAATAGGTTAAAACGCAAAGTCTGGTTTTTAGGGAGTGGCAAAAAACTCAACATATTCTGTACGTCAGGGGTGTAAAACTCATTTCACCGAGGGCCACATCAACATAACAGCTGTCTTCAAAGGACCAGGTGTAACTAATAAATGTAACTAAATGTAACTCAGTGTAATGTAAAATAAAGGGAACTATTCCTTAACGTTAAATAACTAAGAATTTATTACTTAATCAAGTTACAAACATTACAAATGCACAGAAAAACTGGTTGCTTGTTTCTGTTTTAACAAAAATTATTTTATCAGGTTATGAAACCCACAAAACTCCATCAGTCAATGATCAAACTAGACAAGTGAATTAAAAAAAACAACATACACAAGTTAGGACATAAAGTTTGTTCAAAACGTTTACGTCAGAGTTAAAATGGGCTTAATTAATGCATTGTGGGAAATATAGTTTTTGGTCAAAGCACACTTTTGACCTATTTGCTTTTAGACACTCTCACTTTTTATGCTCTTGAGGGGCCACATAAAATGATTTTTGTGGGCCACATTTGGCCCCCGGGCCTTGAGTTTGACACATTTTCTCTACGTGCTGTTTCCATTCTCCCAGCTTGACATATGATCCATCACCACTGACCTTTGACAACCTTTGCCTCCCCATGAAAAATCCTCCATGCCTGCATTCAAGAGGAGTCAGTCACTCAATCCAGCCTTCGTGATCCTCAAAGGTTTGGCCAATTTTTATTTTGGTTGACCAAAGGAATTACCTTGGGAAGCTGGGTCCTCACAGTGCTACACAGCAAATATTGGGCAAGTAGCGTCCTCCCTAAAAAAAGTAATGTAATAACACACGGCACACCTGCTACACCAAAAAAAACCAACAACCTCAAAATGGAATGTCACAAAAAAAGTAGTCCAATTGGTACAGAGGGGAATGGAAAGACATCACATCTGTGTGGAGGAGGAAAAACCATCAAATTTCCAGTCAAATGGGAGAAGAGTATCCAAACTACTTTTAACTTCCTGTACCTGCTTTTTATGGTAGGCCTTGCAAATATTTGTCTGATTAGTTCACTTTTGCCTGGAATTTTGATGTCTATGTGTCTGGCTAAGGAGCTTTAGAGGAGATTGGAGGGGGGGTTAGGGGGTAGGATGAGGAACATTCATATCAGCCCCTTTCAAGTACTAAATACTATTCTAAAACAGGATAGGCTGGCTAACTGTTGAGAAGGCTAACACCAACGGATATCACTACAAAACAAAAAGCACATCTTTGGCTTTGTCAAAATTAACTTTGGTTAATTTCTAATTATTCAACCAACTCTTACAGTTTCTGTGAACCATCCAGCTGTCTTGCTCTTTCTTATACTCTTTCTTATCCTCATTATTTGCACTTCATCCTGAACAGTTTAGCATTTTGTTTACTCAAGAAACCCCTCAGGCTCATCAAAGTCCTCGAGTTACGCTTCTGTAACCTCTTAACTGGAAAGATGAGTCTTTTGTTGACTTACCTAAAAATTAGACAAGTAACAGACACCACACCCAGCACTGCAGGAACTCCCTCTCCATACCTGGGATAGAAAATCCTCTTTATTCTCCCTAAAGTTCGGTACATGTCAGAAGTCCAAGGACTGAGCTTCTCATTCAGTACCGTAACACAAACTGTGCATCTCGGCAGGGCAGGGGACAGGAAAGGAGGGCAGGTCGTGGACTTGGAACAACAGAAACTTCCAGATCCATCCTGGTACGTATGAGGAATTACTTTAGAAGCTCTTAATAACTCAGATCATGGTACAAAACACTGATAGATGACTAAATGCGCACCATGTAGAAATAAGTCACTGTTTGATAAAAGACGGTAGTAATATTTCCATGTGACAGCTTTCTTTTGTACATAAGACTCAACTTTTACCAACCAGATGTTCATTTCAGTTGAAATTATCTTTTCTAACTGTACAAATTCTGCAATTCTATTATATCAGGGGGACAACCATCTGATCTCCAAACCTCCATCATCAACTCACCATGGGTCAGACCATCAGCAAACCCACTTCTAACCCCTTTCAGAACTCCAACTTCCTTGCGTCTTTCAAGCGTGCCTCCCCCAGCCGTCCCACCTTTGAACAGAACTTACTCCCTCGCCCAAGCATCTTCTCCACACTTAGGAAGCCCACCGCTGCCAAGCCCAATGATTTCATACCGCTATTCAATGACTGTATCTCTGCTGCATCATCCAGAACCCAAGAGTACCTTCTCTTTAAAGACCCAGAAGAAAAGTTCCACCCGAGCTCTGAGGTTTTCACTCAGGTGGGTATCTTTATTCTTTGAGGGGATAATGAATACAGCAGCTTTTTAACAATCCAGAAAATAATTTAATTATCAATACGTTGTTCTCCAACAGGTCTTCCTAATGACATACATCTCTCAGAGTGTCAACCTCAACCTGACAGACACCTTTAACTGCACGGCCATGACCCCAGAGCAGCGCATCCTGTTGGGGGCCGACTGGGTTTGGGCTGTGCTGGAAAAGCCAACCAAGAACCCTCGGATCCAAATCGCTGTTCAAGTCCTAAATCTGACTGACAACGAGAATGAAGAGGAGAATGGTATTCCTCCAGAGGCCTGCAGCGAGACAGTCCAGATCGCCCAGCTGGAGTCCAGCAACAAGAACATGCATGAGAAGATGGTGGACTTCTGCACCTCCGTCGGCAAGGATTGCTACGCTCTGTTCTTGTTCATAGGGAAGAAAAATGACAAGGGAAATATTTATGGTGTCCTAAGCAACAACTTTGAAGCAGCCATTGGAAAGTGCAACAAGATTGACAGACCTTTTATCGAGAACTTCTTCAAAGGCTCAAGGTATCTCCATACACCTTCAGGAATGATGCAAGCCATTGTCAGCAAGAAGGAGGGAGAGCCTCTCACTCTCATGATTAAATTTAGCTGAATAGAAGGGATTCATTAAAGTTAAGATAACTTTATTCAGTGACACAGCAATAAACTTGAAGTGGTTGAAATGTGGAGGATATTTGAACTTATGACTTCCAGACCTGTTACAGTCGAAGGCCTTTGAGAGAACATTCTATTTATTTGCAGCCAATCCCAGTTGTTTTTAGTGCGTGTAACAAGTCAGGTTTTTTTGCTGCATACGCCGTTTGTGACAGCTCAGCCTTTAGTCATTAAAACACATCAGGGTATAAACAGAGTGAAACCAAGCAACAGTTTCTAACATAACACAAAGTCTCCAGTCTCTAGGTGAAAACTAGGCAAAATCTGTACAATATAATTTTGTGCTTTTTAACCCAGTATGTGATAGCAAAACAGGGACAGTTATATTCTAAATGAAACCTGTATTGATACTTGCTAAAATAATTCCTAATTCTTTAAATTCCAAGATAATGCCCAGATTAGCCTTTTTGACGTGAAGAATTAAGTAATAAGATTGATGGATTTTCAAACTGAACAAAATCCCCCTCCTTTCCCATGAACACGACTGTAATCTACCTGATGTTGTGTTCACACTGAATGTGTAGTAAATGTGTGCCATAAATACAAGCACAACCAGGCAAAGATGAGAGAAGATGCAACTATTCACTGATCCAGGGCAATTTATTTGCAACCTCGAGAGGAGGTGTGCACTCTTAAATAATCTCTAACCTCTTTGTGTTCTATCTATGAACTGGTGGAACAGTGAAAACCAGGAATTTGCTTCTACTTGTTGACATTGCAGGATACAGTAAGGCTTTCTGGACCGTTGTTGTTCTTTATGCATAAACTACTTGTTGAATTGCCATCAAACTGGGTGGACTGGTGGGGCATGGGATCCAGACAAAGGGCCAATTCCATGTTTTTTCACTACTACATTAACATTTTAGGTTTGATATTCATAATGATTTTTTTTAAGGCTGTAGGAGTTGGCAGAGTCACTAATTCTGTTTAGTACTGTAGTTGATCAGGTTAAAGGGGTGGATCCATTCTGATGGCCCACAGGTCTCGTTGGATTGTAGATTAACATAATTAAGGGTGGAGTGTTTCATGCGTTTGAAGAATTCCACACTTTCTGTTAGACCATCAAGATCGTCACTGGTTTTTGTTGTATCATTGCCTGGAAAATAAGTTTTTTTATCAGTTGGATTTTGTGCTTCCTCATAGTCAAAAGATAGATGGATGTCACGTGTTATAATTTAAAAAAATATTATTATATAAATGAAACTGGGCAGCTCCCTCCAAGACAGCCTAATGGAAGTCTTTATGGGCAAAAAGGATGACCCAAACAGAAAACTGGAGTGGAATTGGGCTAAATTTTAGTTTTCCTTCCAGTCATGTGTTCCATTTACACTGTTGGATATGAGTAAATTTGTAATTTACCTAAAATGACACTCTTTGACATTAATTACTTTGTAGAATAGATGGAGTCAGTCACTTAGACACTGACGCATGGAGGTGGAAAATATTCTCCAATGATAAAGACAGTTAGGAGTCAGTTCTGGTTTCTTACTGGAATATTATCAGAATAGTGGTCTAGAATTCACCGGGGCTGGAAGGAATATTTATTAAACATAATCATTTCTTAAATCTTCAACATGATTGTAAATAGAAAATTCCTGTCTAATAATATTTAAATATTAACACAAAAATGTTCTTCATAACTGAGCTTGTTGGTCACTTCACCCTTTGGATCCACAGCAAAACATCTCTGCTATTCTTGTTCCTAATGAGATCAAAAATTTCAATTTTGGTAAATAAGAACATATTTTGTGAACCCGCGGCACATCGATAATTATGTACGTTATGTAATTCCCAATGTTGTGGTTGGCAAATGTTAGCATGCTAACACGCTAAGCAAGAAGGTAGCAGATGTCATTAGGTGCTGTAGCATGAGTCCACCTGTACAGCCATACAAGCAGAGAAGTTTGTTTACGACAGTCGTCATAGAAACGCTCTGATTTGTTTTCTGTGATGATGTACCAACCTGGTGTTAAGTGTCTACTTTAGAGCTCAGACACACACTTAGGGAAGGTTTCTACTCACCAAACACACTTTCTTCTGACGTCAGACTTGTTTTGGATTCAGGTGTAAAAAATATTTATTTAAGATGTATTTATTTTAACATAGTTATGTAGAAATATCCAATACAAGGCACGTTTACTAAACAGTAATAATCTTTTCATACATGACTACCCAAAGTTTTACAAATGTACAAACACACACACACACACACACACACTTTGAATACCAGTGGTATTAAAATATTGAGGGCAATCTCTCGCTTCCTCACGTTAAAATTTCTGTTCAAAAATAAGCAACAAGTTACAATCGCTTCATTGTAAACTGAAATTCACATCTTCTTGTGAGCATCAGGGATATTTGAAGAATGTTTGAGAGTGGAATGAAAATAAAGAACGCTTCCATCAAAGCTCATCCTTCCTGTCCAACTCTTCTTTGTGGTTATCACACGCGCACGTGGCGGTGTGGTCTTTCGGCTGAGGCACCAGCTCCATGTGTGGATGGCGTGCAGGCTGTCCTACCTGCCGCTCTGAGTACGTGTGCAGCACCCTGTAGTAGTAGCAGTACAGCCTGCTGGGCTGCAGCAGCTCTCTGGCCAACATCTGCCCCAGCCTGGACATCTTCTGGGCCTCAGCGTCGTTCTCTTTGGCCCATCGGATCTTCTCCAAAAGGTCCGACAGATTCCTCCTCACAGGGAGGTAGTGGGTACCCGCTTTGAGGTGGCCGTAGAAATGTTCATAATACTGAGAGTCCTGCTTCAGAACCAAACTGCTCCCCAGCATCAGGTAAGGAAAGCGATATGCTGCCACGGTTCCGTCCACGTTCACCTGGTACTTGTACTAACAGAAAAAGACGTTTTAAAACATTCATTTAATTGAAACAAAAGAGAAAAACAAGTTCATAAAAATACAAAGAAAGAACGCCCCATTAAAGTTGAGCTTCATGTTACATGATTTAAGAATTAGGTTCCTTTAATTCTACGTGCGTGCTCACCTTGAAGAAGTCAAAGAATCCAACAAGCGGTACTTTGCCAAAGTGTTTCTCCCTGTCTCTGAAGAAGAACCACGCTGTGATGCCTGCGTCCAGCAGCTCAGGGTTTTTCTTGGACAGAGAGACGAGGTGAAGGCGCTCCTCTCGACTGTCACGGCCACGGAAAAATGCCTTCTCAGTTTTATTAACCCAAGAAGGCCCTGGGAGACATAGAAAGAAAAGGACAGTAAAGTGTATTCAACATCTACAGGATATAAGAAAATGTGTATATAATCAACCACCAAGAGAGGTGTGTGTGTCATCTATCTTGTCTGGATAACTACCTCAGACTTAGTCTTCAAAGCACGTACTATTAACTTACTATACGCATACATGAAGCCTGAGGTTAGGGTGGTACATCACGACTCATCGAGTCAAACTCATGATCAGACAGTTTTATTTCATGTGCATCCGTCATAATAAAAGACCACCATTCAGTTTGAATCCCTACACATGTACAGTATTTTCCGCACTATAAGGCGCACAGAAAAGCCTTTAATCTTTTAAAAAAACAACAGTGCACCTTATAATCTAGTGGGCCTTATTTGTGAAAAAAGTTTTGAAATAGGCCGTTCATTGCAGGTACACCTTACGATCAGATGCACCTTATGTATAAAAAAGGTTTAAAATGGGCCATCCATTAAAGGTGCGCCTTATAATCCAGTGCGCCTTATAGTGCAGACGGGAACAGGACAAGTGTTTCTACAATAACATATTTAAACCCAACCCAACGTTAGCCCACTAGGATTGATTTCTGATCAGAAACATATGGAGGACAATTTGTTTAAGAGGAGTAGTGAATCAGGATTTGAAACTACTTTCCTTTCACCAGACCCCAAAGATCAGCATCGGTTTCTACAGATTATTTAGTTTTATGATCAACTGACGGTACAGACGCTTGTGATGCCCCCTGGTGGACGCAGCCTGTCTGACGCGTTTATACAGTATGTTCTAGTACAGTTGTCTTAAACAATTTCAGCACCACGGACCAGCTTAACATCAGACAATATTTTAAAAGACTGGCCTTTAAGGTGTGGTGGATGAACACAACAAAATAAAATGATACCACCAGCATAGAAATGTTGTTTTTTTCCCCTAAATATAACAAATGTGAATCCAGTGTGTATAAACTTGACCAGCATCGTCCTCCTAACATCACACCAACGTTTGTTTTTTTGTTCATTTTAGTAGCTTTAGCAGTAATGTATTCTGTGTCATCAGCCGGGGCGGCCCCTTTAAGAAGGCAGTCATGTGACCGAGGCAAGCATCTTGACAAGCGTCAAGAGTGACTCAGACAGATGCGGAGGAGAGAATCCACTCACTTTAAAACATCATTCAGTATCAGATCCAAAACAAAACAGAAACTACAACCAAGGCAGTCAGAGACTGCAACATCCCGCGACACCCCTGAATACAAAATTTTACCCTGAACTACTTGCCTAGGTCAAAGATCAAAGCTAGTGCTCTGACCTAGTGTCCCTCCTTCAGTACGGCAGTTACCTGTGTTTCCCTGCACAGACAGCAGGTCGTTGGTGACTCCTCTCATGGTCTCCAGGGTGGAGTGTGTCACCTCGTACGTGGGGAGGACGATGTCCCGTGTGTCTGTGGAGCCACACCAGGACAGGATTGGAACGCTGTCCGTTCTTCTTGTCTCTAACGGCCAGTCACCAACATTCATGTAAAACTCCACGTCAGGTACCTTCACCTTCAACAGCAAAGTGAAGACTGCGATCAGTGACGTCATGGTAACAAATACTACAGAAAGACCTTACTGGTTGTTCAACGCTCAAACACCCAGAATACCTTTCTTGTTAGAGAGAGCAGTATTTCATCAGAGAACATCTTGAAGTCGGTGTATTTTCCTAGAGTGCGGCGGTGCAGCTGGTTGTTGATGATGGCGTAGTGAATGATACCTCCTCTGTTAGCGAACCTGGGGGTCACTTCCTCTCTGAGGTGCTTCAGGTCCACTGTGGGAAAGGAGCTGAAGTCGGCCTCAATCTGGGGCTCCTCAGCGGGACACTGCATGTCCCTCTGCCAGACGGGGGCATCGAGGCGTGGGCAGTCACAGTACTCATGATAGACGGGGCCTGAGCATTAACGAGAAAACTCAGCGTTAGAGCAGGTGTGATTGGTTCCATCCCAGACCATACTACACTTCAGAAAATACTCTTGAGACAGAAAAGACTTGAGTTGAACAATTCCTGCACGTTTCAAACCTGATGTGAAGCAGGATGATGAAGTTCATTTAATCCACATAGAAACAGGATGGACAGACCAACGAAGGCTTCAAACCTACACTCATTTTACACACACACAGTCATTCTGATGGAGAATGGTGTGTTCTTTTGTAGCAGTGGTGTGGTGTGTGTGGTGACTACATGTCCTCTGTGTCCATCCCTCCTCCTTCTCTGGGTGTCATCCTTTTATCCTGCATTCAAATGTCTTTCTTTCTGATATGTATCAGTCAAATAATAGAGAGGGCATTGTGTGGCGACTATATTTAAAAAGCCAGGATACAAAAATTCTCCTTGGTTGTCTATGTCATAAATTGTTGCAACAAGCGGACAATGAAAATTTTAAAAACCCTGGTAAACACACAGGTAGAATTGAGTGTCTGGTTTAAAGCTCAATAGAGACAGTACAGTTGGTAAAAACATTGCAAACATTGAATAACCGAAGTGGAATTCTAATCATATTGGCTTCACATTGTGTACAGTATTTTCTACACTATAAGGCGCATCCTCAATAATTTGTTTTATAAATTATTTCATTTATAAGGCGCACCGGATTATAAGGCGCACACAAAAAATAAAATTTATTTAATAAACTGCAGCGGCTGTAGTTGCGCAATCCGTCCACTAGATGGAGCCGCGCTGCTCAGGCAGTCATGATTGCATTCATGACTTCCTGACTACCTTTGAATGGCCCCTATTGTTATGTCAATAAGACATTCTGAGCCTCATGAAGGAAACCTGATCACTTGATCACTTTGCCATCTTAGAAAGAAGTCAACACACATATTAAAAAACCTGACATTAAAAACTGGTTAAATTCATTACGAGTGCAGTCAGTTCGAACAGAGCGGATTATTTCCTGATCTGAAGTTCGAAGCAGATATTTAAGCTTCCACGTTCGTCTTCGTTTATTAATTAAATATTGTTTCGATCGATCGGTAGTCCAGTCGGAGGTGAGGTGCAGCTATTTGCTGCTGTGTGTCCTAAACGATTTTTTAACTAGTTTTTAATGTCAGGCTGCTAATTTACGGTCAAATATGACGCTGTTTTACTCCTAGACCTGACTTTTAACGTCGGTGTCTCACCGCCGTGAATCTCACAGCACGTCGCTGCAGACAGAATACACAAGCCTGAATGCGCCCCTCCGCCGCCCCCCCAGAGATATCAACTACATTTGTAAATCAATGCAGCACACCAGACACCTTTGTCTAGCAGTGACTCTGCTCTTGAAGTTTCAGAAAAGGCTGGAAGTTCAGCTTTGAGGGTCTTTCATTCACCTTTATGCCAGTTTCTCCGTGTGTTTCCACAGACTAATAGAATGGACCGTCACTAGATTCCAGATGACAGCACAATGGCATTTTTAAGACCAATTAAGTTTAAACTGGGTTATTTCCGACGCCAAATAGGAAATACTGACATCAGCCAGTCAAACTTTATTAATAGAATTGTTGAAAGTTCCTTATGTTTTTCTACGTCATCACCGGTGCTCCTAGTCTGCTCTACCGTCTGAGAGCAGCTCAGTCAGAGCCGGGACTTCGGTGACGCCCCTTGACTACCGTTGTTAGGGGGCGTGGGCCCGAGTGCCTTGTGAGGGGGCTCCTCTGGTGGCGGAGTGCAGCATGACTGGCGGCCAGACTGCCGGCTTTTTTTCAGCGATAACGTTTTTAACCAATATTAATGAATATTAATCCATATATAAGACGCACCGGATTGTAAGGCGCACGACGCATTTATGAGAACATTTTAGGCTTTTAGGTGCGCCTTATGGTGCGGAAAATACGGTAAACATTATTCAAGCATTGTGATATCCCAGAAGTTAAGTCTCTGTCAGCTGAGAATCAAATTACAGTATTTTTTGTACGATAAGGTGAATCTAAAGGCCTTTAATTTTCTCCAAAATTGACAGTGCACCTTATAATCCAGTGCGCCTTATATATGAAAGTGTTTTAGAAATGCCATTCAATGAAGGTGCGCCTTATAGTGCGGAAAATACTGTCGTCGATACTGAAAACAGAAACGTGACCATGTGTGAGCTGATTTATTTGTCAGGCACAAAACAAACCTGGGATGGTGTAGGGCGACTTGGCAACAGCAACATCTTGGTGTAGGACTTCAACCTTCAGGCCGTTCTTCACCGTCCTGTAGAGCCGATACCTGACCAGGAAGGAGCCGTCCTGTCTGTCCAGAGGTGGGGGGACGTGGACTCGAATGTGCTCCGTCTCGTCCAGTGGACTGATCTTCACTTTAAACGTGTCTCTACCTACCAGCACATGTAAAGAACACATCAGTGACCAACATCTGGAAGCGAAATGCATCCTCCCCCCACTATGAACTGAAAGAGAGACACATGTTCATATTATTTTCAACATTCAAAACAAAATGCTATTTTTATTGTTAGGAGCAAACGTTGGCAAGCTCAGAGATGAAGGTGGCTTTTGAAGCTAAACTTTCTTGAAGTCATCAATAGGTGCCACCACATTCCTAAGCAGATAGATGAATAAAAATCCTTCAGTGACTGCAAAATCAAGGAGAGAGATCTTGGAGGGTTTGGTTGTCATGGTGCGTGAACACGACCCACTGAAGGGTCCATCCTGAAACCCCAAGATGATCCCTGTGTTGGGAGGAGGAAGTGTATGCTGAAGAAAGAAGACATGGTGAAGCACGGCCCAATGCTCTGGGGCTCTGGGGCCACCCAGGAACTGGACACACACTCGTAGGGTGTTGTGGGGATGATGGATCCCATCAAGAGGAACTCCTCCAGGTAAACATCTTGTGATCTGTGAGGAAGCTGAAGCTGGGGTGTCATGAGACATTTCAAAGAGATGTCTGTCCGTCAGGACTGAATCATTAGAGTCTGCAGCAGACAGGACAAGTAGTTGAGTTAAATGTGACCTGAACACCTCTACTGGAGTATGTTGAGCTATTGAAGCTGTTCCTGTGTGACTTGGTTCCAGCAAACAATGTATTAATAGTGCAATTAGCTAAAAATCATAATATACAATAGGGACAGACTAACCTTGAAGGATGATTTAACCAGTGATAACTTATTAACATCAATGAGCCACTGCTCCGTGTCTCTGATCAAACTAAATGAGGTGACATCTGTAGAGAATGGATCAATAATGTTATCAGATCAGGAGTTAGCTTCACTAACAATGGAGTAGGAGAGCAGAGCTACTGTTAGCATGAGGACACCTAGCTTAACAGAATAATGACACCCGAGGCTCAGACCGTGTGTGTGTGTGTGTGTGTGTGTGTGTGTGTGTGTGTGTGTGTGTGTGTGTGTGTGTGTGTGTGTGTGTGTGTGTGTGCGTGCGTGCGTGCGTGCGTGCGTGCGTGTGTGTGTGGAGTTTACCTGGAGACACAGTCCGGTTCTGTCCGTCCGAACCGACCGCCTGGATAAAGAAGTACCGGACCGGTAGAACCACGGCGGGGTTCAGCCCCGGACCCCAGACCAGACATCTCTCTGGAACGACTCCTTCACAGCCGCAAACCGACACGACTATGCCGAAAAATGTCGCTAAAACTAAAAACCTGGAAAAGCGGTTAATCTGCAAGGATTTAACGGAGACTGCAGCTCGTCCACACACCATAGTCCTCCGCTGGTTACAGCCAAACGATTAAATTAGAGGCTCAAGAAAGTTTCGATGAAAACTATGCGGACATGTTTTTGAGGAGAGACACGCCCACTATCTTGTGATGCGTTCACGGGCAGCGGAAATATAAAACTCGTCCGAACACAGTTCGAAGAGGTTTTTACGGTCATCGATCCCTTGTGTTTATTTGTTTGTTTGTTCGTCTGCTCAAGGGATCTCAAAGAAATCGATAATGGGCTTTGATGACACCTTATGCAGGGGAAGATCTTTGGTCAAGGAAATGTTGATTAAACTGAGTTGTTGATCCGGGTTCGGATTATTTTTTTCCTTTCTTAAAGACAGTGACGTAGGACCTTTTCACGTTTTACCAATATAATAAAAATAATCACAAAAAGCCAATTGAAATGTAACGCATGGTAAAGAAATTACACTGCCTTCATGATTTTATCTCTTTATTTTAAAAGTGAAACATAGGACATTAGATGGCAAAATGTATAAAAGGTTTAATAAAAACGTTCATAGTAATGTTTTATTATGAAGTCTAAATGAGATTATTTTTATTATTGTAGGAGTTCCAGTGCGCCTGTCGTCAATAGCAACTGTTGGACAGTATTTACCATCAGCGGTGTTCACACGGTGATTGTTGGTTAACTGATTGAATGGTTACGGTGAATAAACCATTTTTATAATAAACCAGAACCTTAGTATGCAAATATGTTTTCTGCTGTATGTCCCAGCTTCTCCAGATTTGGCAGGCAGGCATACTGGATCATTGGTGGGGGGCCACACAGGACGACCAGGACATCGGAGGAAGGAGCAGGGAGGTGATCCCTGATCATGTCATAGGTCACAAATCCTGAACTGTAGCCCCAATCTTCAGGAAAACAAGAAAGAGAGAGAGAAAACCCCCCCAAAGATATCAACATTCTTTTAAATGACTTTGAAAATCAAAACTAGTCTTCCAGACTAGTTTTGAGTCATTTGCTGTTTTTATTTACAGCCACACATGTAAAACAGCTTCAGTCTTCCATATTTCTTCGATGCCATGAGATCACAGGACTTCCCAAACAGCAGCTATATTTTCACTGCCACCCCTTCACTACTCCTCCATGAAACGCTCATTGCATCTTCTCTCCATTCGTGCCCTAGCAATGGGACGCCACATGCTGAGAGGCAAGAATAGCCCAACTGTTGGGACATTCACAAGCTGAATGAATCACCATGAAAATTAAATGAAATAAGGAGTATTGGGAGATTTTTTTTCTTGTGGTTTCATCCTTCAATAGTCATCTGGACCTCCAAGGAGTCTGGCTAAAGAAAAGTGAGGCTCTGGTAAACCTCAAATCCTGAGAAGGGGTTTATGTGCTTCTGCTCTGTGTGGAACTTATGACAGACAAAACAGAATACAGGCAGCAGGCCTTCAATGCAGAGATTATCAATCCATACTGTACTCACTAATTTCCATTTGCTTTCAGGATTATGTAAAGGAAGATACATGTGTTACACTAAGCTACTGTAACACCTGGTTGGAACTATCTCCTGCTCAGCCTGGATGGATTTGCCTTCATTTGAAGACTGTTTGGTTCCCAGCGCTGAATATTTAGCAAGATTAGAGAATCACATTCACCAGGAGCTTATGTAAGAAATAAGCACCAGTCCTTCACTGTACATATCTTGTTCTGTTTAAATTTAAAATTATTTTAATAGGTCAGATGATGAATTGAACACTTGGATTATTTTTCTCAGTGAAGGTGTGGCTTGTAAAAGTTTAGGTTATATTGTCAAATAAAATAGTATAGTATTTACTGTACACTGTAGAACATCTATTCCAGTGCTACATTTTTCTCTGCCGATATCAAGTAATTACCCCTACATCTGATGTAAATCATATTTTCAGATACAATTTTTTTCCATGTGGTTATTGTTTACTCTTTGTGAAAATCTGATGTCAGTTTCAATAATAGTGGTTGTAGATTTATTAAACTTCAAGACTTTCACCTCCTCCAAGTCGGTTAGGTTTTCGGCTCTATTTTTTGCCCCCACCAGTGGTTCAGTTTAAAGTAACCCTGGTGGATAAGTGTCACAGAGACCAAAGAAATCTGTTCAAGTTTGGATCAGATCTAAATGACATTCAGATGCACAAATACAATTCTGATACTGACCATCCATTAATTCTTAACCGTATATAATTATGGAAATACACTGACTGCGTACCCTAGTCAAAGTCTTTTCTGCCACCCTGAGGTGTACTTATGGAAAAAGTAAATGAACACTTCTGCAATTCTACACCTTCTCACATCAAATGTGAAATTATCGATTAGGTTTGATATAACAGGTCGATTTAGATGTAGACAGAATTATTAGCCTTAGTCTCTCTAATTCCCTCTAGTTTTTCATCATATTTTAAATTAATGAGTCCTGTCTGACCGTACACAAAACATTACAAAAAAAGTTGCTTTTACTACGGTGCCATTTGACACAATAACACCCAAAGTTCTGATCTGAACTTCTCTGTCTGCTGCTGCGAGAGTCAGATTGATATTAACTAGGTATTGATTATGGCTGAGTCATCAGCAGCAGCTGGGCCGGTCCATCCTGTGGGGCTCTGCTGCGTCTCCCCCCCCTCAACCTGTGGTGCTTCTTCCCCCCCACCCCCTGCTGCGTCTCCTCCTCCCACCCTCTGCTGTCGCTGTGTATTGTCTTACCCTGTGAAGGTTTGTCCAGTGTGAACCACACTTTAATTTTGTCAGAGTGGTTCTTCTTCACCTCCTCCAACTCCTCCCTCAGCAGGATGTCTTTCTCAGTCTGAAAGGTGAGAAAGTGAGAAATGTATTCATCTATTAACAAACTGTAATATCACATTAATGCTCTTTAACAAAGATACACACACACACACACACACAGTTTTCCTCAGACAATGAGGAAACTCGTAGCTGACCTGGTTGGCGAATATGAGAGAGCAGCTGGTGTTGTCGGTGGGGTCTGATGTGATTGTACGGATTAACTGCAGCATGGGGGTGATACCTGAGGAGGTACAGGGTGTGGTCAGACCTGTACCTGTACAACAGGTACAGGTCACACAGGCTACATGTTATGTGCTTATATGACAGACAGACAGACAGACAGACAGACAGACAGACAGACAGACAGACAGACAGACAGACAGACAGACAGACAGACAGACAGACAGACAGACAGACAGACAGGCAGGCAGACAGACAGACAGACAGATGGATAGATGGGTAGATGGATAATTGTTTGGGGTAGTAACCCAATAACCAACCTATGACATGTGTACCTAAACATGATCAGACATATAGCAAAGTGTAATCACACGTAACATAAGTTAATGTGTGATTTTATAGAACTGAATATTGTAAACCTTTATTACAACTGAGGTTTGGTTCTTGGGTTGGTCAAAAGTCACAGGAGGACTTTATGAAACTCTTCAGTACCACTTGTGGAGCTGGTTTACTTTTCCAAAAACATTTGTGTTCAAGGCACAGTCTTGTTATACAAGACTGTGCATGTGTGTATGTGTGCGTGTGTGTGTGTGTGTGTGTGTGTGTGTGTGTGTGTGTGTGTGTGTGTGTGTGTGTCTGAAGAATCACCTTGTCAAAAAAGCAAAAGCATATTGTAATCAGCAAGTGTTTCAGCCTGCAGCTCCTCTGTGATGCTCTTCTGAGTAAACTACACACATTAATTCACAATCGAGCGACAGGGAATGTGATCAAACCTGTTCCGCCAGCTATCATCCCAACGTGCTTAAACCTACGAACTGTGGGCTCTGACTTCTTGTCTGGTCTGATGGAAAACAGACCTGATGAAGAAAGAAGGCTGAGAATCAGCATGTGTGTGTGTGCAGCTTGATACACACACACACACACACACACACACACACACACACACACACACACGCACCATTTCCCTTGTACAGCAGCAGTCCATTGGGGCCTCTAAAGTCGATGGTCTCGCCGACAGCCATGTTGTCCAGGTACTGGGACATCTTTCCCCCCTGGGGGAAGGATGGGTGGCAGTTCTTGTAGTAAACCTACAGGAGGGGCAAAAAGGGAGCAGCCATCAGCCTCTCATGAGATCTGTGCAACTCATTTCCTCTACTGGGTATTTAATATCAGTTGTGGGTCTTGTTAGCACACAGCTAACAGTTAGGTTTCCTGCTACCAAAATGTTTGTAGTTTGACAAAGAGAATCCAAAACTTAAACTGTTATACATGTTTTAAATTATTTCTCAAGTCATGACAATGACTTATTGTCACTTCATATGTGGGCTATGTAACTAATATACTATATATAATATACTGAGGAGGTGCCCTCAGAATGGATCAATTAATATGAGGAGTTAAAACATCAAAATATTTTATTTTGTTTTGTTAAATACATTGTTGTTTATTGTTAAGAGCTTACAGAGAGGCATGAACAGCATTGTGTCCACGGTGGGAGAAAAGTAGATTACGTTTATCAACAGACTCAAGCTTATCGAGGGTGACAATATCTTAACTAATAAAATGATCAGTAACTGAATTATTAGCACAAGAACGTTTAAAAGACAGAAAGACGAACAGACTTAAAATGTTATGAGCATGAAAAAGATCGCTGTGAATAAACAATCCACCCAAACATGTGCGTGTTCTGCTGTTGTTTGTGTCTTTACCTTGACCACCAGGTCTACATATCCCTGGTCTTCATCACTGGACACTGGGGTGTAGGCTCTCACTACCAGAATGCCATTCACCTTGGCTGACAGGTACACGTGCTGCCCTAATCCCCAAGACGGATGGGAGTTGAAGCAGAGGAGGGTGGGGGAGGTGATGTGAGGCCACAGAAGGAAAAACATGGAGGAGTCACGAGGACCATCCTGTGATACCAACAAAACAATCGCCTCTCTCCTCCCCAGGGATGCTGCTGCTGTCTAACTCCAGACTGGGACTTTTAGGAATCCTTCACTCATGACTAGAGGTGACATCACTACATGTTAGTGGATTTTAAATTCACCTGTAGATAAAAGTTTACCTCTTCTTGTCCCTGCAGTTAAATGTGTGAGCTTCACTGTGTGTTACTTGCAGGGTGTGCGAGTGAATATGTGAATATGATTGACTGAGACGAGCATCACAAGCAGTTTGGGAGCTAATCCTGGTTCAGTGTTAAACCTGACAGGATGTGGTGCACATACCCAGACTGGACTAAACAGTAGAACTGGAGACATTTTCAACACAGTTAAAGTAATGCAATGGATAAAAAATAATTATTTTTTTATATATATATATATATATATATATATATATATATATATATATATATATATATATATATATATATATATATATATATATATATATATATATTCAGATGAAGAAAGAGTTTCAGTACCGACTGGCAGTCCAAGGATGTGCTTTGCAGATGGAAGTCCAAACCGAAACTTCTTTGTATCATGGCTGATTTCCTGCACAAGGGGAGAGATTGTAGATATGAAACACAAAAATACAGAACATACACTAAAACACTATTGATCTATCTGTCTGTCTGTCTGTCTGTCTGTCTGTCTGTCTGTCTGTCTGTCTGTCTGTCTGTCTGTCTGTCTGTCTGTCTGTCTGTCTGTCCGTCTATCTAGACCACTTTCATATACAGGAGATTCACCTGATATGTTTCATAAGTTCAACATCTGCTAAGAACTTTAGTGCAGATCTCAATCTCTGCTTCCAGGTAGGTGCTACATTATTATTCCCGCACACAATTTGTGATGGAATATTGTGTGTGTCTGTATGTTGTCTACCTGTTTGTGTATAAGGGGAAGGGAATATTTGACTGTTGTATCCTGCAGAGTGACAGGAAGCTTCTTCTTCTTCTCCCCTGCAGGGCCTCCCACGAGGATATACAGTACAGTCACTACCAGCACAGAAACAGCCACCACCACCGGGATCATCTGTAAGAAATAAATCACACACACAACGACAGTTTAATGTCTGGGTTGTCATTTTCTACAACATTAATTCACACTATGTAAGAATCAAACGTGACACAAACATGGAATGCTGAGGATCCAGTGATTGGTTGCATTTAATATACAGTATACTGTATATATATATTTTAAAAAAGTCGACACAGAAAGAAGTTGGTAAGGCATATTTTCTGTTTAAGTTATGTACCAGGAAAGAAATGTGAATGGAATCCACTCCTATATCCCCTTCCTCATAGTGGAAGATAAGAAAAAAGGAATGGTTAACACTGTAGATCTAAACTACACAAATATGGTCAAATCAAAGCAGAAACATGGTGAACTGAAAACATAAAGTTAAACTGATTCTCACCCAGCTCTGATCCATAATCCTGACTTCTCCTCACACAACCTGAGGGACCAGAGTCCAGGCACAGACAGGCCTGCAGCTCATCAATGCTCAAAGTAAAGGTCCTCTGACAGGGGGGGGCGGGGCTTCCTGCTGGGGTAAAGGTGACCCACGGTCCAGAGCACCAATGGGACGACAGATCTATCATGACACTACTGTACCTGCTGCACACATAGGAGGAGCGGGGCCCTGAGATCACACCACTGACGGGGCCAGGAGCCGTCAGATTACATAACGGGGACTGACAGAAAGTTAATTTTTTTTACTGAGAGGCAGTGACGGCTGTCTTTGCACGTTCAGACTAGCAGCTAGGAGTCACGTAGGGTTGCTGTACTATGTTACGTTTGTGTTATTACTGAATGTTATTCATCAAAAATTGTTTATTTTATTATATAAGTCTGTTATACTATCACTCACAGCTATTGTTGACAATATTATAAACAAATATAGTGTTAATACTATGTTTTAGTGTGCTATAAACTATTTATTAAATGCCAAATATTGGTGTGGTGCCAAAATGAATAAACACAAAGTATATTTATCTGACAATTAGCAATAATCAAACAGAAAACTTACAATCCTAG
Source organism: Antennarius striatus (assembly GCF_040054535.1). Classification (NCBI taxonomy): domain Eukaryota; kingdom Metazoa; phylum Chordata; class Actinopteri; order Lophiiformes; family Antennariidae; genus Antennarius; species Antennarius striatus. Next base: position 5,462,906 of record NC_090779.1, on the reverse strand, counting down.
CTAATTAACATTTGCTAGTTAGTTTTTTGACACAAAGTGGGCCTTGCTATCATCTTAGCATGCTAATATTTGGCATTTAGCAATAAATAAAAATACCCAACATTGCTCGATCACCAAAATTTCTCTTTGGCACTAAATACAAAAGTAGACCTACAATCATAGAATTCTGGCCTACATTAATTTCATTCATATATGATATTGTATTAATGAATTTCATTCATTAATACAAACGTAAAGAAGGATTAACTATTTGAGGATATTTAGTTACAAACCCAAAAATTGGTGAAATGACTAGAGTTTGGACCTCATGAAAGTGTTTTCTACGCACCCATAAATAATCAACAGTTTCATGTTAATCCCTATGATAGTTGTCGAGTGGAAAATCAACATTTCAACTTGTCATCTTTTCCTCTTACAAACTGATAATCTATATGACAAGGCAGTCAGTCGTAGAAAAGTGAGGTCAGGCCAGTTTAACCAGGTGTAATGTATAGGTAATTCACATCGTGTCATTCATCATTCAATATTTCTATGATATTAAACCCTGTTTTGTTCTGTGACACAGACACTGAAAGAAAATCAGGAATCAAGAACGACAAACGTTTTGTTAAAATGCAAATGTATTTCATCCTGTTAGGAATATTTGTTCCTTTAATAAATTTAACTTTCCAAACCGAATCTCTGAAATTAAAGTTTGGACATTTCTGGGAATCACATCCAATAATCAAGACAAAAGTGAAATCCAAAAAGCAAATCTGACACACTTCTGTTCAGAGGCCTTGTTCTAGTACGTTACAACCCTCTCCCACTATAGTCAGTGTCACCACTATACAGGTAGTCTTCATCATTGGAGTCCATGACCATCAACACTCTGGGTTCCTCTGAGCTCTTATGGTCCACCACAGGATTCTGCTGGTGGGACAGGATTCTGCTGGTCGGGGGCACCACAACAGGGTTCGCCATGTCCACGTCTACTAAAGACAGAATCACACAGGATCAGGAAGGAGGTGTTCACTACATTATCCTGTTTCTCAGTATTAAACAACATTTTATTATCTAGGACTCTAGTGATTGACACTATAATGAGTGATCTGTGTATTAACTTTGAAAGAAATCTCTTCTCATATTTTAAAGTGCACACATCAGAATAGATTAGTAAGTCAGGGCCATCATGAACAACACCAGCCACCCCCTCACACCACCTTCTCAAAGCAGAGGAGCACCTTCAGCAGCAGACTGCTGTCACACAGCACCTCCACAGAGGGGCTGAGGTCCTCCTTCGTGCCCCGTGCCATCTGCCATCAGGGGGTACAATGACTCTCTCAGGAGGAGCGGGGGGGAGATGGCGAGGTCAGCACATGGTTGAATGGAGGGAATGGGATGTCAGCCTGTGCTGCAGTGTAGTGGGGCCAAGGTGTTGTGATGTTCTGATATTAGATCGTGACGCCTTATATTTTTGACCATTGTGAGATAGATATTAGATATATATATATTAGATATTAAATATTAGATGTTGTGATATTAGATAGATATCAGATGTTTTCATATTAGATAGTGACGCCTTACATTGTAAGAAGGGTGTACCTAAACCACTATGTCGGCCTCCTGCTAATTTTCACTTGCACTTTTTATTTTTTTTATGTTATTTTATTCAGTTTTATACTGTCTTGTGGTATGTCCTGTGTCATCAGTGTTATTTTCTCCTGGTGTTTATCCAGTATTTATTCATTATGTAATGCCTGAGCAGTTTCCTCCGGGATTATTAAAGCATCCATCCGTCCGTCCATCCATCCATCCATCCATCCATCCATCCATCCATCAATCCATCCATCCATCCATGCATGCATCCATCCATGTAGAGTGCACCTGTGTGAGGGTAGCACAAATTACCAAGATGTTAGGACGTTGTTCCTACAGCCGACATGACAGATTCGGTTTGGATGAAGAATGCGATTAGCCTGACTGTGAGTTTGTTGCTTTATATGATGATATCCATGTATAACAATTAGCTCTAGTTCTTACAGAAAGGATTTCTGATCCTGATTTTTAAAAAAAGAAAAGAAACAGAGATCAGAACCTATAACCTCCTGTTACAGGTACACTGTAGAGTAAAAGCTCCCATGAACTCAGAACTGAGGGTGAACACGAGACAGAAAAATGTGCCCCAGCATCTGAGTAATAAAAAGATTTGACCAGCAGTTTGACACTCAGTAATATAAACCACTTCATCTAACTTCTGAACATTTGGGAAAACACTCAGATTCATTGATCAGGAGGTGATCGGAAGAAAGTCAAAACACAAACAAGACTTCTTTCATACGGCACTAAGAAAGGAAGAGAACAAGCAGTCTTCATTAAAATAGACCCTGTAGTACACACACACACACACACACACACACACACACACACACACACACACACACACACACACACACACACACACACACACACACACACACACACACAAACACACACACACACACACACACACACACACACATACACACAATATCCATCCATCCATCCGTCCTCTAATCAACACTTTATCACCACTTTAGTGGACCACGGGGAGCTGGAGCCTATCACAGCATGCATAGGGCGTGAGGCGGGGGAAACTCTGGGCGCGACGCCAGTGCACTGCGGAGCTACACAGGGATGTAGACCACCATGCATGCACACACCGGCCAATTAACCTGAAGCGAATGTTTTGGGAGGCGGGAGGAAGCCGGAGAACATGCAAAGTCTACAGAGAGCGGGACTCAAACCCGCAACTGCTTTGCTCTGCGGCGACACACAACATTATTATAGATAACTATAATAACATAGTTATATATACTACAACCAAATATCTCTCAAATACAATACAACTTACAATAGCAAGTCCTGTGACCACGAGCCCTGGCCTTTAACACTTATCCAAAGGTGTCAAATCAAATCCACTAAACTTGTAGAACGTTCCTTGACGACGTTTCAAGGTGTCTTCGCAGGTTTTCACGTCACTTGTTTACTGCTTTCCAGATACTATATTATCTTATATATCATTATTAGAGTTGTGGTTAATCTTCGCCTTTTGTCATCCAGTTTCCCTCTGAGGAACAATATTTGTTGGTTATTTTTTAGTTGTGCTCCCTACCCACTGGGCCCACTCCACCTTCCACAGTCTGCTGTGTCACCAGTGGCTGCCTCACACATTCATAAACTGTTGGATAACTTTGCTTATTATTGAGTCTAATGGCACCACAGGAAAAGCAAAATTTTTTTTTGTTAAGTTGTGCTTATGTTCAGTCTCAGGACTACTTAATTAAATGAGAAAGAAAAACCAGAGGGGATAGAGAGACTCTAAGACCAATAATCCTGTCTGCACTGACATCGAAATCGACCTGTTTATGTGAAAATCTAAAGTGTTTTTCCTTAAAGTTCGGTGGACTTATCTGATGAGTTCACGTTGGATGTGAGGAAGTGTAGAATTGCGTAAGTGTTTATTACACGTTTCCATAAGTACACCTCAGGCTGATAATGAAGAAGGTGCACACAAAGTGACAAAAACTTGACAAAAACGCCCAACTTCCTGTTATCTTAGTGCCACATCATCACATGACTTTACTGTCAGTGCTGCTGTCATCAGCCCTGGCATCACTCTGTCATCATGAGATCATTGGACTTGAAATACTGCCCAATATAAGTGTATAATAAAATATAGACTTATTAAATGACATTTTCTTTGGATTGCTTTGTTACTAATCTGTCTACCTGATTTTCTTCTTCTTTTCCTTTCGGCTTTTCCCTTCAGGGGTCGCCACAGCGAATCAATTTCCTCCATCTAGCCCTGTCCTTTGAATCCTCTTCTCTCACACCAACTAACTTCATGTCTTCCCTCACTACAGCCATAAACCTCATCTTTGGTCTTCCTCTAGGCCTCCTGCCTGGCAGTTCAAAACTCAGCATCCTTCTACCAATATATTCACTGTCTCTCCTCTGGACATGTCCAAACCATCTCAGTCTGGCCTCTCTGACTTTATCTCCAAAACCTCTAACATGTGCTGTCCCTCTGATGTACTCATTCCTGATCCTATCCTTCCTGGTCACTCCCAGAGAGAACCTCAGCATCTTCATCTCTGCTACCTCCAGCTCTGCCTCCTGTCTTTTCTTCAGTGACACTGTCTCTAGACCAAACAACATCGCTGGTCTCACCACAGTTTTGTACACCTTTCCTTTCATTTTAGCTGAAACTCTTCTATCACACATCACACCTGACACTTTCCTCCACCCGTTCCATCCTGCCTGTACACACTTCGTCACCTCTTTTCCACACTCTCCATTGCTCTGGACTGTTGACCCTAAGTACTTAAAATCCTCCACCTTCTTGATCTCTTCTCCCTCTAACCTCACTCTTCCACTTGGGTCCCTCTCATTCACACACATGCACTCTGTCTTACTGCGGCTAACCTTCATCCCTCTCCTTTCCAGGACAAACCTCCTCCTCTCTAGCTTCTCCTCCACCTGTTCCCTGCTCTCACTGCAGATCACAATGTCATCTGCAAACATCATAGTCCATGGAGATTCCTGTCTAACCTCGTCTGTCAGCCTGTCCATCACCATAGCGAACAAGAAGGGGCTCAGAGCTGATCCCTGATGCAGTCCCACCTCCACCTTGAACTCCTCTGTCACACCTACAGCACACCTCACCACTGTCTTACAGTCCTCATACATGTCCTGCACTGCTCTAACATACTTCTCTGCCACTCCAGACTTCCTCATACAATACCACAGTTCCTCTCTGGGCACCCTGTCATCAGCTTTCTCCAGATCTACAAAAACACAATGCAGCTCCCTCTGGCCTTCTCTGTACTTCTCTATCAACATCCTCAAAGCAAATACTGGATCTGTAGTACTCTTTTTTGGCATGAAACCATACTGCTGCTCACAAATGTTCACTTCTGCCCTTAGTCTAGCTTCCACTACTCTCTCCCATAACTTCATTGTATGGCTCATCAGCTTTATTCCTCTGTAGTTGCCACAACTCTGAACATCTCCCTTGTTCTTAAAAATGGGCACCAGCACACTTCTCCTCCATTCCTCAGGCATCTTCTCACTATCTAAGATCCTGTTGAACAACCCAGTCAGAAACTCTACTGCCACCTCTCCTAGACACTTCCATACCTCTACAGGTATATCATCAGTACCGACTGCCTTTCCACTCTTCATTCTCTTCAGTGCCCTCCTCACTTCATCCTGACTAATCTTTGCTACTTCCTGGTCCACAACAGTCACCTCTTCTAGTCTTTGTTCTCTCTCATTTTCCACATTCATCAACTCTTCAAAGTACTCTTTCCATCTTCCCATCACACTACTGGCACCTGTCAATACACTTCCATCCCTATCCTTAATCACCCTAACCTGCTGCACGTCCTTCCCATCTCTATCTCTCTGTCTTGCCAACCGGTATAGATCAGTCTCTCCCTCCTTACTGTCCAACATAGCATACAAGTCATCATAAGCTTCTTGTTTGGCCTTTGCTACCTCTACCTTCACCTTACGCTGCATCTCCCTGTACTCCTGTCTACTCTCCTCAGTCCTCTCAGTGTCCCACTTCTTCTTAGCTAACCTCTTTCTCTGTATACACTCCTGTACCTCCTCATTCCACCACCAAGTCTCCTGATCTACTTTCCTTCCAGATTACACACCAAGTACTCTCCTACCTGTCTCCCTGATCACATTAGCTGTAGTTGTCCAGTCATCTGGCAGCACCTCCTGACCACCCAGAGCCTGTCTTAACTCCTTCCTAAAAGTCCTGCAACACTCTTCCTTTTTCAGCTTCCACCATTTCGTCTTCTGCTCTGCCTTTGCCCTCTTCATCTTCCTCACCACCAGAGTCATCCTACACACCACCATCCTGTACTGTTTGGCTACACTCTCACCTACCACTACTTTGCAGTCACTGATCTCTTTCAGGTTACACCGTCTATACAAGATGTAGTCTACCTGTGTGCTCCTACCGCCACTCTTATAGGTCACTCTATGTTCCTGCCTCTTCTGGAAGAAAGTATTCACTACAGCCATTTCCATCCTTTTTGCAAAGTCAGCTACCATCTGTCCTTCTGCGTTCCTCTCCTGGATACCAAACCTGCCCATCACATCCTCATCACCTCTGTTTCCTGCACCAACATGTCCATTGAAGTCCAACCAGAATTTCTCCTTCTCCTCCAGCTCACATCCTACCTGTGGAGCATACCCACTAACAACGTTGAACATCACACCTTCTATTTCTAGCTTCAGACTCATCACTCTATCCAACACTCTTTTTTACCTCCAGGACATTCCTAACAAACTCCTCCTTCAAGATAACTCCTACTCCATTTCTCTTCCCATCTACACCATGATAGAACAACTTGAACCCTGCTCCTAAACTTCTAGACTTGCTACCTTTCCACCTGGTCTCCTGGACACACAGCATGTCTACCTTCCTCCTCTGCATCATGTCAACCAACTCTCTACCTTTTCCTGTCATAGTTCCAACATTCAACGTCCCTACTCTCAGTCCTATACTCTTGGTGTTCCTCTTCTCTTTCTTCGAGCGAACGCACTTTCCTTCTCTCCTTCTTCGACCAACAGTATTCCAATTTCCACCGGCGCCCTGTAGGTCAACAGCGTCGATGGCGGTTGTTGTTAACCCGGGCCTCGACCGATCCGGTATGGAAGTCATAGGTTTGATTCGCATCTTTGATTTCGCAAAAGTTTTACGCCGGATGCCCTTCCTGACGCAACCCTCTGTATTTATCCGGGCTTGGGACCGGCACAATAAGACCCTGGCTTGTGTCCTCTTGCGGCTACATTAATCTGTCTACCTGATTTTACAGATCCTAAATTGGCCAAATCCCAATTTAACCCCTGGACAGACTGGTGTGTGTTATGGGAGGCATTTGGACTGCTCGTATGACTGAACATGCAGCTTTTGGACTTGGAATGAATGGACTGAATTCATCATGATTACACATTCTGTCACCAGTAAAACAAAGCCGTTTGTTTTCTTTTAAAGAGCCTCTCCCATGCTGGCTCTTGAACTTGACCTCATTTTCCACTTCAGTTCTTGTTCCCACGTCTAGAGTGTGCTGCCAGTGGACTCTGTGATCTCTGACGTTTGCAGTTACTCATTGTAATTACAGTCAATAGCCACATGAGGGCGCTATATACCTGGAATTTTCTTTCATCTAGTCGTTCACTGCCATCACTATCGGTTGTTCTACATGATGTGTGAACTTTTAAAAACAGTTCAAACATTCTCAAACAGACTAATCTGCTGCTGACTCCTGATCCGGTGCATCAAAGCTATAATCATTTATAGCTTTATCAAGTTATTGCTGTTTTATCTGTTTGCACGTGTCCTGGCCTGGGAGAGGAGACTGAAAGATAACGTGGTGGATGATTTCTTTTGCAGCGATGGTGACAAAGGCGGGAAAACCACAGCATGAATTACTGGATACCTTTATGTGAACATGTTTATCAGAGTGTATTCTGACAAACCAATCCCTTGCCCACTTAAAAAAAAAAGAGCAGCAAAGAGGAATGCAAGCAGATTTTTAAAATCTGAAAATGTATTTTTGTTCTCCCAGATGGCACCTTTGTTGTTTGAGTAAACTCAGCAAGTCTTCAGAGTAACTATCATTTCATTGGCCTATTTATAATTTGTTGAGGCATATAATCTGAGAAGATGGATTACAAGACTTATCTTTATTCTACAGACACTTCACAATATAAAACAAATATCCATCTCAGCGGATGGAGGTTCACATCACAGTTTTGTTTACTGGAACTCTCACAGAATGGTGGTTTACCCACTTGGACTCTGTTCCTGTGTAAGCATGTGTTATTTTTTGATTATTGTTCAGTAATGAAGAAAAACTAACCCTGGCCTGAAACACACTTCCCTGGCGTTGTTATCAGAGAAACACAAGGCAGAAGGGATGTTTTTCACGAGTGTGTAAATGGCTGTTAACACTCAGTCCTACCTTGATTCAGGTAGGACTAAATGCTATATAAGTGGTATATAAATGTTCTGCCTGCAAACACTGTAATCACCTGAATTTTAATACAATCCATTGATTAATATGTCACTTAAACACAAAAACAACTAAGAGGAATTTCATCTGAAACTGAGTTTATACCGTTTGGAGTCAAATTTGAAGAATCTTTCAAAATTCCTGAATGTAGATCTTTAAGAAAACTACTACTAGTTAAACACTATTTTACGAAAAAAATAATTAAATATTATTAATTGAAAGGTTTGTGTTTATTGAGTTTTGGGACTATAACACAAATGTGACGGTTCTGGAATACATCCAGTGTTGATGATGTAAAACAAAAATTACAAGAACATACCTTGACAACCAGTACAACAGTAAAACCGTGGGAGGGGCTGTGTTCTTTGTTCACCAGTCAAACAGGGTGGAGCTCATTCTAATAAATGGGTTCCTCCCAAACGACTGGTCTGCACACGTGGATGGGCGGAGCCTCCAAGCACTCACGTAAGCAAGAAGAAGAGTTACAGTGGAGGAAAAGCTGCAGGTGAAAAGCATCACAGCCCCCACAGGAGCGCGTGGAGTGAAAGTGAACCCGGGAGAAATGAAGCCCGTGAAAGACAATCACACACAAAACACAACAGAGAAGAGAGGATGGAGAGGAGTGAGTCTGAAGCAGGAAAAGAGAAGCCCATCAGGAAAACAGAAAAAAAAAAAGGTTTCCAGTCATTAGTCATGAGAACAAAAGAGTTTCAGTTCTGATTTAGCGAAATGTATAAAAACACACACATTAATGTTGAACTGTGGAAAAAAATGAAAGCACAGATCAGGATTGACGTGTTGAATAAAAGAAAACAGAGGATGTGTAAGCAGAGCTCAGAGTCAGACAGAGAATGAAAGAAAAGCCTGTTTGTGCTCCAAACACCTGTTTGTCAGGTTTTGTTGTTTCCACCAGGACCTATTTGTCTCTCTGGGAGTGATCAAGATGAACAGAAACACCCTGAACACACACTGTGGGAGGAGAATGTTTAGAGCCGTTTGTCTGTGTGGATAGCACACAGGATACACTCGGCAAGCATGAGGATGAGGACAACGATGGAAAAGCTTCCACCAGTTAGATGCAGACAAAGAGTTTCATATTTTATTTCAGAGTCTTTGCGGAATTTACAACTATCCAGTGATCCATACATGAATGTGGATAAGCTTTAAAATCAGCTTTTAACACATTAGAATCCAACACTAAATCAAAGGTTGACCTAGAGGTACTTCCTCCTGTGTCCTCTAAGGACAGTGTGGAGCATTTTTCTGTTACTGTTTTAGTCAAGACTAAAAGTAGTTTTTATGCTTAAAATCAAATCAACTATTGTCTATTATTGTCTATTATGTACAACAGTAGTGTATGAGAGTGTTTCTCTAGGCATTGAAAATAGGCACAGCACAAGAGAACCAGTATTAAAGCAACACACACACACACACACACACACACACACACACACACACACACACACACACACACACACACACACACACACACACACACACACACACACACACAGCCCAGACGTGTTGCAACAACTCCGTCATTGGAATGACTGTTTAATGTCAACGGCATTATTTCAAGTTCAGTTATGTGACAACCTGATGATAAATCATTTAAAACTGAAACTAGAATCTTAGATTTAATAGTGTGGAAATTACTGATCAGCAGTTCAGCATGAAAGTGTTGATCAGTCTTGTGGTTCTGCATTTTATTATTATCTTAATTATACATCACAATAACATAAACTCAGTGTGAAACCAATCAAAATCAATGAAACTTAATTTTTTTGCTTCATATTTTGAGAAAGAGACATTTTATTGAGATAAAGACTGTAGCATAAAGACTGTAGAACAACAGCCAGTTTGAGTATGTCTTCAGGAAATCTACAAACCACGCTATGGCTGTCACTGATTAATATATAACTTTAAAGTTACACAACTAAATGTAGGAAGCGTGAACTATTTGTTACCCAGAATCCTCAAACAGAACTAGGATTGGCTGTTTCCCGTTGACTCCTGTCTGTGATGGGCTGATATATAGTTTTGTCAAAACTGATGTTTTAATTATCTTTAAAAACTGGGTAGCAAGGAAAAGAGAGCAGAACACTGAACCCACATAAATCTCGCAGCTCACCAATGTGAGACAGACGTGACAGTTTGTCCCCTCAGAGACGTGGACGTGTGACTCATCTGTATCAGTTGTTTTGTCAAAGCTTACACATCATTATTTATTTTGCAGGATGGAAATGAGTAAACATGTGTTGATGAATCCTTAAACTGAACCTATATATCAGTCAGTACTCCAGTGTTAAATGTCTCACTGCCATTCTAAATGCCGGTGACTCTTGCTATGTTTGGGCTGGTGACACCACTGATTCTGACTCCACTTTGGTGGTGATGTTGGGGGGGGGGGGTAGCCAGATGGTAGCCACTGTGGTTCCATCTTTTTGACTTACAGAACTCAAGACCAAACATGCACGTCACTGCAGAAGTAATACAGAATGATAATGCAATCGACCGACCGTACGATGCCACGCGTCGCTGCTCGGCTGCATCTTCCTGCTGGTCTCTGAGACTGTCTGTTTGAGTGTCCAAACCCATCACCACCTGATCATGGAGGTCTGCAGAGAAATTGAGAAGTGTGTTGATTGGGATTTTAGGAACCTTTATTTCAAAATATTTGTCTACTTCATCTTGGTTGATGTTCATTTTATATCTGAGTTTGGTCATTTATTTTAGACTTTGGCTTTTGTCTGGTTACGATGTTGGTATTTTTGGGGAGGATTTCTTTTTAAAGTGTACAAATTTAGAGGAAGTATGAATTAAAATATTTGGAAATGAAATAACATGAAAGTATAACGTGCTTTCCAAAGAGCAGTCCATCATTTATGAGAAGGTTGCTGGTTCAATCCCTGGCCCCTTGGCTGTGTAACTAAAAGGAGCATGAAGTTGCTGGTATATGGGTCCAAAAGCCAGTATCAGTGATTATATGGGAGTGTGTCAATGCCTATGATAACGGTAGATGGATTTTGTCCCCAAAACAGAATCATTGATATGCTCTAATACGTATCAACCTCATATTGAACAATCACACAACACCACCTTGGCAAGGCAACGCAAATTCAACCACAGCTGACGCACATCTCACACATTAAAGTTTAAAACAATAAAATATTCCAAGCTGGGTGACAATCACTGAACACACTGTGGATGTACCTGCATGGCTGATGAAGGTCAGTGCAGCACTGAAGCCTCGATGCGTTATGCTGTTATCAGATGTGAAGCGCAGAACCATGAGGTTATGGTAGGACAGGACGTGAGGAGTGACGCTGCCACCGCACAGCACGGCTAAATTAACACATCAGAATAAAACTATTACAGTCTGAAAGCACAGACAGATTTAAACATGTAGAACAAGTCTTTGTTTTACAAGAAGGATTAATTTAGAAAAAAGTATTTTTGATGTGTCCATTGTACCAATTTCCTCTGTTCCTTCCACGTCTCCCGTCACAGTGAGGGAATCGTACAAGCATCCGTCCGACTCCTCCAGGTCAAAGTCAGCAAAGTCAAGCTGAACCCAAACACACCCGTCACGTGAGTTACTGGCGAGTTTGTCACCAGAGTCATATGTGTAGAGTCAGAGGAGTCAGAGGAAGACTGTGTGTCACCTTAACAACATGACCCCGTGGGGCGTAGACAACCCACCGCAGGACGCAGTCGTTACTGTAGGACTGTGGGTAATTTGGGCTGTGGATAGCAGTCTGACCTTCTATCAGAACAACAGACCCGCATCCTGATGACACACACACACACACACACACACACACACACACACACACACACACACACACACACATACACACACACACACACACACACACACACACACACACACACACACACACACACACACACACACACACACACAGAAATAAATCTTTAAAATTCGAATGTGAACAACAAAAGAAATGGAACGACTGACTGCTAATGTTCTGAGACTCATGATAGATGATTAAAAATGTTTAAAAATCATTATGTTCTGCTTTTTTGTGACATTTTACATGCTGGAGCACCACAGCCTAAATATGGCACAGACTAACATTTGATGTGTGTAGCTGTGTGTTAATAGTGTGTGTTTATACTGCTAAATTGTGTGTGTCTCTCACCAGGATCAAGGTATCCCTGAACAGCACGATACCTGATGACAAATCCACTTCCTGCTTGGTTAATGTCAGAGGAGAAGAGTAGCGATGTATTCTGGGTATTGCTAAGGAACACTGGTCCTGGAGGGACACTTCCACAGAAGACGCCTGTAGAAAGAGAAGGAAAAAAGAAGAAACTAGAGTTCAATATGTTCTGTATGTGCACCTTGTTTGTGTGCACATATTTGTGACATGTTATTCTATAGTTAAATACACGTGTACTTATACCTGTATTTTACCATTTTACTGTTTAGTATCTCACTACAGTGAAACAATTTCCAAAAGATCAAATTGCTGCTATAGCCGCTTTTGTTCAGTTTGGTGCATTTTAAAAAGTTACTGATTGAGATTAGAAATTCCAGATTCCAGACGGAGATTTGTTTGTCAGTGAATTTTTTTAATGACAGTCAGACTATCGTGGGATTGTTGCTTCTTGATGACATAATGAGGAAACTGAGCTGCTTTGTTTATGCTCTGTTGTGAGGCGTTTAGTCTGCGTATGAAGCTCAGCTAACCATGACGACTAACCAGCTATTCTAAATCTGAATTTAACTCAAAGACTTTCAATTGTTAGAATTCTTGAAATTCTACTCCAGAAATGAAACAGAGTTAATAATGTTAAACTGTTCTTTGCACCCAGTTGTTGCCTCTGATAAATGTCTAGACAAAATTAAAACTCATTGTGTTTATGGGTGTTCCTGTAAAACTTACCAACAGGCTTCAGGGTCCCAACTGAAACTGAGAGTTGATCATAGCGACAGTAAGAATCCTCTTCCAGATCAAAACCATCAAATTCCAGAAGAACAGTAAAACCTGGTGGAACGCTGATCCTCCACACACACAGCCTGCAGACACACCGTTCGCCCAGATTTAATGTCAGTCACAATCATTTCATCATACATTATCTCTTTGAATAATTTCCTTTTTTTCAGTTTTCTTGTGTGTCACTCACTGGTTGTTGTCATAGCGATCCCCAGGGAAGGCAGGGTTTCTGATAACCCCCTCACTGTTAGTTATAGGCCCATCTTTCACACTACAGAGTCCTGACACACACACACACACACACACACACACACACACACACACACACACACACACACACACACACACACACACACACACACACACACACACACACACACACACACACACACACACACACACACACACACACACACACACACATACATTCATCATTGAAGTATGATGGCAGAGAGGTGAACTAGAGCTGGTGTGAGGAGAGGAACTCACGTGACCGAGTTGTTTCCTGCTGATCAGCTAAAGCCAGCAAGAAAAACAGAAAGCTTGGTCACATCAGCTGTCAAATGGATATGCGTCTCATGTCAGCATGGCACAGTTTGAGAACAAGCTGGCAAACTATGGCCGGATTATCTAGAATCCGGTCATTTTTAAACTGTGTGGATACGAGTTGATTAATAGTTTAAGATGAAGTCCAATCAGCCGGATGCATCTTCTGATAACGTCGACCTCACTCACCCTGTTTCAGTTTCCTCTTAATCCAGGGCAGCAGCAGCCTGATATCAGTGAAAACCCCTGGAGTTCCTCTTCTGCTTGGGTGGCGGCTGCTATTATTTCCCCAGCTACGACCACATCCCTTCCCCCAGGAAGTTACACCCAGAGCTATCCAGCGACCCCCACCTGAACCTACAAGACATACCAGAGGACCCCCGGAGTCGCCCTGCCAGAAAGGGAGAGATGAAGGCAGGAGTAAAAACACAGCTTCCAAAGAGATGACTGATCACTGCTCCAGTAGCTCATGTTGAACACAGCTCTTGAGTTAATTGTGGAATATGTTAAAAACATGTAGCATGTGTTTTCATAACCTGGCAGGCATCTTTTCCTCCTCTCTCTGGTCCAGCACACAGAACGGTCATGACTGGTGGAGGTCTAGCAGCTCTTTGATTCTGAAATGAACTGCTGACCGTCTGCAGGACGTATCTACATCTGGCTGGATCCACCAAATCCAGCTGGACCTCTCTCAGCACGGCGGGAAGACGGCCCTCTGGGAATAAAGTAGAATCAACAAGTGTTCTTTGACAGTATAATGTGTGAGATAGAGGACTACTTACTCTCCCTCACTCTGCCCCAACCACCCACAATGCATCTGGTTTCTGAGGAGATCCTCTCACCAGGCAAAGGCAGACATATCGGGTGCACCCAGGCTCCTGTTGGTGACAGGTGACTCAAAGAGTAAGCAGCACAGTATAGATAAATTCACCTTTATACATACCAAACTGCACAAAGCATATAGAAATATAAACCTGCCCAATTGAATGTGTTGTTCCAGTTCAATCAGAGCGATGTCGTAACTCATGGGCAGAGAATGATGGTACTTCTCATGGACTGAGACAGACTTGATGAGAAAGACCTGCTCCTCTTTATCACGTAATCTCTGGTCAAAGTCTCCTACCACCACCCTCACGCCACCAAGAAACTCTCTGGACAGAAAAGAAGACATTACTGACTTATAGCACAATGAGCAAAGTGAAAATTGTGGCACAAAAGTGAGAACTGTACACAAGAAGGTAACAACAGTACTTTGAGAGGGACGTGAAACAGTGAGCTGCTGTCATTATCCAGCGATCGCTCAGAATGGATCCTCCACAGAAATGAGAGCCCCTGCTCTGCAGGGAGACCTGAGCCGAGGTAAACATTTATAAACAAGGTAAACAACATGTTCACAATGATAGCTACAAATGTAAACCTAACGCAATAGACTAATAGACATATTTGAGTATTTATTTACACGTATGTCACTCATTGGTTTTAAAATCTTAATTTCCAGGTACCAGAACTAAAGCAGGGAAGAGATACATGGATCAAGAGTCGACAAAACAAGCATGATGGTGACTTAACACCTAAAACCATAAACAACTGACAAGCAGAAAAATTAAAATACAACTGAAATCACCAATAATCAAAAAAATACTCAACAGTCCTAATATACAGGACTACATTAGCCATGGTATCAAAGCAGAGGACTTTCTAATGCGACATTCCCAAGAAACTAAACTGATTTACCTGAAAATGGTTAATTTTTGTTTTGTGCCCCCCCCCCCCATGATGTTTCTTCTTCTTCTTTTCCTTTCAGCTTTTCCCTTCAGGGGTCGCCACAGCGAATCAATTTCCTCCATCTAGCCCTGTCCTTTGAATCCTCTTCTCTCACACCAACTACCTTCATGTCTTCCCTCAGTACATCCATAAACCTCCTCTTTGGTCTTCCTCTAGGCCTCCTACCTGGCAGTTCAAAACTCAGCATCCTTCTACCAATATATTCACTATCTCTCCTCTGGACATGTCCAAACCATCTCAGTCTGGCCTCTCTGACTTTATCTCCAAAACCTCTAACATCTGATGTACTCATTCCTGATCCTATCCATCCTGGTCACTCACAGAGAGAACCTCAGCATCTTCATCTCTGCTACCTCCAGTCTTTTCCTCAGTGACACTGTCTCTAGACCAAAAAACATTGCTGGTCTCACCACAGTTTTGTACACCTTTCCTTTCATTTTAGCTGAAACTCTTCTATTACACATTACACCTGACACTTTCCTCCACCCGTTCCATCCTGCATGTACACGCTTCTTCACCTCTTTTCCACACTCTCCATTGCTCTGGACTGTTGACCCTAAGTACTTAAAATCCTCCACCTTCTTGATCTCTTCTCCCTCTAACCTCACTCTTCCACATGTACTCTTACTGCGGCTAACCTTCATTCCTCTCCTTTCCAGGACAAACCTCCACCTCTCTAGCTTCTCCTCCACCTGTTCCCTGCTCTCACTACAGATCACAGTGTCATCTGTAAACATTATAGTCCATGGAGATTCCTGTCTAACCTCGTCTGTCAGCCTGTCCATCACCATAGCGAACAAGAAGGGGCTCAGAGCTGATCCCTGATGCAGTCCCACCTCCACCTTGAACTCCTCTGTCACACCTACAGCACACCTCACCACTGTCTTACAGTCCTCATACATGTCCTGCACCGCTCTAACATACTTCTCTGCCACTCCAGACTTCCTCATACAATACCACAGTTCCTCTCTGGGCACCCTGTCATCAGCTTTCTCCAGATCTACAAAAACACAATTCAGCTCCCTCTGGCCTTCTCTGTACTTCTCTATCAACATCCTCAAAGCAAATACTGCATCTGTAGTACTCTTTTTTGGCATGAAACCATACTGCTGCTCACAAATGTTCACTTCTGCCCTTAGTCTAGCTTCCACTACTCTCTCCCATAACTTCATTGTATGGCTCATCAGCTTTATTCCTCTGTAGTTGCCACAACTCTGCACATCTCCCTTGTTCTTAAAAATGGGCACCAGCACACTTCTCCTCCATTCCTCAGGCATCTTCTCACTATCTAAGATCCTGTTGAACAACCCAGTCAGAAACTCTACTGCCACCTCTCCTAGACACTTCCATACCTCTACAGGTATATCATCAGGACCGACTGCCTTTCCACTCTTCATCCTCTTCAATGCCCTCCTCACTTCATCCTGACTAATCTTTGCTACATCCTGGTCCACAACACTCACCTCTTCTAGTCTTTGTTCTCTCTCATTTTCGACGTTCATTAACTCTTCAAAGTACTCTTTCCATCTTCCCATCACACTACTGGCAACTGTCAATAGACTTCCATCTCTATCCTTAATCACCCTAACCTGCTGCACGTTCTTCCCATCTCTATCTCTCTGTCTTGCCAACCGGTATAGATCAGTCTCTCTCTCCTTACTGTCCAACCTAGCATACAAGTCATCATAAGCTTCTTGTTTGGCCTTTGCTACCTCTACTTTCACTTTACGCTGCATCTCCCTGTACTCCTGTCTACTCTCCTCAGTCCTCTCAGTGTCCCACTTCTTCTTAGCTAACCTCTTTCTCTGTATACACTCCTGTACCTCCTCATTCCACCACCAAGTCTCCTTATCTACTTTCCTTCCAGATGACACACCAAGTACTCTCCTACCTGTCTCCCTGATCACATTAGCTGTAGTTGTCCAGTCATCTGGAAGCACCTCCTGACCACCCAGAGCCTGTCTTAACTCCTTCCTAAAAGTCATGCAACACTCTTCCTTTTTCAGCTTCCACCATTTCGTCTTCTGCTCTGCCTTTGCCCTCTTGATCTTCCTCACCACCAGAGTCATCCTACACACCACCATCCTATGCTGTTTGGCTACACTCTCACCTACCACTACTTTGCAGTCACTGATCTCTTTCAGGTTACACCGTCTACACAAGATGTAGTCTACCTGTGTGCTCCTACCTCCACTCTTATAGGTCACCCTATGTTCCTGCCTCTTCTGGAAGAAAGTATTCACTACAGCCATTTCCATCCTTTTTGCAAAGTCAACTAGCATCTGTCCTTCTGCGTTCCTCTCCTGGATACCAAACCTTCCCATCACATCCTCATCCTGATTTGGCAAAAGTTTTACGCCGTATGCCCTTCCTGACGCAACCCTCTGTATTTATCCGGGCTTGGGACCGGCACAATAAGACACTGGCTTGTGTCCTCTTGCGGTTACATTCCCCCCCATGATGTTTCTGAGGCCTGAAAAGAGACTTTTGAAAATGGCCTCCAGAGGTAAAGTGGTACCCTTGTGTCACTGATTAAGCAAGCAAAACATATTTCCTTTGATAACGACAGTTCATCATCGTTCATGGCTATTGTGGATCCAGCCTTTTACATGTATGCAGACATAAATCATGGTGGAAACAATAGAAACAAAGACTTTGTTGAACTGCCCGCTTTTTCTCATGCTGTGGACCCTGTTGAGTTTATTAATGCCCCATGCCCCACTACAGAGATATTATTGTGTGGTGTTGCTTTGGAGCCACCAATGACTGACCTGGTATTCATCCAACAACGTAGGATGAATACCAGGTGTAGAGAGCAGGCCTCTTCATTCATCAGTTCTTTTCTTCACGGCCTGTAATTAAATGTTCATAGTTTGGAGCACAAGTTACTACGGAAACCACCAACGTAGTGATGAAAAGAAGGAGTTAGTTTGCGTGAATTCCTTAACAAAATAAAGATGACTACGACAAGAGAGAAGTGGGGTTGAGCACTGACTAGCCACGGGTGTGATCCGAATGCTGCCTCCACACCTCCAACGATCCGCACAGACCGAACCATGGGGCTCCACACCTGAGGAATCCCACACTTTGAACCTGACAGACAGACTGAAATCTTCTCAGGTGTCTCACTTTCATTCTGTTTAATGTCTCAACAGCATAAAGACCACAATCAAAGACTTATTAAATAATATCTGCCTCATCTCTTTTGAAATCCACTCACCTGTTTGCGTAGCATTGTTGCAAATCCAAAAGCAGATTGTCAGCAGAGGGGCAGAGGTCCTCATCACTAACAGACAATGACAACAGCTGAAAGAAGGCAGACTATCTACTTTAATGACCCCACCATGAGGGAAGGGATTCTCCTTGACAGGAAAGTAAAGGAGGATCTTTCAGCGGTTGGTCAGTGGGTTTTCACGTCACAAAAGTGTTTGTGCCCTCAGCACTGGTGTGCAGTTTGGAGTTTCATTCCTGACACAAAGACAGAGGCCACCTTCTAAAAAATGGTCAAAGAGGGGAAACAGTCGTAAAGAGAGTAGCTGTTACCATCAACATGTGGACACACGCTGACGTAAATACAAATTGAGCGAATGAAAATGGCAGAAATTTAACAACACATCCTTGTTAATCTCTGAGGCTGCAAAGCAAAAAAAAAAAAAAGAACATTGTCATTTCCATCACAAAGAAGAATTTAAGTGTGGGTTTGAACATTTACTGTCTCTGAGAAAGCCTGTGAAACCAGACAACCCATGATGACCAGCAAAACACCGGGAGGCGAACTTTTATAATGGAGCTAAGAAAAGAAACTTTGACTTCTTTCATTTCATGAAAATCCTGTGTGTCTGGGAAGTGAACAGAGTGAGCTGGACAAGAGGAGAATGAAGGTAGATGTTTTAAATTAGCATGATTTACACCTAAAGTGATGTGTTGAGGTTTGTTTTTTTGGTCACATTTGCATTTTTTTAATCATCACCAACACATTATATGGTATGATTAAAAAGTCTTTATACATAACTGGATAAAAAGTCATTTTTTAATTTAATTTATTTAATTTATTACACTGTTACAATCCCCGAGGGAAATTAAGAACACACACTCTAGTTTTTGTTAGTCAATCAATCACACGCATGAATATTTTGGTGTACAGGCCCCTGTAATACACACAACCACACACAGGGGGGCCTGTAGGCATGCAAGGGAGGTAGAGTGGCAGACAGCTCCTTCTTGGTGCGCCTCAAATGAGCAATTTGTAAAGGGGGATAGCACCTTGCTCAGCGGTGCCTCGGCAGTGCTTTTATGTGTCCTTCTCAAAAATGATTCAGGTAGTGAAATACAGTTACAAGTGTTCAAGAAGATATGAGGTCAAGAGGCATACAGTTTATTCTCACTCCATCATCAATAGCTGAATTAACGCCTGTAACTCGACGTCTATTTGGGGTCAGTGGTCTAGGGCAGGACATATTTCAACCCTCACCTAATAATTGTAAGCCCAATATTCACTATCTTTTTAACTCTTTTTTTGGCCCTGATCTTCATGGATAGATGTAATTCCTGCATTTTGTGGGTGATTGGATGGTTTTACTGCTTAGCTTTTAACTACAGATGACTGAGTCTGTGTTTTGGTGCTCAGCCAGTATTGTTCAGGATTCCTACTGCATCTTGGAATGGAGAGGTGAGACTGAAATAAATCAACACTGTGAGCTGTAGAAACAACACAGCTAGCTAAAAGACAAAAATCAAGAGAGAGCTGAGAGGGACTGCAGAGTCAGAGAGGGGAGACCGAGTCATGGCCTGACAAACGAATCTCAAGTCTGCACAGAAGTATCATGCATATAAACATTGTATATGCTGTATAACATAACCATGTTACACATGACATTATATAAACATTACATATCACACATGTGTCATGAGCTGCTGGTTGAATGTGCTGCACTGTTGGAGAGCTTATGATCAGTCCACATACAGAATGGTTCAGGAATACACATTGAACTGACATCAGTTAACGGTCGCCATTGTGGATTGGAATGATGTAATGTCTCTTCTTCAACATTTTAATACTATTAGTCACTTTAATCTGACAAATCTGCCAGCAGGATGGTTTGCATTGTCCATAGAATCGTAGGGTGAATCCCAGTTGGTATAAAGGTGGTCATGGTGATCAGCCGCCTCAGTGTACAGAAGATTATCCAGATCAAGGTCATTGGGTTTGCCAAGAAATCCTACCAGAGAGAGTCAACAACAGGAACCTCATCTGAAGCTGATAAACAACCCATTCCGCAGAAGACAACAGATAACAGATAACAGAGCTGCTTTTATATTTGTGGGTTCAAAATTGGGCCTCTCCCCCTTAAGTCTGGGAAACTGATTGTAGGATTTTTACAATAAATTAGATGATCCAAATGACATTCACCCTAACCCGTATCCCCTGAGGCTGCTGCAGCTTATCCAATCTTGATGTTGGATCAAATTCCCATTAATTTGTTGGGGCAAGATGCGTTTTGTAAATTGAAAACAGAACTTTGGTGATCACCTCTAGCGGTGTAAGTGGACAGGTCGGAACAAGATCTCCAAATTGTTACACCCTGAGGCCGCATTAGGGTCAGTATTTTATTTTGACACTTATCTCTCATTTCAGGTACTCTATTGAATAGTGGGAGTCTGGAAAAATCCACTGTTACTTCTTCCAGAGGATCAATCAGTGCCATTCTGTGTGGAGCAGCTACTGTACGCCAGTAAGACCACATAAAGTGATGACTACTGCAGAAATAGGAAATTACACAATTTCAAGAGAGCAAAAAAATCCCCTTACAAATCATGGATAAAATGTGACCCAGATGAAGGAAAGCAAAACAGTCACCTTCTTTTTCTTTCTGATTGTCCCTTTGGGAGTCTTCTTTAAGTGATCCAAAATATTCTCCAACAGTCTCAGGTCCTGAACTGTGAGTTTAGAGTCTGGAACAAGTCCTGATGGGCTCTTCACCACATGTAAAGCCATTCTCGGTAACGCATCCAAATTTACAAGATGCTTTATCTCCATCTGTAATATAAGCAGTGACGTGCAGTCAGGGGAGACAGGTGAGGTACGGCCTGACCTGCCATCATGAAAGAAAAAAATGAAAAATGGAAGAGACAAATTAAATGGTTATATTTATCCAGTGATGTGTATTATAAAGTTATTTTCCGTTTAACATCACCAATTTCAGGTTATTTTTCCTTAAAATTGCGTAATATTGACATTTATTGCTGAAATACGGAGAAGAGACCCGCGTTGAGCCTCACCATGGATTGCGTGTATATAATGTACAGTGTTTTTTTTGTCAACAACTGCATGTGTGTAATGTCTTTCTTGAGTTGAGCGGTCCTGAAACCGCTTGGAAAAGGCACGAAGTGAGGTACACAGTTCCCCAGCCTCATGGTAGGGGGTGCCGGTGATCCCAGGGATTTGGCCGAGGAGTCTTCGTCCTCGACCGTAGAAGTGACGGTAAACTACAATCTATCGGCGAGTCAAGTGCAGCCATTCATTCGCCTTGCCTTACTATAAAAATGGAGGATTACAATACTCAACTCGAAATTTTTTCGATGCTTTTGTTCAAAAGGAGCAGCGCATGGACTTCATTTATAAGTAAACGTAACATACAAGCAAACATGTAGGAAACAACACGTTTTTTTAATTTAAATTAAACATGCTAATTGTGTCTTAGTTTGTATGTGTAAATAATTCTGCTCTGAGACTTTAAAAATGACCTGTTGCTAATTAAACGGTGAATAATCTAAATTGTACGTTCAAATTTTTTTTAAACCTAATTATGATGAAATCAGTGCCTCACCAGCCATGAACCTCACCGCACGTCACTGAATATAAGACCTACATTTTTAATCGGCTTAATTTTATTTTGCTGGTCTTTTGTATACTATACCTTCATGAATCACAGTCTGTCAAGATTTTTATAGTATTTAGTTTGTTTTCCTAGAGTTTGGAATCATTCTGTGCCCTGAGTCAACAAGAACCCCCCGTATGTCTGAAGTCAACACCTCTGGAGCCTGGTACTAATTCCCTGTGTGTTTTTCCATACCTTGTCCCCACTTCACCCTACACACTTAATCGACCCACTGTTAATGTGAGCGCATGAATAGGTACAGCTTTAAGCTGTTGTGATGTGAATCGCTACCTATCTTTGCTCCTCAGTACCTCCTGTTCTCTGGATCGTCTACCCATCCACACAGCGATAGGTTTGATAGTATTATATCCAGACAGACAAACCAGAACTTGCTCCTGTTTATTCCGCCCAGAGGCACCGGTCCCACTGGAGGTGCTGGGTTAATGTGTTTGACATGGTTGCTGGGTCACCGTTGCCATGAGGCTGCTGGGAGCTGTTGCAGACAGGAACCTGTAACACTGAGGGCAGTTGCCAACAGAACGTTTGCTTCCTGCCTACTGTCTTTATTTCTCCGAGTAGTTACATGACTGAAGAAATCAAACATATCCTCTATCACATTAAAACAGATCAGTGTTAGAGTGCTGGTCCCACAGACACTCACAGAGCAGGATGTGTCTTCATTCTTATTTGTTTTAAATAAGCAGAATTTGTTAAAACTCTTGTAAGATAAGCTAAAACTTAGATGAAGTATATGTGTGTTTCTAAAATATCATAATCTACATTTAGAAGTGCTGCACCCGAATGTACTAACAAATACATCCTGTTCCAGTTAATCACCTACTGCAGACAGCTACAACCTTGATGACGATTAGAATGTTCCAACATAGATAACCACAAGTTAACTCCCAACATGTAGAAAAACGTCTTATTGTTCTCGACCTTGTGTGTGATCTAAACTGTTACGACGCCTGCGCGCGTCTTTATCTAACCCTGCTCTATCCATTTTTTAATAAAAGAAAGCAGCCGGGTGGGACAGAGTCAGAGTCTACTTTGAATTGCACCAAGTCAAGTGCATCTCTTCTGTGTCTCTCCCTGCTGCAGCTGGTAAAACTTAAAAACCTCTCTGGGTGCCTTTGTCTGATGACCCTGGTCTAGCTTAGAACAGTTTTTGAGTGAATGTTCGAGATTTAGACCCAACAACTCTCAACATAGATAAGTTATGTGAGGTGTCCGTATGAATTTAGAAGTCTGTACAAACAGCATGGATTATCAGTGCCCTTTTCATGTTTTGGTTTGTTGGTGTTTGGGATTCACTGTATGGAATGATGGATGTGCAATCTGTCAGGAAGTTGTTTTTATATTCAGGTACAAAAAACAAAATGTTATCATTTTAAATCTCAGGTTCATGCACATATACATATAAGTGGAAGACAACCAGAGTCCTGTCTGTAATGTACTGTAGGTATGAGGAATCCTTCAGTGCACATAGTCTTCCTTTGATTTCGACTTTTCCCTTCAGGGGTCGCCACAGCGAATCAGTTGCCTCCATCTAACCCTGTCTTCTGCATCCTCTTCTCTCACACCAACTACCTTCATGTCCTCTTTCACTACATCCATAAACCTCCTCTTTGGTCTTCCTCTAGGCCTCCTGCCTGGCAGTTCAAAACTCAGCATCCTTCTACCAATATATTCACTATCTCTCCTCTGGACATGTCCAAACCATCTCAGTCTGGCCTCTCTGACTTTATCTCCAAAACCTCTAACACGTGCTGTCCCTCTGATGTACTCATTGATGTCAGCATCTTCATCTCTCCATTGCTCTGGACTGTTGACCCTAAGTACTTAAAATCCTCCACCTTCTTGACCTCTTCTCCCTGTAACCTCACTCTTCCACTTGGGTCCCTCTCATTCACACACATGTACTCTGTTTTACTGCGGCTAACCTTCATTCCTCTCCGTTTCAGGACAAACCTCCACCTCTCTAGCTTCTCCTCCACCTGTTCCCTGCTCCCACTGCAGATCACAATGTCATCTGCAAACATCATAGTCCATGGAGATTCCTGTCTAACCTCGTCTGTCAGCCTGTCCATCACCATAGCAACAAGAAGGGGCTCAGAGCTGATCCCTGATGCAGTCCCACCTCCACCTTGAATTCCTCTGTCACACCTACAGCACACCTCACCACTGTCTTTCAGTCCTCATACATGTCCTGCACCGCTCTAACATACTTCTCTGCCACTCCAGACTTCCTCATACAATACCAGAGTTCCTCTCTGTGCACCCTGTCATAAGATAATACTGCATCTGTAGTACTCTTTTTTGGCAAGAAACCATGCTGCTGCTCACAAATGTTCACTTCTGCCCTTAGTCTAGCTTCCACTACTCTCTCCCATAACTTCATTGTATGGCTCATCAGCTTTATTCATCTGTAGTTGCCACAACTCTGCACATCTCCCTTGTTCTTAAAAATGGGCACCAGCACACTTCTCCTCCATTCCTCAGGCATCTTCTCACTATCTAAGATCCTGTTGAACAACCCAGTCAAAAACTCTACTGCTACCTCTCCTAGACACTTCCAAACCTCTACAGGTATATCATCAGTACCGACTGCCTTTCCACTCTTTATCCTCTTCAATGCCCTCTTCCCTTCATCCTGATTAATCTAATCCACTTCCTTGTCCACAATAACCACCTCTTCTGGTCCTTATTCTCTCTCATTTTCCTCATTCATCAACTCTTCAAAGTACTCTTTCCATCTTCCCATCACAATACTAGCACCTGTAGACTTCCATCCCTATTCTTAATCACTCTAACCTGCTGCATGTCCTTCCCATCTCTGTCTCTGTCTTGCCAGTGCACATAGAGTGTTAGAGTGAAAACAGAAGTCTCTTTAAAAAAATGCACACTGATTGCACATTGATTGTATGATGAATCTATTGCAAAATATGCCATGGCCACAGAATGTTCACCCATCTTTGAATTAATTATATGTTTAGATGGCAGCACAGTGGTGCAGTGGGTAGCGCTGTTGCCACACAGCAAGGTAGTTCTGGGTTTGCGTCTCACTTTGTGCACAGTTTGCATGTTCTCCCAGTGTCTGCGTGGGTTCTCTCCGGGTTCTGCGGTTTCCTCCCACCTCCAAAAACAGACACTTCAGGTTAATTGGCCATTCCAAATTGACCGTAGGAGTGACTGTGTGCCTGCGTGTTTGTCTGTCTCTCTGTGGCTCCACGGTGCACTGGCCTCACACCCTAAGCCAGCTGGGACAGGCTCCAGCTCCCCGTGACAGTGAACATAGCGGTGACAGAAAATGAATGGATGGATATCTTTAGATTTTCCTATAAGAAATGGTCAATAACAATTACTTTTTAGATCAAGCAGACAGAAAAAAATCTGAAACAAATGAACTTTGAGGAAAACTAGAATAATGAAAAACAAAGAATCAACACCACAACACACTCTAGTAGCTCTGTCTCTTGTAACAGCCTGCAGTTTGAGTCAAGGCCTTAAAGAATGACGAACAGTACTGTTCATCAGTCTGGCTCCAACTTTCTCTGACTGCTGCTGTTGGATCAGCTTTGCAGTTTGGAGCCTTATCACAAACCATTTAATTCAATTCCACCACAGATTTCAAATTGTATTGGGATCTGCAGCCTTGGCAAGACTTCCATAATTTTTGCCAGGGTTTGTATATTGGACTTAAAACTGTCTCACTCAGAGGAAAAGGTTGTGGTACAATAATTTAGCGTTACATTTATTCCGTGTGAACAACTAAGAAGAACGGTACCGGTATAATGTAATGATCAGACTTCAGTGAAGAAGAAATGGGAGAGTCATGGTTGGTGAAATGAGGTTTACAGAGATAATAGATTTTCCTCAAGCGAACTGCACCCATGTAAATGTTAGATCAGACTTTACAGCGAGCATGTGGGTAAACAGCACACAGCTAATAACCACTAGGAACACTAGCCTTCGCTTGTGTCTGCATCAAACGAGGACAGGCCCATCTTTCCTTTCATGGAGTCAAATATAATCCTGAATGGAAGCATTAAATCTTAATAGCTTCAGGATACAGTTAGTGAAGTAGAGGACAGATCTGTTATGCACCATAGGAAACAGGTCAGCTGGACAGATTGAGATTAATGGTTTATTGTGTTCGCTGCCAATCATGCAGTGACTCCCTCAAACAAGAGTGTGGAGAGAAATCAAACACCTTGAATCAGGAAAGAGGATTAAAGTGTTTATTTTTTTCTTTTTGGTCTACAAAAAAAGGCACCCATTGATTTGTTTTTTTTAGAGTTGTGGCAAGAAGTCCTTTTTTTCTTCCATACCAAAGCAAACTATGACCTGTAGTCATCAGGTCAGACTGATGAAACAAGAGTCACCTCCAAACAACACATTTAAAAAATGCACAATATCAGTGTAAGCAAACATTGTTGAGTGGAGAAATCTACGAAAGTCTGAAAAAGAAAGTCCCACTTTGATGCAGGTGATAGAAAAAGATCCTTAAATATGACACAGGCTGGAGAAAAACAAAACTACATCAACACAGGATTCAGCAGGAAAATATTTGATTGGCTTGATGAGAGCATTGAGAAGACTAAATAACATTCTTAACAACAACATACACAAACCCATTTGTTCCAAACCTCAAAATCAAGTATTCAACATGATGCGACCTTACAAGCCACCATAAACCAAATTATTTAATCTGCAGATTTATGACACACGTGCTTCCACTGGATTGCAGTGGGAAAAGTTTTGATTTATCTTGTTTTCATTTGCACCCTCACATATTAACATACATCAAATCTGGATTCAAGTGTCAATCATACTGTATGTGATTAAAACACACCATCAAGATGATGCAGATTAGCTAACCTCCTTCTTCCATTGAAGGACTCAGTCAGTTGGGATTATAAATAAATTAAAATTCAGATGAGAGGATTGCTGCTAATTATGTATTATAGTTAAAAGATTAAAAAAATATGTTAGCTTGTCATGACAAGAAACAGCTTAGATATGAAAATATCCATTAACACCTCTACACCTCAGGCATGTTGTTAGGCAGGTTTGCCAGGATGTTTTTTTCTTCCCCCTTAAGTTTAGTGAGCTTTAGAAGAGGTGGGGGGCAGATTTTCATGCCTTTGGGCAAAACCAGTGTGAAACAAACTTTTTTCAGTCTACATGCCAAGGCAAGCTCGTCAGCTGCTGGCTGTAGAATCATCTTCAGCAGATACATGCAACATTCCTCTCATTCAAGACATGTTTACGTCACAAAACGTCCAACTAGACGTCTGATTGAGGAGTTAATCTAGAATGTCAGACAAAATACACATAGGAAAACATGCTTTCACACAAGCATTCATTTCAGTCCAGCTCAAGTTGGTGAAAAAACTGTTGATACTGCTTCATTTCAAGACGGGGAACTTTTTGACACAGTCTTGAATCACAACCTTCCTGAAGAAAACCATATTATATTTCACTGCAAAAATACAGAACAGAATCCAGCAGTGATTCACCATCAGAAACTAGACCTATCCACTCAGGAAAACATTACAACAGTAAAAATGTATCCCATGGCACACCAACAAACAACCCCTTGTTTAATATAATTAATAAAATTACAGGCAATTACATTTTTTGTTTAATTCTTGTTTCAAGAGTCAGAGGAAGATTCTGGCTGTGCAAACAAGTCGGGCTGACATTCAGAGAGAAAGAACACATTCATATACAGTACAGTCAAAAAAACAAGCAACCTCTGACAGTACAGCTCAGCACTGAATGTACTGAGGTGATTTTTACACATTGAATTCATTTCAACTTACTTACAGCAGTTGGTTCAGTAAGTCTGTAATCAGTAAAGTAGCCACACAATGTCATCAGCATAAAAATACATCTGCTTTGTTATAGGTCTACCTAAATAGAGCTGCACACAAAATAATTAGAAAAACCATCTAAATGCTCTGTTCACATTATTAGAATATTGAAAAAATATTCAGGCACGATTCAGTTTTCATCTCGCCAACAAAGTCACAGGATTATACGCGATCCTATTAAAAATGGCTCATGCTGTGAGAGACAAAGACTAAGTGAAGCTAGGACATTCAGATGGATGCACAGGTAAGAAGATGAAGCTGCTGCAGTCTAAGATACGCTGAGAAGACATATGGAAGCATCATCAAAGGTCAGCAAAGGGTCACATCCTGCCTCTTCATACACCGCAGCATGCTTGGGAAATAACAGACGGGACAAATGTGACATTGTGCACGTGTAAACCAGCTATACCATCAGGTGCAGACTTTCCATGGCAATAACAGTTATTGACTATAAACATTTCTGCTAATCCTGTAACTAGCTGTCATTTCTTATCTGTAA
The DNA here is from genome assembly GCF_040054535.1 of Antennarius striatus. NCBI lineage: Eukaryota > Metazoa > Chordata > Actinopteri > Lophiiformes > Antennariidae > Antennarius > Antennarius striatus. The sequence continues at coordinate 5,434,301 of NC_090779.1, read as the reverse complement.
AGGCAAATATGTTATAAGGCAAAACAGAATCAGGGAGGCAACAGAACAGCCACCGCATGCAGGAATGGGTGAGTTGACTAGTTTAGATCGAACTATTTTATGTCTGTTTTTAGTTATGTTTCCACACTTCATTTCAGGACTTTGTGAACAAGCAGACCACTATCCGCGATCAAACATGGAGAGCGATGTGGGACCTCACATCTTTTACAGGTGGCGAATGGTAAATGATGCAACAAGTTATATTCAAGAGAAAGGGAAACAAACAGATCGTTCTAATGTGATATTGCATATTTATAGGCAATTCAAGTCTGGTTACAAGGCATTAAAACCAAACAAAATTGAAGCGCTCGTGTCCAGATAGCCACGGCTAGAAGTCTCTAAGAGTAAATGAAGAGGTAACATGACAAAAATAACCTAAAACAACCTAAAACTCTGCTTACAAATAGAATAGAAATCTATTAAAGATGGTGAGCTACATTTAGATCTACCTGAAAAGTATTGTTTTAAGAAAGACCAATAAATAAGTGTATCGGCCCATTTTGAGAGAGATGGTGGAAGAGCAGCTAAAACTACTGATAATCTGACCTCCTCTTGTCTCACCCTCCACCGAGCCACGAGCCCGTTAGATACGAGGTACTTTGGCAAGACAGCTGTGAGTCGGTTACAAATAACTTTCAGTTATGACATGAGAGAGAACCTGAAGAATGTGGAACCTGAAGAATGTGGAGATCTGATGGGAGGCACTGGATACTGCAACGTTTTTACAATCTACACGATGTTTAGTTGGCAACGAGCCACTGCATTTCAACAAATATGTACAGGACACCAACTGCCAACCTTAGAGATTTGTTGAAATGGCTTTGGTTGATTGTATGTTTAGTCAGTGACTCCTGAACAAACCTCCACCCAAGTTAGGAGAGAATTGTCCTTCATTCGCCTTTACCCAAGTGTGCAAAATCACCTTTAAATCACCAGAAACAGCTTGATGAAAACCCTAAACAAGCCATATTTATTTAAAACAGGTTTTTAAAACATTTGAATGAAGCCAAGAGGCAAGTATTCAGGTGGCACCAAAGAAAAATATACAGAAAAAGAAAAGAAAAATCAGAACTAGCCATTTTTTTTAGCAGAGCCTCATCATAGCTTTGCTTTGCAGACAAGTGGCTGTTAGAGCAGACAGACTGGATGCATCAGTTGTGGGAACCCTGAAGCTGAAAGACGCCAGAGGGGAGGGATTGAATCGCGATGAAGAGGATGAGGGTGGGGTTCTTCTTCTCCAGCTGTGGGTTGCAAGACAAAACCATGCCGCGTTTGTCGTAAAACGGTTGGTAGATTTGGAATACGTGACCATACGATGAATGCTGGGCTCATCAAGTAGCTTTGTGTTAATGGGGTTAATGGTTCCATTCAATCCTTGAGCGTCGAGGTGAACCCAAGGCCAGAGACCTGTAACATGATCCATTTAAAGGGCTTTGAGCTCAGAGACGTCTCATCCACGGCTAGTTTTTCCTCATTCCTTTGCTCCTTCACCCCTTCACCCGATCCGAGCCTCATTATCTCATGGTGGAGGAAGCTCTGAAGTAGGAGAGGAATTTGAAGCAGAGGCTTACAACAAAGTACCAGATGTTTCTGGCCATCTGCGAACGGGCGATGAAGACGCGCCAAATCAGCACCACCAGGATAGCGTTGAAGGAATAGCGAATGTTCCTCAGTCTGGAAGGCGCAATGAGAGAAAGCATGACAAAATATATAATAAAACACAACACAAACACAGGATGATGTTAGATCTGTCATATTCAATTTAAATTCATTCATTAATTTTAATTACTCCCCCAGAATTATAGTCTGTCGCGAAAAAGAATAAAGAATCAATAAAGCCATCAGTCATTAAATGGGTGAACTGACATACTTGAAAATCCATACAAGCCCATACAAATGTTATACAATCAGTTATTTGAGCTGACTGACACAATTTAAATAACTATTCCGTCACTATTTCCATATCCGTTTTAACTGTTTGATCTTTGTGACTTGTTCAGGACATTATCAGGTTGTCCTGTTTCTGCTATGAGTAGATAATAACTGTTTTCACCTGTTTCTGTTATAAGAATCTATTGAGCAGCATTACGAAGGGCAGAGTTGGGTTTGGTGCCATTACAGGTACAATCAGTGGCTGACCTTTTGTCCCACTGTGTGTGTGTGTGTGTGTGTGTGTGTCTGTGTTCCAATTACATAATTGTTATAGTTGTTACAGAACATGTAGAGTATCAAGGCTCCCCTCCATTAGGGGCATTTTTTATTTTTACACTGTGATTAGACTTAAACAATAAAGATGGGATACATTGAATAGAAGGAAGAATAGACTGAATAAAAACCGACTAAAGGGCATCTGCTATGGAGAAGTCACACTCAGCGTTTTGTTTCCTTGTCAGCAGATGTGATTCATTCATGTGACTTACTTGTTGAGGTGTTTGCGTGCAGCAGGCAGGCCTGACAGCTCTTCATTGAGGACGTATTTTTTGGTGCCCATACAGTAACTTTCCATGTACTCAGCCCAGTGTAGCTGACGCACATCACAGTTGAATATCTGGAACAGAAACATGGCCTATTATCACAGATGAAACTGATAGATGTCAGTGTCTCCCCTGCCAAGAAGACAGATCAACAGGCCGAAAATATTTTCCTCTCACATGTCCAATACAATCAAATATTCATTCATTCATATAATCACTTGTGTGGAGCCGCTGTTCTGGAGAGCTCTGTGGTGCTGCAAAGATATTTACAATTCACTTACAGAGAAATTACGCCCAGTGATCGGAGTTAATAACTACTGTGATATGACTTTTGAACTGTTCTGAATTCAGTTTTAAGACCTTATTATTTCAACAGTCATAGAAACAATGAGTTCAAATCATTGGTTTGATTACAATGGTTAAACTGTGAACCTAATATAATGCTCTTTAAATAAACAGATAGCGTTAGCCAGACAATGTTGTAACTGTTGAACAAGTTTGTTCCGATCACTCTGTACAATGCTACATCTCAATTAGGGTTAGCTCATGTTAATGTACTTGTTATATTTCATGACGAGTTGCCACTTTTCTTTTTAAACATTTCAAAATCTATAAGTTAATCAATATTCTTTTATTTGCTGAGTAGCGGTCAGGTTTTATTATTTGTATAACATGCGACCAATATTTATTTTTGTGTCGGTGCAATTGGAGGATAAATACGTCTGAGTCATAAAAACGTATCAATTTCACGGATGTTTGCCTGAGTGTCTAAATATTAGAGGCTCTACAGATGGTTGTTTGTAACCTCCAGCGATGCCTTCCACTATCACTGGAGAATTAACCTGATTACTGGACGGGACAGGAGGAACACCGAAGTGAAATTACACACATCCCAAATTATTACGCAAATTGAATTTAAATTTCATAAAGATCACATTTTCTCCTTTTTCCAACTAAGCTGACAGAGGGTATTGTGTTTCAGGGCTCTTTGGATCACTGAAACAAATCTCAGACATCAGTTTACCAGTGGAGCCCAGCTAAAGGAATGACTACTAAAGGAGGACATTCCACATTACTAAGCAGGCCACCATTTTCAAGCACCATGGGAAAGAAAAAGGACTTTTGTACTGCTGAAAAGCATGAAATCGTTGCATGCATTGGACAAGGTGAGAAAACCTTAGGTGTGATCATTGTAGTGTTTAGAGATTTATGGATGATTCAAAGCACATGCGGGTTTGTGCAGATAAAGGCACAATGGTTTCCACCAGACATCAGCTTAACAGAGCAGCGGCTAAAATGTCACTGCAAAGCAGCAAACCGGTATTTCAAGCTGCGGGTGCCTCTGGAGTCCCACGAACATCAAGGATCCTCCAGAGGTTGGCAGTTATGCAGAAACCTTTTACTCAGCCACCCCTTAACAATAGCTTTTAGTTTCAGTGGATATGACCTCCTAATGCTCCAAATACAACAAATACTATTTTTTGTTCTTTATAACCTATAAAAAAGTATTGAAACTCTGTTGTGGGTAATAATTAGGAACTCTGCAATTCAAGTTTTATTTTTGAGAAAAGTACTGTTATCACTGGTTTGTTCAATAACATTCAAATTATACTCTAACGTTTCATAATCTGATCATTATGCTGACTGTCATTTGCATCAACTCTTTGGAGAAATATGAGAAAAATATCATTTGCATAATAATTTGGAATGCAGTGTGGTTTTAAAAGCCTTGGAGGCAAAAAGTTCCTTCCAGGAAGAACCAAGGGATTGACTCTGTGAATCCTTTGGTTCACAGAAAGTTCTTCATATAAGAAAAGTATGTAAAGACTAACGTTAAACTACAAAAGAGATACCACAAGTTCTCAACGTAAGAACTTTCGACTGAGGAACATTCAGAGATATGAATAAACGTGTACCTCCATATCCGACAATTATCCTGCAGTTCCCCTTTCTGCCACAACTCCCCAAGGGGCAGCAACGCTGCGTTCCAGCAGCTCCAATACTCAACTACCCCCTCTTGTTCTCGTTTGTCGTCTTTGTGAACATCTCAGAGCGTCCAGCTTCGAAGTAGTGGTGACTATCTCTCTGATGACAACTCTGCCTCTGAGCGACAATAACTCCTCCCTCCTCCTCTTCAGGTTGCTCTAGCCACATGCTACATGCTACAGTACTGTACAGTGGATCATCAACACCAAATTAAATATTGTTTTTCCTCATGACCTTCAATTTAAAAATAAAATAAATACAGGCGGGTAGCGCTGTCGCCTCACAACACGGTGGTTCTTGTGTGTGGCTCTGGGCACACTGGCGTCGTGCCCGGAGTGTCCCCTGCCTCACGCCCTATGCCAGCTGGGATAGGCTCCAGCTTCCCGTGACCCGATGCGTCGGATATAGCGGCAAAAAATGAATGAATGAAAATAGAGGGGGACTCTTGCATACTCGAGAGATCAATAAAAGAATTGGGTAAAAAAGCTAATAAGACAAAATGTGAGATAATGCTAATCCGCACCAAGGTATACTTGAGAAAAGACCATGAAGCCCCCAATACAATAGTGAAGGTTTCAGACTGGTTGAACAATTTAAATCATAAACAAAAATGTGACAGAATTTGAAATGAAAACTTCAACAATTAATGTCGTCTCCACAAAAACTGAGAGCTGTGAAATGAAATGGTAATACAACACAACAGCAAACATGCTTGTTCCATGTTTTTGGAACATGCACATCCTTATAAGACTTAACTCAGAGGAGCACATACCTCTGCCAAGGTCATACCATCAGATTTATTGAATTAAATGTTAAAGTAAATTCCAGTTAACGTTACCTGAAACCTTGAGCTAAGACAGTCAAAGTCTGTCAGTTTCAAAACAACATATTCATTTTTTGCACTATATTTGAATTTGGATGTTTCAAATACTTCTGGATGAAGCATTCAGTTATTTTGTCATCAAATATGCCTTTGTTGAGTACAAATTCCATTTTCTCAAAGAACAAGAACGGAGTGTCTCATGTGTCAACAGGACATAAAGTCTGGACTCTTTGTCGAGCAACATCCCCTCCACAAAAGCAGATTCCTTCACACGCTGCCTGAACAACATTTCTGTTCGTCACCAGTGAATGAATGACTCACTCCATTGTAGCCTAGTTTCATACATTAAGGCAGACTGGTGAATCTGCCTGCCTCTCCACAGTGTGCACACATTTATAGTGTAGTAGACATGAGCTGCAGAGGGACAAAAATCCGTCCTCCTTACCTTCTTATCCTCAGGGCTCATCTGGGCCATCAGCATGACTATGTTGTCTGTGTTCCACACCCAGGAGTGATTGGTGAAATACTCCAGGACCATCATGGATTTGTGGAGTCGAGTGATTGTCTTCATCATCCTGATTTAATGAACCATAAAGGCGAGATAGAAAAGGAAGAAAAGAGCCAGTAGGTGGGAGGGTGAGGAAGCAGGGCAGAATGGACAAGGAAGTGTACCATGGCAGGGATTGAGTGTAGTGTGTCACGGATAATGAATGAGAAGCAGACAAGGTTTCATGTTAGGGAAGGAAGGACAGAAGAAACAGGGAAAACTTTAACTACTAAAAACTAAAATGTGACTTCAGTTACATGAGATTTTAAAAATGCACCTTTTTTATTTCAGTTCAAGTTTGTGTTCTTGTATTAGAAAAATTTAAAATGGGGGGAAAAAAAGCACCTCGACAGTCAAGAGGATTGTCCAAACATTGTCATAGTGCTGCAAGTATTCAGTGAGCAAAGGCCAAACTGGATTTACTGGAAGGCAGACAATCCTCCTGTTAACAGTGAATCCAGTTTATGATTTAATCTGTTGGTTCACGTGTCCTGGATCATTTGACCAGTTAAAGTGTCTTGGTTAGAGTAACAGTGCTCATTATTTTAACAGTTAAGATGGGCTCCAAGTCTTCAAAACCCCACCTTTCAGATTTGATAGTAACAAAGTGTCTTAATCCAGTTTTAAGCCATTACACTTTTCAAATTTTGCTGTGATCAGAAACATTAGCACTAATCAAGGCAGAGTGAGAAGACTCAGATTCTTCCTGTGAAGTCAGATGATTCACAGGATGTGACAAACATGCATGGTTGGTCAGCAGATAGAGGCAGAGATAACTAGCAGGCATTGAATCACAACAGTAGAATGAGGGTTAGCTTCTAAGCCTATTTCAGACAGCCGAACACTGTGGGAAACCCAGCCAATTAAAGTTTGTGTTGAGGAGGAATGCGTGGTTTAATGTCTGAAAAACATGCAGCTCACAGTAAACAGGACCTTTAAAATCAGTGGGACATAATCTAACTGGACACGACTACTAATGACCAATGGTGCTGCAGGATTTCACATGATTCGGTGTAAAATTTAAATGCCATATTCACCGAATGGATCACAAAAAGGCAAATCTTAATTGAATAAAGATTTTTTTCTTTCCCCAGCAAGTCTGAAAACATGCTCTGATGGACAGATGGCAATGAGTCGTCACTCTCTCACTCTGCATTAAAAATAAAAAGCATAGCTGATGTCATGAGGTCAGGTAAAGACACAGCAAGTGTTCCGTTCCATCTGCACAGAGACCCGTCCTGATTCCCACCACAAACGACAAACATGAAGGGAGGAGGGCAGGTTTGTGGTGGGGGGAGGTGGGGGCCGACTGGCAGGGGGAACCTTACCGGGGCTTGCGGCCGGTCAGCATCAGATAGCCATCATAGAGCAGGGCTGGCAGCGTGTGGCTTACAGTGGTCCAGTACTGATTAGTAAAAGGGTTGGATCGCAGATTGACATTGGGCCTTCTGAAGGCCTGCTCTAAAGGATTGCTCTTGAAGACCATGTTTATACAGTTTTCTGCAGGAGAGAGATACACACATGACAGCAGACACAGAGAGGACAAGATGAAGAAGAATGCAGATTTCTTCTTCTGGTTGAAGCAAGTCGAGAAGAAGGCCCTTAGTAACGGCTTAAACTCTGCTAGTCTGTCATGAACAATGTGAACTCTGTTGGGCCCAGACACACCAAACTGACAGGAAGCAACTAGTTGTGACAGTCAGATTGTGACAGGACATTTACAATTGGAGGAAGTATCTCCAATGTTTATCACTTATGTTCAAATGCAGCATTACTGCACTGTTAGTGGACATGATGATGCAATACTTGTTCAAGAACATCATGTCACTTCTAAAAATATCTGATCCCTTTCTCACTGAATGTCAAATGACTGGTTTCATGGGCTCCTTGTTTAAACCAAAGTGGTACTTTGTTGGAGCTTTCTTGTAACTCCGTGTTCTCCATCATAACCGTCAGGTCCTCAGCAGCAACTTTCACATTCTTGAATGCTAAGCCCCTCCCCTTCCTGTCACATGGGACGAATGGTGACATCACAATTGAAATTATGGTCTGTTGTGGGTACTCCTAATACTAACATTAACACTGGATCTTGTAATTTTTTTAAATTTATGCCAACTAAATGATTTGGAAGAGAGAAAGTATTAGCCTTCGATTTTCATATAATTATCTCTCTCCTAATAAAAAAAATTGAGACGATATTCTACTGTTGTAATGATCAGCAGTTAAAAATTGCAAAAAGTGTACACTTTCAATAAACTGATGTCCAAATAAATTAACCATCTATATATATATAATAATATTCACATTGATTCTGATCGTATGTCTTCAATTAGTTGAAAAGTTGCCTATAGGAGCTGTCCAGTGATGTGAAGCGTATAAATAGAGCTAGAGCCACAGACACCAATGTTTTGCTAAAGTCTTCCCATCATCTTAGCGTGTCACGGTCTTCACATTGTTGTGATGATCAGTGGCTAGCAGGGTTTTCTAAGGGCCAACACCTGTGTTAGGTTCCCAAAGGAATCTCCAGACTCAAATCCACCTTAGTGCATTCATCACACAGACAGAAATGATCTCAGTGCTGAACTTTGAGAACCCAACTAAAAAAAACAAACATTGTAAGTTAAATCAAAGAGTGCAGAGCCCATCACTTCTCCTGTTGTATGAACAGGTGAGCAGATGGGTTATGCATTCTTCGACTCAGACACGACGATAGGCTACCACAGTAAAAGAGGAGCGACAGGACCGGAGCAGCAGAAATGTGTGCATGTGTGTGAGGGGGCATTTGGACTTAAATAAAAATGAAAGCAGAGGTGCAGCTTGTCCCGAGTCGGCGACGATGGGGTTACCTGGGCTCTCGTCCAATCAGCCTGAGATACAGATCATAGAGAAAGGCCGGAGCCTTGTGGCTCACGGTGATCCAGTACTGATTTATTAGGTGATTGGATGTGAGAATAACATTTGGCCGACGGAAAGCCTGCTCAAGGGGGTTCCTCTTGAATGTGGATATTACATGGTACTCTAAGAAACAGAAGGTTGTTTAAAATAAGTCATGAGTCACCAGTCAAACACACTTTCTTCATGCCAGCCTGAATGCTTCGCTCCTGCGACCAGAATAAGTTCTAGAATTATGGTACAACTCTTCATAAATAATCATAACTCTACTTCACTATAGGGTGATGACTTGCAGGTAACTTGAATGCAGGCAAATTTGCTACCAGTGCTAAAACTCAAAATGTGTTTTTTCATGTGCCGCATGAGGAACAAACTATTTAAAATATGAAAGCACAACATTAAATTTTCAGTGTCAATAGTTTGTCCAGTAAACACAGATTAACTTGAAGCAATTTCACATACAGGAACATGGCAAAAGTGAAAAATACACATAATAAACATTATAACAACAATAGAAATAGTAGTGGTAAATGATCCAACCAAAAACAACAATGATCCACATGGAACCGGTGAACAAAAGGCTTTAGTCTGAGGTGTGGCAGGCAGAGGGTTACATTCCAGTGTAGGGTCTGTCATTAAATGTCACGCTCAGACACAAACTACAATTATCAGGGGTCTTTACAGAGGCTGTGTTTGGGAGAGATAAAAGACAACCTACCAACTTCCCCCCAGCGGAATGGGTTGATGCCACCAGTTGTGCAGTTGTAGACCAGCATTTTTCTTGCCCTGTAGTAAGAAAGAATTGGTTCAGCTTAAACTCGCCCAAGCTGACAAGTTGAAGCATCGGCTTCTCCGACCTGTTGAGGAACTGTGATCCTGAGTACCAAGCTGCAGCCAGCGTCGTGTTGATGACGACGTCCACCGGCACCAGATCAGCCACCGCATCATTAGAGGCTCTCATTGTACGCAGAATCCCCTTACCGGCCTGAAGGAAGTGAAGGAAAATCAAGTAAATAAACTAAACAGCTTCTAAAATATGCCTTCCCAGCTCCAAAGTTTTCCTTTAATATATCATTATGAAACTGTGTACTGTTGTAGATTCTCATTCATCTTGGTCACGGTCATTGTTGAAGGTTTAAGCGGCTAGACTTGCGGCTCATCCAAGAGACACATTCGGTTCTAACAGGCTGGTGGAGCGAACAGGTATTTAAACCTCTGAGGTTGATCACAATAACAGACTTTAGGTTCACGCCTTTACAGCGGAGTCAAAAGTACAGTTGTGAGTCACTGAAGTTGTTAACGGCACAAGTGGTTTGTTTGCCCAATGCGGCATCATGTGAATTGATAGTATTACTATCAGTTTTATTGACTCAAGGTGTGAACTATTGTGAAACTTTCTGGAGAGAGATGCTCGACTTCACTGCATGTGGACAACAGGTGGCGTTGTGAACGTCTGTTTGGGGATGGTCATTCCAGTTTGATTCAGACAGCTCCTTTCATTCAGAGTTCTCTCTCCACAAATTGTACGTTGTTTTCAAAAAACTGGCCTTTGTCTATGATATGTGGGAGGACTGCTGCTTCTTTGGGTTTGATTTTAACAAGTGGAAGAGTTCACAAAACTCAGTGGGCAAGAAAATGAAGCTCAGTAGGGAGGATATCTCTACTTTCTAGACTATGTAACAGAGACAGTGGTAAATGGAATGGATGAGTATTTTCTGGACACCCGCACACAAACATCACTATCTGCTCTCACCACGAGGACTCGTGCTGGGAGGCATACATGCCGGGACGACTGTGGCTCAGTGGTAGAGCAGCTCGCCCAATGATTCAAGATCGGAGGTTCAATTCCCACTCCCGCCGAGTCATTTGTCGCTGTGTCCTTGGGCAAGACACTTTACCCTCCTTGCCTCCAGTGGGGCACTCGCTGGTGTGTGAATGTGTGTGATTGTTCCAGTGGTGGTCGGAGGGGCCATAGGCGCAGATTGGCAGCCTGGCCTCCGTCAGTCTGCCCCAAAAGGCAGCTGTGGCTACGTATGTAGTCTACCATCACCAAGTATGAATGAGGAGTGAATGAATAATGGATCCAATGTAAAGCATCTTTGAGTGTCCAAAAAAGCGCTATATAAATCTAATCTATTATTATTATTATTATTATTATTATTATATGACTCAAAGCTCACTTCATTGTGCGGTGTGGGCAAGTCCTTTGTTATGTCATTACCATTTAAACGTATAATAGGCCTGGAATTGGAATTTGGAAGATTTTGCTGTGAAGACAACGTGTGATCAAACGAGCTCTGCAAAGAACGGGTATATTCTATGCCAGCAAATGTTTTTCAACCCTATTATTTGAAATGACGATTTTATTTTCAGTCATTTAATTTGTCCAATTACTTTTGAGTCCCTGAAATGAAAAGATTGTTTAAAAATTTTTTTTAGTTCCTTACATTCTCTATCAATCGTTTTTTTCAACCAACTGAATTAGAGCTGAAAGTCTAAACCTCAACTGCATCTGAATTGTTTCATTTAAAATTCAATATGCTACTCTACAGAAAAAACAAACAAACTGTGACTATTATTTATGGACATAATAAAGAACTGACATCATTGGATCAGGAATGCCCTTTTTAAAAGTAGAATGAATAATAAAAGGAGGACACTGAGAGAAAGGGGGTCACTTATGGGACGACACAAAGGTGGGGGTCTATCTCATCATCTCTCATTCAATACAGGCTTGGCAACAGAAAAAAAACGCTGATGACTCACCACAAAGCCCCATTAGTCAAATAAACCACTTGTGACTTTAATGACTGCAAAAACCTACAATAATACAGTACTACTGACACAACTGTCTTTGTGTTTGCAACTTCAGAAAAGGTAAGATCTGTGCTCTCCGGTCAGTTGGAAGTCAAGAAGCCTCTTGGAGGTCAAACAGAAATCCAGTAGCTTCAGATTTAAATGTCAAGTATTATGAGGCTAAGAGTAATAGCTGTGGAATAGACTATGCTCAGATAGGCTCCCTATAACTAATGCAACTTCATTTCCAACTGGGTAAATCTCCTGGAAAATTAAAACTCCTGAAATGTTACTGTCAGTACTTACTGCGATGAATATTCCACTAGGTCCATTGAAGTTATCGATCCAGCCCTGGAGGAATAATCACAGTAAAGAAGCAGGACTTTACTGCAGAAACAATGAGCTGATTGACAGAAAATGGATAAGTTGATACAGTAAATGATACAAAATTTTCACAAACTTTAAAAATTCATAAAGTATTACTCAGAATGGCTCATACTTTGAAATCAGGACTAACCTAGAAAATCAATGTATCCCAAGCTGTGTCACAGCATCCAAAACAGCCTACTTCTATTCAACAGGTCACCATAGAACAAACAAGTGCCTCTACAAAATAGAGCTGCCGTCTTGGTCAGGTTTCAAGAATGCAAATGTACAAACTGAAATGTTCCTAACAGTTTACGCCAAAAAAAAGAAAGAAAAAAAAGCCGATGATAACAGAAGGCAAGGCAGTTAGAACACACAAAGACATAAATACAATTATCTATTATTATCTGATGCCTTATCAGCTCAAAAATGAAAAACATTTAATTTCAAACATAGGAGCATTCTGTTATTAGCAGGACCAGCTTATAATGTATGCTATAATAACAACCAGCAAGCTGGTGGCCCTGATAGAGTCACCATAGCACATTCAACAGCAGAACAAATGCATTGATTGATTAATTAAAAAACAAGAAATGCCAACCTGTAGAAGCATGTAACTAACAAATGTAACTAAATGTAACTCAATGTAATGTAAAGTACATGTAACTACTCTTTAATGCTAAATAACTCTAAATTTATTATTTATTCAAGTTACAAACATTACAGTTAAGAAAAAATGTTTGCTTGTTACTCTGTTATAACATAAATCCTTTTATCCATCCATCCATCCATTCTCTTCCGCTTATCCGGGGTCGGGTCGCGGGGGCAGCAGCTTAAGCAGGGAAGCCCAGACTTCCCTCTCCCTAGCCACTTCGTCCAGCTCCTCCGGGAGAATCCCAAGGCGTTCCCAGGCCAGCCGGGAGACATAGTCTCTCCAGCGTGTCCTGGGTCGTCCCCGGGGCCTCCTCCCGGTAGGACGTGCCCGGAACACCTCACCAGGGAGGCGTCCAGGAGGCATCCTGACCAGATGCCCGAGCCACCTCATCTGGCTCCTCTCGATGCGGAGGAGCAGCGGCTCGACTCTGAGTCCCTCCCGGATGACCGAACTCCTCACCCTATCTCTAAGGGAGAGCCCGGACACCCTACGGAGGAAACTCATTTCGGCCGCTTGTATTCGGGATCTCGTTCTTTCGGTCACGACCCATAGCTCGTGACCATAGGTGAGGGTAGGAACGTAGATCGACCGGTAAATCGAGAGCTTTGCCTTTCGGCTCAGCTCCTTCTTCACCACGACAGACCGATACAGAGTCCGCATCACTGCAGACGCTGCACAGATCCGCCTGTCGATCTCCCGTTCCATTGTACCCTCACTCGTGAACGAGACCCCAAGATACTTGAACTCCTCCACTTGGGGCAGGATCTCATCCCCAACCTGGAGAGGGCACTCCACCCTTTTCCGACTGAGGACCATGGTCTCAGATTTGGAGGTGCTGATTCTCATCCCAACCGCTTCACACTCAGCTGCGAACCGCTCCAGTGAGAGTTGGAGATCACGGCTTGATGAAGCCAACAGCACAACGTCATCTGCAAAAAGCAGAGACGCAATACTGAGGCCACCAAACCGGACACCCTCAACGCCTTGGCTGCGCCTAGAAATTCTGTCCATAAAAGTTATGAACAGAATCGGTGACAAAGGGCAGCCTTGGCGGAGTCCAACCCTCACTGGAAACGAATCCGACTTACTGCCGGCAACGCGGACCAAACTCTGACATTGGTCGTACAGGGACCGAACAGCCCTTATCAAGGGGTCCGGTACCCCATACTCCCGAAGCACCCCCCACAGAACCCCCCGAGGAACACGGTCGCACGCCTTCTCCAAGTCCACAAAACACATGTAGACTGGTTGGGCGAACTCCCATGCCCCCTCAAGGACCCTGCGGAGGGTGTACAGCTGGTCCACTGTTCCACGGCCAGGACGAAAACCACACTGCTCCTGAATCCGAGATTCGACTTCCCGACGGAAATCCTTTTAATTTTATTAAATTATGAAAGCCACAATACTCCATCAATCAAGGATCAAACTATCCAAGATAATAAAGAAAAATAACATCAAGCACAAGTTAGGACAAAAAATTTTTTTTCAAAGTTCAAATGGGCTTAATTACTGCATTGCGGGAATTGTAGCCACATTTGGCCCCCAGGCCTTGAGTATGACACACGATTTAATGCATTATTTGTTACATAATGATATGAATACCACATTAATAAATGTTCATTTGACTTAATTATAACCCTGATTTGATGTGTTGCTAAACCACTTCAGAAAAAATGTCAGGTTGATATTTAGTGTTCATGAAATCTGCTGTACATTAAACATATATAATCAAAGCCATCACAAAACATTCCATGGTGGCAGGGTTAGAAAGGTGGCAGGACTAAGAAGCTAACTAATCAACTATAGAACCAACAATAGATCTTATCTCAATGCATTTTGGCCTAAAGGTATAACATTAAAAAATGGCCCAAAATCACTCACCGGGAAAGGCTCCTTCCAGCTCGCGCCCACTATGGACGGTCTAACGATGGCTATGTTGAGGTCTCCAGCCTCCTGCTGCACCAAGTACTCAGCCAAGGCTTTGGTGTAGGTGTAGGTGTTGGGATGCTCCCTGATCAGCTTGGGAGTCAGAGTAGAAACCAGCTCATCATCCATCCAACTGAAGAAAAGAACGAGACCACATTAATGTAAAAAGTGCATCATTCATTCAATCAAACGGTGCAACGATACCCAGCATTACAGTAATTTTGGTCTAGCCATGTGATCAGAACTGATTTCTGTGTAAATTAGCTTTCATTGTGGCCATTGGCTCCAACAATCAACTTGTCGCTGGAATTCAGTAAATCAAAATCCTCATCCAATTCCAATTCTGGGCTTGCACTAGGAGCTAGTATGACTAAGCCACTGTGCCTCAGTGTAAAAGAATTGAGTAAGCCACAAAAAAAAAACACATTCTGTGTCCAAGACAGCAGCTTGCTATAATAGCAAGTAAAACTTACAAGTAAACATTGAGTAATATTTTGTATGACTGTATCTTCACATAGTGAATGCAAGTTTTCAATTGTTGGGGGGTGTAAAACCACACTTGTCGTGGGGGTGTATTGGGGAGATACCCCCCACAGGGGGTTCCGGGGGGCCTCCCCCAGGAAATATTTTAGAAAATGGGGTTGTTTTCCTGCATTCTGAGGGCAAAATCTTCTGTTCAGTTTACCTACAAAAATACACTAAAGTCAACAGTTCAAGCTGAACTATCTTTATTTCTATCCTACTTTATTCAGGTATAAATGTGAGATTGAACAATTGGAAACTTGCATTCACTATGTGAAGATACAGTCATACAAAATATTACTCAAAGTTTACTTGTAAGTTTTACTTAGACAAATTTGTTTTTAATTTTATACACTGTTATAATCCCTGAAGGGAAATTAAGAACACACACACAGTCTTTTTTGTTAGTAAATCACACACATGCATATTAGTGTGTACAGGCCCCTGTACATACACACAACCACACACAAGGGGGTCTGTAGGCATGCAATGAGAGGTAGAGTGGCGGGCAGCTCCTTCGTGGTGCGCCCAAATGAGCAACTTGTAAGGGGGGACGGCGCCTTGCTCAAGGGCGCCTCGGCAGTGCTCCAGGGGTGAGCTGACACCTCCCACTGTCAGCTCACTTTCGGGTGTTTTTTTTTTTTGCCTGAGCTGGAATCGAACCGCCGATCTCAGAACATTGGACAACCTGCTTTACCACCCGCTTTACCACTGAGCCACTGCCGCCCCCAAGAAGACATTTTAACTTTGACATAGACAACACCATTGGTATGCCATAGTTTATTTATTTATTTATTTATTTTAAATTTGATAATATGATTTTTCATTTCAATTTAAAAAAGCATATAAAATAGCAAGTGAGGTGAATACATATTTACATGCACCGCTGGTTATTCCTGCCGGTCATAGAGATCAAAAGTCTAAGACTACAAAAAAGTATTGATAATATCTTTCATTTACCTTCTGATCGGTCTGTCACCACTCCTACCCCCTCTCAGCATTCACCATTTATTGTTCAATTAGAATTTGAACACAAAATCTACTATTAGATAATTTCCCCATTTGAGGGACAATAAAGTGGACTTCTTTCTATAAAACACTCTATTCTCATTTTCTTTCGATTGATCGTCCTCCCCTTGTCGTACACCAATTCACGGGTTTAGCTTGTAAAAAAAGAATCCTGTTTTTTTTATTGGACGAGAGGAGGCCATGATCGGGAGCGTTTGGGTTTCGGCCATTTCCGTCGGTATGCGGAAATAGCTGCATGTTATTGTTTTCTTATGTTATCGCTCGGGGATTTTCGCGAGTCCAAAAAAAGTAAGTTATAGACTTTTTTCCCTAAAAATAAGAACGCCACTGTGGCTACACAAGCTAAAAACCTTGTGGCCATATGGAATTTACTTTGTCGATGTCGTAGTGGCGAATGGCTAGCGCAAGCCCAGCAATTATTAATCTAGATTCTAATGTGATAAGTGTATCCAGCACATGAGGTATTATAACACGAGATATTAACACAAAGATTTGTAAACATTTTGATTACAACTTTTTTTCCGAAGTGTCAGTAACACATGGCAGGACGTTACTCCTGTGTCCAATGTTTATGGGTTAGGTGATTCAAATGTATTTGTTATTTACCAATATTAATTTGACTTACATGCTCTGTACAACAGTTTCTCTACTAATTTCAAATGAAGAGCACAAATGTTCATTTCCAACCATTGGGGGGGGGGGTGTCAGCTGATTACTCGCCTCTAGCTGCTGTCACGTTATAAGTTATAGTTGTTGTTTTTTTCAAATCTTTATAACTCTAATACATTGAAAAGCAATTTTGTCTTCAAATCATCATCCCACTTCTGGTGTCAGTACATTTTCTGCCATCCAATCACTCAATGACACTTCAAGAAGAGAGTGTTAAAGGTCTGCCCCTCAACCCAAATGTCTAACTTTACTTGTGGTTCAACAGGTTCTTAGTGCCAATATTGGAAGTGTGTTGTTAAAAGTAAGCTTCATTGTTTGTGCAAGTTGAGGACGAATTGCAATTACCTAAATCAATAGAAGAGAAACAGTACATACTACTGCCCTGTATGACTGACTTTACACTTAAACCTTAGGTCATACATTTCACAGGATGTAGAACATGTCTTTTCTAAAGCACAGTCAACAGAGCACTCAAAAAAATTCAAAATTAGGAAGTGACGAGGTTAAATAAAATGCGTAATGTTAAACATGGTAAATATGCACGCACTAAGTTCTGATAGATCTATTGAGAAAACTACCGGACTAAGTGTGTACAAATCTCTTTAGTTTGTTAGAAAAAGAAAATCAACTACCCTCCTAGTCTAGTAACAATGTTGGAATAAGCACTCTTTAACCACTGTAGACACTAAACTGTTAGCTTGACTCTGATCCAGCTGCCAGGTGCGCCTGTCTGTAGTCACCCCTCTGACGACTCATTCAGTGTTCTGTTCAAGAACGAGGACATTTTGGGACACTTAACCATTGAAGTGGACACCCCTAAAATGGTATAATTTTAATCAGTAACTGTGGTGTAACGGCACAGTTACTCGTTATGGTCACTATGTTTTGATTAAAGTAGTTTAGAATCGGTTGCTAAGATTTTCCACGGACAATTCCACCATTGAGGCGTTTTTCCTTTTTACTTATTGCAATTTTTTCTTGTTTCTCCATGGTCTCACTATGACCATGAAGAGAAGCTAAGAGAAGACAGGCCAAGTTTATCAAAGCAAATTCCGATTCAGACTAGCTGTCTTTGGAAGTTATGATCAAGGATTTGATCAAGGACAGTAATGGACAAGAAAAATTTTTTAATCTTAACTTTTCATTTTCGATAAATTAGAATACATTTCTCTGGTGCATTTGATTTCTTGAGGTTACTTGATAAATTTCAGACATTAGTTAAGAAAAAGAAAACAACCTATGGGCCAGTCTCTAGTGAATGTGAATGAAGAAAGGTTTGAAGAACATTCTCTTTTATTATTTTTATTCACAAGCAAGGAACCCTACGTCAAGGTCTGCACCTCCATCCAAAAATGTACATCTTGTTTAAACTGCTGGTAAACTCGGCATGTTATCCAAGTTTCCTCAAAAGCTTGAAGCTGTTGTAGGTAAAATCCCTGAGAGCCATCCCACTAATCTCTACTCACTCAGCCGGCATCCAATGCTTTGGAAACCCAGCTCAGCAGCTGAGACTGACAGCCTCCACAACATTAGTGCATCTAAGCAGCCATTTACTTTATGGACAGGGATAAGCTGTCGTGCTCAGAGCTTCACTGGCTTTAGTCTTGTTAATACCTTCCTACTTGCTTTTTACGCATCTACAAATCTAAGGAAATAGAGCATCCTGTTAAACCACAACCCGTAATCCCACGCAACTATGATAATCCCTACATCTGTATATATAATAAGGTCATCCAAAGTCAACCACCAACAATGTGTGGATCGTCCTGGAGCCGCTAGAAAAAGACAAGTTGAACTTACTCCAGAGAATCAATGAGTCTGCGGTAGTCTACTGGAGGAGGATAGACGACTTCCTCAATGAGCTCTCGGTCACAGTTAGCGTAGGCTGTGGAGATGTGAATGAAGATCTGCAGGTTTGTCATCCTGTGGGCCAGGGCCAGCATCTTATGGGTAGCCAGCACATTCAGCTGCACTGCATCTCTGACAAGGAAATAGATGTCAAAGGTAACGTACATGTATGTTTAACATACCACAAGATCTTCATCTGGTTTAACTAAACTTAACTATGTCTCGCGCTAAGTTAAACCACTGGGTAGACCCTGCAAATAAATCCAGGTTTCCTCAACAAGGTCTGCAGCAGGGCAACCTCACTTACAAACCAGAGCGACTATATATAATGTTCAATTATATATACAGCATATGGATTGAACAGACTCCACGTAGATGAATAATCCAGCCTAAAGGCAGCACAGTTCTAGCACAAATTAATCCGAGTATAGTTACATTTGCTTACACCATTTATTAAATATTTCACTTAGACATCAACTCATGACAAGAATTACATCTTCGGACTTCATAATTTAGCTGCAACCTCAAAAAGAACAAACAAAGTAAATATGAAGACTATTTGAGCTAGTACTTGAATATCTCGCAGGCATTTGTAGAATAAATCTTACTCAAATCACATGATAAGAAGAGAAGGGATCCTTGTTCAAAACAATTGGCTCCTCTATGGGTAATAATGTCCATTTTTTCTGAAATTTACTGGACAGCAGATAATGCTGCGAAAGGTTTTTAGCTTCTACAGCACTGTAGAAATTCTCAAAATTAATAACTTCTACAACAAAACTGGTTGAACGGCTGAGGCATGTTTCATTGAAGAAATCCTATTTTGGGAGACGGCCTCTAGTGTTTTTGTGGGGGGTTTTTTTTGGAAAATATGTCAAGCCATTGATGACATGATTGAATGATTTTCATTTGTAACAGCATACAAATCAATCCAATTGATGAACATGGCTAATATAAAAAGGATCACAATGAAAATGGAAAGACATAAATTTGCTGTACATGTTCCAGAGAAATGAATCAAGACATTCAAATTAAGAAATTGATAAAACCACACAACTCACTTCAGTGGCTCATTAAAGCGGATGGTGGCGGCACAATGGAAGACGATATTGATGTTTTCAGCCAGGATGCTCTGATCCTCTTTGCTCAGATCCATCTCCGGCTGCGTGAGGTCACTGTTGACTGGAATGATCTTCTCTGCAAAGTCCGGCTGCTCTTCTAGCAATCTTTCAAACAGCTGAGACGGGGAAATAGTAACAATGAACAGTAAACATAGTTTTAAATGAGTGGACTGTTAGTACAACTGAACATCATCTGATGCCTCCCTTGCTGCTGGTGGGGTCGCAGAAGGCAAACTGCCCTACTTCTCATCTATTCCTCCTGCACCAAATTCCAGCTCTCCATTTTTATCTCCTGTTATCTGTAAACTAATAAAATGAGCATTGCCAATACACACCTTGTTTAATCAGCAGCCTGCTACACCAGCTGAAAAAATGCCACCGTTTCACACGCAGTGTAAACACTGACTGCTGTGTTGCAACTAGATCAAACCTTTACTTGATTTACAACAGAAGTCGATTATAATTGAGGCAGGTGCAGAAAGTGTTTCACCTTGTCCATCCTAAATGAAAGAGACTGAGATCTGCCTCTTAAAGATATGCCATCACAGTGTGGATGGGCAAAACTCATCTTGGAACCAACACTAGATCACGGTTGAATATTTTGTTTGTTGGTTTTTTTCTCACTGTCCTTATAATTATTAAAGTATCTATCTATCTATCTATCTATCTATCTATCTATCTATCTATCTATCTATCTATCTATCTAATGAAGCTGTACAAAGACGTAAGAGGAGGTGCTACTTGGACTGTGTACACAGACACTGTTCAACTATGAATGAGCACACAATTTCCCTAAATTAAAAAAATAACTATTGTGAGGCTCATTAACAAACATGAAATACTGAGGCTACCCTGCAGGTGCATTTCACTAAAGAATGAAAAATTATCCTTATTAACTGAAGTTTATGCACATATGGAAAACATTCAGGTTTTCTTCAGGTTAGGCTGACAGGAGGTTTGCATCCATTACAGAAATGACTATTTCTAGTGTTGTTTGTAATCCTTTCTGAAAATAAAGCCACACCTCTTCCAAATATTGTACATTAAATTACTCTTTATTATCAAAATCTGACACTCATGAGTCAGCAGTTTGTAGTACCTTAAAATGCTGTAGTACTGAGTTGAGTAACTAACCAAGAACACAGAAAGTCACACTCTAACCATTACATAATTAAAATAAGTGGACACCATTGGTTGTGAATGTCAGTTGGAGGCATACAGTGCATTTCAGAAGCATATTAACCTTTGCATGAACAGAGCAGCTTGTGCAGTGATGCCTGACGTTTTCACAATCTAACTCCTACAGTAATCCCGCACTGACTGCCAAAAGACTCTCACATCATCCGGTACTTCAGCCTACTTCTCACCTTGCAGTTGATCATGTCAGCGACGCGGGCCTGAGGGCTCTGACCCGCTTTGGGCCTGACCATGGTGTAGACGGCTTTGACCGCTGGGCAGGACCTCAGCAGCTTCTCCAACAAAACCTTCAACAGTGAACCATTAACAGGAACAAGCGTTCATTTGAGGCACTGAACCTGTAACCGTGACCTCATCTTTTCATTACAACAATGTGAAAGAAGGCATCATATGATTGTAATAATGCCCTAAAAACTAAAGCGGCAGTGACGACTGTACCTTGCCCATGAAGCCTGTTGCTCCAGTGATCAGGACATTCTTCCCTGCGTAATATTCTGGGATGTTCACCATTATGTCTACTATCCTGGTGCTCCTCAGCACCACTCCACCTGCACAGGGGGGAAGATAAAACAGGAGAACATGAAAGGGTATCACAACTGTGAGACAGACACGGAGCCTAAAGTTGCTCCATTTCACCAGACTGAGAATGTGAACCTCAAACAAAGGGACGGTTGTCTGCCATAAACAGTAAATATGGTTTATTTGGATATGTTACAAGTCGTACCATAACAAGTGGTGCAGAAAACAGCAGGGTGCAGCTAGTAGTGACGTCCACAATTCAATAATATCCACAAGACAAATGCAGGACTGTGGCACCTCCCGGCCCTTAAGCTACTGAAGTATAAAAGCATTGGTGTCCTCAGGTTATAGATGTTATTCAGTAGGTTATTTTTACTCATTTTGATACAAATGAATAAAACTGTATTCATACAATGGAAATGAAACAACTCCAAAATGCAAGCTATGTTTTTTGGTCATTTTCTTAAAACCAGTAACTGGCTTCAACTAGTTTGTGAGTAAACACTTCTCCACAGTTACACCTTTATTCTGTGGGAAAAACTGCTTGACACCAAGCTTAAACTAAATGGAATAGCGTTGAAAAAACAAAACCTTGGTGAATCCATCAGCGCATATTAAGACGACAAACATGAAACACATACAAAGATATAACAGAAGAGACCTCTACTTTAGTAAAACAAGCATACCTCTGCCAGAATGTAATAATCAGGCCTTTCTATATGGAAATTCTATATCAACTTAATATGCGGTCTGTGTGATGTCTTATAGCTGAGAGACTCCGTCTCTCCAGGGATGTTGGACTTTGGTTCTATCACACAGTGATACAAGGACTTCAGTAAAACAAATATCCAACTTAAAAGGAAGTGAACAATGTGGCTTGGTGGGAAATTCTATGCATACGACAGCTTGGAGGAACTACAAGAACTTGCTAGACCTGCCTTGTGAAAGGAACCATTATTTTCTACACCTTATTTTACACCACAACTGACAAAAGCAAATATTTATTATAGTTTACTCTTAACAGAAAGTGCTAAAAGCAAATTTGTTCAGTCTGCTTTTAGTTCTAGACAATGTTTTCCTTAGTGATCACCATTTTCTAACTGTGCCATTAATGGGATCATCATCATCATCGTCTGGCTAGTCATGGTACTTAACAGTCTTACCGATGTGTAATTCCCATGTTACTGATGGTATGGTTAACACTAAACAGTGGTGGACATCCTTCTGGTTTCAGCAAGATGAAAATGCTGCAGACATCTTCGAACAAATTGATTTCTAGTCATTTACAGAACTGATTTAAAATCTTTATGCTTGGACCACAATATTTGTCTGACTTGCTGTCACTACAGGACCAAAATAGATCGTCAAATCAGGTCCTGTCTGATGTCACACAGTCAAAATAGAAATACAGTGGTACCTCTACTTAAGTAATTTCTTCCGGAACCAACTAAGTTTGTAAGTAGAAAATTACGTAAGTAGAGACGCGTTTTCCATGCAAATGCCCTAATCCGTTCCAAGCCCCCCCAAAGTTCCGACATAAATGTTTTATAAGGCATAAAAATGCATCAAAATATGTAACAAATACGTTACGATTAGATTATTACACAATAAATGAGGGTTGTGCATAGTGTAAATAACAAAGAATAGAGTAAAGAATAATAATGACGGTCATTTACCTTTTAACATCTGTCCCCATTGTTTTTTGCCCTCTTTGGTTCATGCGCTCCTATCTAACGATGCCGAACAACAGTGAATTCCAGTCCTCCTTTTGAACTTATCCAACCACCCACGCAATGCCTTAAACTCCTTAAACTTCCTTTTGTTTTAATAACGTGTCATTTTTGGCCATATTCTTTGGCGAGATCAACCAAACGCATCCCTTTCTCATGCTCTTGCTTTGTTTGTACGGACAAAGAAACACTTTTCTTCTACTTTTCTTTTCCTCTTTTCTCCGTCACTTTCTTGGGGTCCATAGCCAATATGTACTCAAAAAGTTATTATGTCTGCGCAAAACTATCAGACTACCTCACGGGTTGAGTGCCGAATGCCGAGAAACTCCATAAGCACCTTTCTAGCTCCACAAAGAGGTGGACTGACCTCCCTCTTAGCCAATGGGATGCCAGGAAGATAATAGGTAATAGCCAATGGCAGAGCAGCTATGAGAATGTTGCATTTAGGAACCTGTGGGAGATTCAAGTATCAGCCGATACTGTGTTTTTACATTACGTAAGTCGAAATTTATTTCATAAGTAGAGGTAATATTTTCCTGCTGAGAAATTTCGTAAGTAGAAAATTTCATAAGTAGAGACATTCGTAAGTAGAGGTATCACTATACTGGGGTGACGGAACATTTTCTGTAGTCTCACCCGGAGTGTGGAACAAGCCCCCCCATGTCCACACCATCACTTCAAACGTGATGCATATACACCACCAATCAGAGGTTTGGACACACCTCTCATTCAATGGCTTCTTCATATTTATGAGATCTACATTATTGATACATACTGAAAACATTAAAACTATCGAGCAAGATACAAAGAATTATGCAGCAAACAAAAACTTGTGAAAGAGCTTAATGTTTTACATTTTCCATAATAATGTTGCTGACAAACTAACTAGGCAAAACAGATACTTGTGAAATTATGATCACCTTAGTAGAGGAAATTTTATCTGTGCATGTTTTTAAAGATATATTGTTTACCTTAATATAAATGAGTTAACGTTGACGTAATTAAAGAAAAACAACTTTCCAAAGGCCTTTCTCTGTTATCGTTCTGATTGCTGCAACCTTCTTTTCTCATAGCTCTTTCAATTGTGGTGTTTGTTCCCAGCTTTTGCATTGAAGACCATGATAATCTTCAGATAATGATCATGTTGATAGTGGCATTAACCTGTTTACCTTTCTTTCTGGTCTTGATTTAATATACTTTATCAATGCCCAGTGGGGAAATTTTTTTTACGCTCCATCTATTAAACGTACATACAGACCAGAGCACACGCAACAAAGGGACAGGAGACAAGCAAATACATTTCTGGGGTGGGGTTGTTGACCCTATGACCTGGAGAACCAGGGGATCTTTATCAGGACCCTACCCTGTTTCACAGTTGCCAGCATGTTGCAGATGTAACTTTTGCTACATCATATCCCATTAGGCAAAGCGAGCAGCCGAAGCTGTATGTCAGTCAGACCATCAGAGTATCCGTGGTCCACAGTAGTCACCCCGGTAAAGGCAAAATGAATGAGACATGAGAGAAGTGCTGCTTCTAAGCATTTAATTTATTCAAACACATCTTTGTCTTTGACATCTCAACAATTACTGCTACCTTTTTTATTATAATCATGTTTTTACAGAATTTGAATTTAGACAATAAACAATGGTGTGGAAGAGGATCTCAGTATTGGTAGTGCGCCTAAGGGCTTGTTTGTATGACAATGGTTTTGGTGACAATGTATTTTTTTCCTTTTGCATTTTACAAACATTTTGTGTTCATACAAAATGGATCCTTAAAATCGGCACTAACAGAGTGTTCTGCAGAAACAAACAGTGCTTCATGTTCATGGTCTGTCTGTAGTGTGCATGCATTAGACTGGAACCATGATAGGTGGGGATGTATTTATCATTCTTAGAGGTGATGCATCTTTAAATATGATGACAATTCTCAGCTGTTCTATGAGGGTCATTCAGTGAAGCTATGAGGGTGGCGTACAACAGTCGCCTCAGCATGCAGGCTGCAAACATTTCAGTCGTCAGTCGTCACTACACACTTACACACTGCAGCTTTTATTCATTAGAGTTGACGGACAACGATGAATTCCTTAAAGCATTACAAATTGGATGCTGGCCATGCAGTAGTGGTATTTTTGGCTGAAAGGTGTTGAAGTACACTACTTCAGTAAGAGAATGATACTAAAGGAGAATGAAAACCAGATGCTTTCTGCAGCAGAGACATTAAAGCTGCTTTTTCCAGGCAACACAGTTGAAGAAAATGATGACTGTGCACCCAGGTGCAGCCCTGATGGCATCGTAAAGCCTTAAGACAAATAATCCTTTGATAAAATTGTCCAAAACTGACTGATTATGTTGGCTGTGTGTTTTACCAGGTGGCAATGCTGATGATATGTAATATGTAAACATGCTATTACTGTAGAATAGTTTGGTATACTTAAAAATAGAAAATATGTAGTAATATGAAGTAAAACTAAAACTTTTTTTAAATTTTGATCCTGATGAATTGAGATGCCAAGTATGAAAGTAAGAGGAAGGTTGAAATGAGGATCTCTAACTCTGCAGATGTCTCCTCTGAAGCCTCCTCCAATCCTGTCACTTCCACACAGTCCCAAGATAGACAGGAGGTAGAAAGCAAGTCTGTAGGGCTACAGACAGAAAAAACCCAAAACACCCTGGCAGGGAGCAGAGTACGAGGCCCTTAGGACAAAAATGTAGTTAGAACACAACTCTGTGTTCTAAAGAGGTGAAAGGAATGTCAGGTGCCCCTACGAGTAACTGTGGGCACTGACTGCGATGGTGTTTAGAGATAAACAGCAGGGGAAAAGCAATGACTGGCAATTGTCGGGCAAAAAAAAAAAATGCCCATGGGCAGTGTGTGCCATTATTATGGGTCATAAGATGATTCTATACAATGTTATTCAAATATTCCTTTGTCATGGAACCTGAATATATGGTATATTTATCAAGTTTGCAAGGTCATCTAATCTGGGACCCATGATCCTCTCCCAGTGTGAAGTTAGGCAAATTAATTCATCCACCATTTCAATGAAAGTTACCATGGTAACAGGCTCAAGCGATTAACTTACCCTTGCTCAACATTGTTTTAACAGAGTATTCACTAGACCTGCTTTTCCCTGCAGTTAGGACTCATTCAAGATACCATGATGAAGTAGCTCGGTCAAAATGTCTTGATGATGCTGACAACTACTCAACATTCCCACAATCCCATCAGTAAACATCTAAGGGTGCCCATCATCATTATGCTGCAATTATGTGACATTCTGAATCTTGTCTTGAAATATAAACCGATCTTTCGTCCTGTAGTCACTCCTTTTCTGAACAATAAAGAAATGGGACACACTTCAGTTGGAAGCACTTTTCCTTTTGAAGTATCCCTGAATGGTGGGGTCTGAAGCTGTAGGATGCAGACACCCATTATAGATGATCGGCAGTTGTCGAAATGTTGAATCTAGTTTTGCCCGTACTTAACAGTGGCTCTAGTATGGAGCAGAGACTGTAGCTTGCAGTCAGACAGGCAGCAAGTTGATCCCTGGTCACACATTGTCACTGTGAATAATTGATCAGACAGACGAGAATGCTTTAGCTGGTGACCTGTGGTGACTTTAAGGCTCGATGACAAACAGATTCAGAGGGAATCCATTGCTAACTCATCCCACAGCCAAGCAAATTAGAAAACTGTATTTAGATGGTTCAGAGGTTTACAGACAATGTGATCAAGACATTCACTTTGTCTCATCAGTCAGAAATCCACTTTTGATTCCTTGATTCTCCAAGTTATTGTCATCAAGCCTCTTAGGAAAGACATCTCAGTGTCAAACCATCACAATGGATGACTGCTCCAAAGAGGAACAGATGAATGTCTGTCTGCAACAACCTGTAGGAAATGCCAGCTGTTTGCTCATGCTAATGTCACCGTCCTACCTTGAAATACTTGCTTTACAAGATATATAAACCCTCAGGTTTTAGACAAGACCAGTCCAGTACACAGCATAACTAGCTAGAGAACAGAGCACCCAGTTGAACACTTAAAAGAGAAGACTATTGTCTTCTTCTCTCTTCCTGGGGTTTCCTTACTTTGTGAAATATCTTGGTAACCAAACAGCTATTTAACCCTTTAGTGTTATCATTATGTAAGTGAACAGGAATACATAGACTCAAACCTTTTCTTCTAATTTTTCCACGGATAATGATAATATGAAAATAACGTGAATGTTACAACTACAGTGATCTACCACGGTCACCATTTTAGTGATCCTGAAGAACACATTTTCAAATGTCACTGAGCAAGATCCTGAAGAAAACTGAAAACTGTGAAGCTGTTTTCTGTCAATAAAGAAGTCATGTCAATGTAATTCCTAATTCTGAGGATATGTTTCCATGCTTCGGTAGGAACCAGATTATTTGGTGGTGGTGGTGGTGGGGTAAAGTTTGCCCCAGCTGAGAGGTTCAACAACTTGACTCAATAACTGTATTACTTAAATAATATTTGATAAGCATGTTTCCTGTGTACTGAATTGGTACTTTTGAATATTGAGGAGATTTACTGGCATTTTTAAAACTATTTTATCTGATAGGATGTGCAGTCACTGGGCACAACATAACTCCCATATATGCTGATCCAGAGTAGGTGGGGATGTCTCAAATTTCTAAATCACAATACCAAAGGACATACAGGTATGTCTGGGTAATCCCCACGCACCACTCAGCAGTGATCGTCTGCCGCACCGGGCCACGGGCCACGGGCCCCGTGATTCCCATTACCCTGAACTGGCTCTCACCATCACGAGCCTCCACTCACCGTCCATTTGCACAGCGGTCGACCCTCCGCCACACCGCCCGTGTGTGTGGACAGTCTCTAACGTGATCAGTGAGAGGCCAGGAGAAGAGGCGGCGGGCAGCGAACCAAACACAACCCCTCCGTGCGGACGGAGCCCACCAGAATAAACGAACAGAACGCCCAACTCCGTCTAACCCAACATCTGCGTACCATCTTGGCGCGGGTCTTCCTGCGCGAGCCGCCTGTCACGCCACCAGCTGGCGCGTGAAACCCGCTCACGAGCGCATCAGTCCGTGCACGCGGGGCTCAAACAGCGCGTGGGTACAATTTGAAGCCATTACGTACCCGAAATGTCGACTTTTCCCCGGCTCCTGAACTTGAGGGAGAGTGTGTGTTGCGGCAGAGCAGCGGCGGGTAGCAGCAGCGACGGAGCGGAGGTGGAGGCTCAGCAGGAAGAGCAGCCTGGGCGGATAAATGAACCAGTGTGACGTCACAGGGCCGGTGGTCGCCACGGAGAAGAGCTGCGGAGAGCTCCCACTGCTCCCACCACCGAGACGGCTTCGCGTCAAGCTCGCCTCTTGGAACCACGGTAACTCATTAAAATTCAAAATCACCCAGTCACTTAGTTTAAAGTGTGACCAGGCCACTCCTGACGTCAGACATTCCCTCCCTGTAAAGGAAAAGAACGATATAATCAGATTCAGGCACGCGTTTTTAGGTTTTTCCTCTAATATGCATCCACAGCTCTATGATGGGCTCTTGGAAGCGACAACAAAACATCTTGAGCGCCCCCTGGTGGCCTACCTGGTCATAAGCCACACCCCCACCATCGTTTGGGAGGTCTCAGTCTGAGCTATCTGGGTGGGTTCTCAGGGCTTCAACCAGAATTATATGCCAATAAATTCGTTCCGAACAGAAACAGTATTATATCGTTTCCAGTTTTACGTCCCACCCATGAACTGACAATCCTGAACCGGTTAGAACAAAAAAATATAGTTCCCGAACCGGTTAATAACGTTCCTTGTAAATATAAATATGTGGGTAGCTTTAGAACTTTTAAATTGGCAATTAGTTGACATACTGTAGACATGTCCCCACAGTAAACGGTACAACAGCATTGATACAGTTATGAACAGAGGAGGGAGAATCAGAGGGAGATGGAGAAGTTGCGGCAGCTAATGATGCAACAAAGTTTCAAAGCTTCAAAGTTTCAGAGCAGAGTCCAGGGAACTCTGCTCTGAACATGTCTGCAGCCAATGACTTAATGTCCAAATCAAACATTTTTTTTTGACTGCAGTGTTTACCTGTTATGAATATAATGAGACTGCCTTTTCCTTGACTGCTGGTGATGTGCCTCAACTTCTCCCTGCTCTCATCATCACACATTGAGTCAATGACAGGAAGTGAAACACGAGGTCTGATATCTTTTTCAAGAACAAACAAAAAGGGTATTAACCAGTTACTATTGTTTTGAATAACCCGTTCTGTTCCAGAACATCCAGAACATGCCCATACTTCCCTCTCCCCGGACACCAGGCCAGCTGAGAGACATAGTCCCTCCAGTGTGTCCTAGGTCTTCCTCGAGGTCTCCTCCCGGTAGGACATGCCCGGAACACCTCCCCAGGGAGGTGTCCAGGAGGCATCTGGCACAGATGTCCGAGCCACCTCAGCTGGCTCCGCTCGAGGCGGAGGAGCAGCGGCTGTACTTCAAGCTCCTCTCTGGTGACTGAGCTCCTCACACTATCTCTAAGGGTGTGTCCAGACACTCAATGGAGGAAACTCATTTCAGCCGCTTGTATCCGGGATCTTGTCCTTTTGGTCATGATCCAAAGCTCATGAACATAGGTGAGAGTGGGAACGTAGATTGACCAGTAAATCCAGAGCTTCGTCTTGCAACTCAACTCCTTCTTCACCACGACAGACCTATACAGCGACCACATCACTGCAGAAGCTGCACCAATCCATCTGTCAATCTCATGTTCCATCCTTCCCTCACTCGTGAACAAGACCCCAAGGTACTGAAACTCCTCCACCTGGGGCAAGGACTCACCACCAACCGGAAGAGGGCACACCACCCTTTTCCGGTCGAGAACCATGGACTTGGATTTAGAGGTGTTGATCCTCATCCCACTCGTCTCAAACGTGGCTGAAAACCGTCCCAGTGCATGCTGAAGGTCCAGGTTTTAAGAGGCCAACAGGACATCATCGTCTGCAAAAGTCCCCAAATTGGACTCTCTCCGGATCCTGGCTGCGCCTAGAAATTCTGTCCATAAAGATTATGAACATAACCGGTGATAGAGGGCAGCCCTGCCGGACTCCAACATGCACCTGGAACAGGTCTGACTTACTGCCAGCAATGCGAACAAAGCTCTGGCTTCGGTCATACAGGGACTGGACAGCCCTCAGCAAAGGGCCCCGGACCCCATATTCCCGAAGCACTCCCCACAAGATACCACGAGGGACACAATCAAATGCCTTCTCCAGATCCATAAAACACATGTGGATTGGTTGGGCAAACTCCCATGAACCCTCGAGCACTCGATGGAGAGTATAGAGCTGGTCCAGTGTTCCACGACCTGGACAAAAATCGCATTGTTCCTCCTGAATCCACGGTTCGCCTATTGGTCTAATCCTCCTCTCCAGTACCCTGGACTTTCCCCAGAAGGCGAGGTGTGTGATCCCCTTATAATTGGAACACACCCTCCGGTCCCCCTTTTTGAAAAGAGCGACCACCGGCCCGGTCTGCCAATCCAGAGGTACTGTCCCCGACTGCCATGCGATGTTACAAAGACGTGTCAACCATGACAGTCCCTGCACATCTAGAGACTTGAGGTACTCAGGGCAAATCTCATCCACCCTGGTGCTTTGCCACCGAGGAGTTTGGCAACCACCACGGTGACTTCAGCTTGAGTGATGGACGAGTCCACCTCTGAGACCTCAGCCTCTGCTTCCTCTGTGTAAGACATGGCAGCGGGATTGAGGAGGTCCTCGAAGTACTCTTTCCACCGGCCAACAATATTCTCAGTCGAAGTTAGCAGCTCTTCGCCTCTACTGTAAACAGTGTTGACTGTGCACCTCTTTCCCCTCCTGAGGCTCTGAATGGTTTGCCAGAATTTCTTCGAGGCTGACTGATAGTCTTCCTCCATGGCCTGCCCGAACTCTTCCCATACCCGAGTTTTTGCCTCCGTGACACTCGAGCTGCAGTACGCCTGGCCTGCCTGTACCTGTCAGCTGCCTCCGGAGTTCTACAATTCAACAAGATTTGATAGGACTCCTCCTTGAGCTTGACAGCATCCCTTACTTCCGGTGTCCACCACCAGGTTCGGGGGTTGCTGTCGCGACTGGCACCAGAGACTTTGCGACCACAGCTCCGAGCAGCCGCTTCGACAATGGAGGCAGAGAACATGGTCCACTCTGACTCAATGTTCCCAGCCTCCTGCAGGATCTGGGAGAAGCTCTGCCGGAGGTGGGAGTTGAAGACCTCACTGAAAGAGGGTTCTGCCAGCCGTTCCCAGCAGACTCTTAAAACACGTTTGGGCCTGCAGAGTCTGTCCGGTCCCCTCCTCTGCCAGCGGATCCAACTCACCACCAGGTGGTGATCGGTTGACAGCTCTGCCCCTCTCTTCACCCGAGTGTCCGACACACGCGGTCGGAGGTCTGATGATATGACAACAATGTCGATCATCGACTTCCTGCCTAGGGTGTCTTGGTGTCATGTGCACTTATGGACATCCCTGTGGTTGAACACGGTGTTTGTTATGGACAAACTGCGACTAACACAGAAGTCCAATAACAGAACACCACTTGTGTTCAGATCGGGGAGGCGGTTCATCCCAGTCACCCCAATCAATCCAAAGTTGTTTAAATTAATTAGGGGCGGCAGTAGCTCAGTCTGCTAGGTCTTGAGCTTGGGACCGGAGGGTTGCCGGTTGAAGGCCCATGAGGACCAAAAATTTTAGAGTATGAAGTGGCATTTGGAGAGGTGTCGTTTTACCTTCTGAGCATTGCCGAGGTGCTCAAGGCACCGTCCCCCAACAATTTGCTGCCCACTGCTCTACCATCACCCTCTCCCTATTTGCATGCCTACAGGACCCCTTGTGTGTGTGTGTGTGTGTGTGTGTGTGTGTGTGTGTGTGTGTGTGTGTGTGTGTGTGTGTGTGTGTGTGTGTGTGTGTGTGTGTGTGTGTGTGTGTGTGTGTGTGTCTGTGTGTGTGCGTGTGTGTCTGTGTGTGCCTGCGTCCGTGTGTGTATGACAGAGATTGGAATAATAATTTCCCTACAGGGATAAATAAGGAACACTTCTTCTTCTCATCCACTGGACTTTAAGAAACTTTCTTGAAGACGTTTCACCTCTCATCCAGGATGATCGTCTTATCCAGACTTCATCACACTGATAAGTGTTCGTTAGCTTTAATTTTGTACGGTTGGATATTGGGCAGAGAACAACCTGATAACATTTGGAATCAGAACCTCCATATGGTTTCTGATCCCAATTGACTTTTTATTCATACTAGGAGAAGGGAAGATGAAAGCTATGGAATGGTTCCTGCTCCTGGCCTTGTGTTACATGTCTGCTCCTTCACTCTCTACCACATTGCCTGTCACATATTTTCAGCCGTCCATAATCTATCAATGGCAAAATTCCTCAAAAAATATAAAATTAATTAAAGTAAGTTGAGTTGAGGGTGGCACTGTGGTGCAGTGGATAGTGCTGTTGCAGCACAGCAAGGCGGTCCAAGTTTGCGTCCCTCTCTGTGCGGAGTTTGCATGCTCTCCCTGTGTCTGCGTGGGTTCTCTCCGGGTTCTCTGGCTTCTTCCCACCTCCAAAAATATGTGCTTCAGGTTAATTGGCTGGTCCCAAATTGTCTATAGGTGTGGGTAAGTGTGTACGTGTCCATGTGGCTCTGCAGTGCACTAGGGTCACGCCCGGAGTGTCCCCTGCCTCACACCCCCAGTCGGCTGGGATAACCTCTTCAATCTCATGATCCGAAGAAGCGGGTATGGAAACTGAAGGAATGAAAGTAGTTTTGAAATGTTGGTCTTTTTATATTGCACCAAGCCCACCAGTATCACCCCCATCTCTCCAAGTGCTGTGGACCTTCTCCTCCAAGCCCACCAGTACCACCCCTCATTTATCCATCGGCTGGGGTCCTGCTTCCTTTCTTCCTCCGTGCCGCCATACAGTCATCCACGCAACTGTAATTGCGCCTTGACTTTAGCAGTGGGAAACATAACCTTAACCATATTGACACTGTCTCTATCTGGCCTATCTGTCACTCTCTCTCTCTGTCTCTCTCTCTCTGACCCTGTTCTTATCTTCCTTTGATTTCTTTTCCACCCAACCGGTCGAGGCGGATGGCCGCCCAAAAGAGTCTGGGTCCTGCCCGGAGTTTCTTCCTCATCGAGGGAGTTTTTCCCCGCCACTGTCGCTTATGCTTGCTCTGGAGGGTTCATTTGGGCTTCTCTGTCTGTTAAAGCGCTTTGAAATGTCTGTTGCCATGATTAAGCGGTATATAAATAAAACTTGATTGATTGATTGATATAGATGCATCTATGAATTTATTGTATACAGTAAATATAACTATTTTCATGTGAATAAGTATTTTTTTCTTCGAATGCATACGTTTTTTTAAAGATTTTTAAGATTTTTTTAGTTTTCAAATAACTGGTGATACACTGCCAATGCAAATTTGCTACAAGATTTTAGTCTGACATGGAATGTGTAATATTTTGTGAAAGTTCAGGTTTTAAGGTTTCATGGACATTAAGCTTGGTGTGAGTTCTTTTTTTTAAGTATAAATGGAAGAGTAATGGAAAATAACATTATAATGGATAGCTGGGCCCTGCTCACCAGTAGGTCAGATGAGTTATGAGTCAGCACTTGATGCTGCATGTTAGAGACATCAACTTTATTTTTATACAAGAGGAGACACAAAGCTAGTGCTTTAATCAATGACAGTAGATCAGAGCACTAGCTTTGATCCTTGACCTATGCAAGTAGATCAGGGTAAAATTTTGAATTAAGGGGTGTCACGGAATGTTGCAGTCTGTGACTGCCTTGGTTCCAGTTGATAATCTGCAGTTATCATGGACATTACGTTCAGAAAAATCACATGAACTCACGAGACATAAGATTGATTAACAGTCATTCATTAACAGTGTATAGCGGAAGCAATCATCTGCACTTAACTTACCCGTCCTGACAAAGACTAAACTCGCCAAGCTATACAGAAATTGAAAACTAATTAAAACCAGATATTTTGTGCTGAAATAATACAAGCTGACCATAAACAAATGTTTACAGGGACAAAGTTGTTAAAAATTCCAGGACTACCTTAATTAAATTGTGTAAGGTCTCTTAAACACATGCATTTTTATATAGGTATAGAGTCTGGAACCTGTGAAATCAGAATTCTGAGGTGGGTGCGGGTGAAACAAGACCTTTAGTTTGCTTTCCTGTGGAAAAACAATGCAGATACCGTATTTATTCGAGTATAATGCGCACATGTGTAAATCTAGAAGCTGTTTTATTCCTTTGAAGGAACATAAATCAAGCAAGCTATTATTTTTCAGCAGCAATTTTCAAAATCAGTCTAAAACAGCAGATGACAATCCTCTTCACAAAAACTCATTCTTGTAGCCAAAAGTTTGTGTTTTAAGAAGAAATAAAAAGGGGGACTATAACTTCAGTAAAAATATTTTTTCACCAGATTATCTTAAAGGGATCCAAAACTTTTCCTATCTTTATGTTTTTGGTAAAATTGTCTTAAAAACAGTTTGAAGAGTGACATAACTTATTTCATCCCGCGAAGCGGTGATGTATTGTAATTGTCAATGTTAGTGTGTTCGTCCGTCCGTCTGTCCGTCCATCCGTTTGTCCACCAAATATCTTCACAACCGTTGTAGATAGAGAGATAAAACAAAAAGCACATTACTCGGGTGGCAAAGGGGATGAAAATGAGATGATGACCTTGACCTTGAGAAAATTAGGTCAAGGTCAAATTTCAACTTTTGTGCTCATAGCAGATCTTTGGAAGGCAGTCACGTGATACCATATGTGCATTCTATTGGCTGACGGCATCCGGAAGTGCGCTATGTTCTGTGAGTCTCGGACTACCATGAGACACTGAAGTGCTTTAAACAGTTGATAAGAGTGTGGGTGATTACTATGAAGGATAATTAATTATTTGCCTGTAATTAAAATTACAATTTAAAAACATGACATTTGTGTCATGTACATGAATGTGGCATTTACCTGTGTCTTTGATTGTACATCAGAGGAAGTTGAAAGTTTTTCATCTTTGCTATTTTTGGTGGTTGATGTTGTTAAATTTGCACACAAGTGTTTGCTGGTCTCTGCCTCCTTGAACTGCCCACAGACTGCAAACCACTGCCAGCAGAAGGCACATCCACACTGGATATTTGATATCTGTCATTCTTTCTGATATTTAGCTGTAAATGAACTGATGTTTAGAACTATCAAAAATAAATGTATATTAGCTGCCTATTTGGCTGTTAGGTACACGGTCCACTCAATGAAATCACCAAAATAAGTCTAACAATATTTTCAGTCAACAATAGACATGTTTGTGTGAGCTGCTTTTGTACAATAGACACTCATTTAACTTTTTGTATTGCAGTCAGTTTGACCTGATGTTAGTAAACACCCTTTTAGAACAGACCTCATTAGTTGGATTTGAGGTGAGACTGCAGATTTTCCATGAATGTGTGCTTGAGCAATAACACAAGGCCAACACTTCTAAACAGTTCTAAAAATAAAACCGTGTTCAAGTCCAAAAATTCTCATTTATGGACAGACAAGGATTCGCCATTTTTATGGGAAATATTTATTGAACAACACAGGAATAAAACTTCTGACCTGTCAAACAGAGTTTTGATGCACAACCAAACTGTCATCTCTACAAAGGATAAGTGGATTTTTAAAAATGTTGGTAAAACATTTAATACACAAAATGTGTTCTATTTCTTAGTTGTCTCCAATTTATGCTATAGACCAACCTTGTCTGTTAAATAAAATGATAATGACAGCTGAACCTAATATTCATCCCCTTCCCCACCTTCCCCAGCCTCATCAGCCGAGTCAATTCCAACCTCTTCATAATCCTTCTCCAGCGCAGCCATGTCTTCTCTGGCCTCAGAGAACTCTCCCTCTTCCATTCCCTCTCCAACATACCAGTGGACAAAGGCTCTCTTGGCGTACATAAGGTCAAACTTGTGGTCGAGACGAGCCCAGGCCTCAGCGATGGCTGTGGTGTTGCTCAGCATGCACACAGCCCTCTGCACTTTAGCCAGGTCTCCTCCAGGAACCACAGTTGGGGGCTGGTAGTTGATACCCACTTTGAAGCCTGTAGGGCACCAGTCCACAAACTGGATGGTGCGTTTGGTTTTGATGGAACCGATGGCTACATTGACATCTTTGGGCACCACGTCGCCACGATACAGCAGGCAGCAAGCCATGTATTTACCATGACGAGGATCACACTTCACCATCTGGTTGGCCGGCTCAAAGCAGGCGTTTGTAATCTCAGCAACAGACAACTGCTCATGGTAGGCTTTTTCAGCAGAGATTACTGGAGCATAGGTGGCCAGAGGGAAGTGGATACGAGGATAGGGCACCAAGTTGGTCTGGAACTCAGTCAGGTCAACACTCAGGGCTCCATCAAAGCGAAGGGAAGCTGTGATTGAAGACACAATCTGGCTAATGAGCCTGTTCAGGTTGGTGTATGATGGACGTTCAATGTCGAGGTTCCTGCGACAGATGTCATAGATGGCCTCGTTGTCCACCATGAAGGCACAGTCAGAGTGCTCTATGGTGGCGTGCGTGGTCAGGATGGAGTTGTAAGGCTCCACTACAGCTGTGGAAACCTGAGGGGACGGGTAGACGGCAAACTCAAGCTTAGACTTTTTACTATAATCAACCGAGAGTCTCTCCATTAACAGGGAGGTGAAGCCTGAGCCAGTGCCTCCACCAAAGGAGTGGAAGACCAGAAAGCCCTGGAGACCCGTGCACTGATCAGCCTGCAGACAGAGACATCATAAAATTGTATTATCTTCATATTATAAAGACAATGCAACAAAAAACAACATGTTTTGTATAATTTGTGTGCATGCTACTGGTCTTTAACATAATTCTAAATGTGCATGACTACTAAAGAAATCTATATACCTCCACTAAGGAGGCTATGGTTTCAGAGATATTTGAATGTGAAGTTGTATCATGAGAGTATTTTGAAGAGGATTCAGACCCAAGTAAAAATTCATTCTGAGGTTAGCTTGTGGAAAACAATTTGACATTAGATTTCCACAAACATACAGTAGGTTGCTATCTATATGGTTTCCTGCTCTTTGGTATCCAACAGTTCGTCTTCATTCCTACATCTTTTCTTATCCTGTCTTCATATGTGGAGTTACGTCTTTCCTGATTCTGCTCTTGATTTGTACAATTATATACTCTATACACAGAATATGAATTTGTAATTACATAATTTTTGGTTATCTATCATCATATGATGCTCTCTCACCCATTGCTCGTCTAGATAGCCATGCAAGTAATCATAGTCATCATTATTTTCTATACTCTCATTCTTTTGAACTTAAATTTTAAAGGTCCCGTATTATGCTGTTTTTTAATATAACCATATTATATCCAGCTACAGTAATCTCTCGCGCTTTCGTGTATCAACACGCGACTTCACCCCATTGCGGATTTTTAGTGTTTAGTCCCATGATACTGTACGCGCATACTATTAGCTGATGGCATCTGGATGTCAGTGGGTCTTGGAACGCAGCGCACTTCCCTGAGACCCAAAAGTGCTTCAGACAGTTGATAAGAGTGTGGGAAAAGGTAATACAGATAGTAGGTGGTTTAATGTCAGTATGGGGAGGGTTCATAAACGTTTAAATTACTGTAAATAATAAGATAAAACAGTTCATCGCTATATTCGCATGTGGTTCCTGGAACATATTAACCGCGGGTAACCAGGGAGCATTGTACACTGTATTTGAAATGTCCTGCCCCAGAGTGATCTGTGGTCCTCAATATCTTTGAATAGTGATCAAATCATTTCCGCCCCGAAATGCTGTGTTAATGGGCGTGGCTCTGAGCTCCCTCTATCACCCCCCCCCCCCCCCCCGAGCTCACACTATCAGCACCTCCCTCCCCGCTCAAGTTCACATGCGTTTTGTTTACATGCGCACTATTTATCGATCGCCATAGTCTGGAAGTTTTTTCAACTTTCATTTACTTCACTACTACATCTGTTTCACTCTTATTTTTATCAGGTTTCTCACTCTTGTTTTCCATGATATAACGGTTGACTTTTCTGGAGCTGCCTTCTCAGTCAGCCGAATGTGACTAAGTTTCTCATTGTGTGATGGCTGATTGACCTGAGACCAGGGGACAATTCATGGAGAGAAACACAAAGACAAACGCAAGACAAGACATTGTAACTAAAGCCGTGTTTCCAGGCAATTGTCACGGACAAGAAAAGATTGCTTGCTAACAACACCAGGGAGCGAAGCTCAGGTAGTCTGAGTTACCGGAGAGGTAGTGTAAGTCAAAAGTATATTGAACAAAAAAAATTTGCTCTCTTTCACGCTCTCTCTCTCTCTCTCTCTCTCTCTCTCTCTCTCTCTCTCTCTCTGCTTGTGTGTGTTTGCGTGTAAGTGCGTATGTGCGTGCATGCGTACGTGTGTGTGTGTGTGTGTGTGTGTGTGTGTGTGTGTGTGTGTGTGTGTGTGTGTGTGTGTGTGTGTGTGTGTGTGTGTGAGAACGTATCCACCCTTTGTCTCTCACAGGGCTGGGAATGAGTGATAATTTCATCTCTTGATTTCTGCCTGGATTATTTCACAAACTGGGTTTAGGTCAGTTGAACCTAACCCTCGACTGGTGACAGTAAGTATCTGTTCGGCTGTAAATAAAGGCTGAAGCTGTTTGTTAATGAGCGGTGTTGTCGCTTTGGTTACATGCAGTTCTCAGATCACTTACAAGAGCCAAAGCTGCTTTCGTTCACCAAACAGACCTCAGTTCTGAATTAGTATTTAATGTCTAAGTGTTCGCTATGATGCTGGGGATATAGCCTTACATGGATGAACAGACAGACGGACAGATGGACGCAGGAACACACGCGCGCACACACACACACACACGCACACGCACACACACACGCACACACATGCACACAGATGCACACAGACGCACACACACACACACACCTGACTGAAGCAGCATTAACTAGTTAGCCAAATGCTAGCTGACTTCAACAGCTTGTGAGGAACTTTCAGTGCGTAGCTCTGAGCCAGGTCGTTACCACACACCGCTACAGCCTGAATTAACTCCCCCTTTGGAATAACCACGATCATGTCTGGGTGGACAATCAAATATGACTCAGGATAGGTCAATTACGCCCCGCTTGTGATTTCACACATGGCGTTTATGAGTCAGATCGTTTTGATTCTGTCCAGTCATGAATTCCAAAGGATTCCAAAATCTATTGATGCAGGATGCGTTTATTTTCCAGATTCTTAGATTTGTTAGGGTTAGGGAGGACCACCATGTATATGTAGAGACCTGAAAAAATGTGTTTCCAATGGAACGAATACACCCAAAGTTCCTTACCAGTTTGCGGATTCTATCTAGTACACCATCAATGATCTCTTTGCCAATGGTGTAATGCCCTCTGGCATAGTTGTTAGCAGCGTCTTCTTTTCCTGAGATCAGCTGTTCAGGATGAAAGAGCTGACGGTATATTCCTGTGCGTACCTCATCTGGGAAAAACAGCAACAATAAATGAAAAAAACATGTTGATTTGGTAAAGAAAGTGCTAATAGTGGGTAGAAATTAGATAAAATGATTTATACTGTCTAACCAAAACACTTGATTCTTTGAACTAACACAATTCTGATGACAAAGGTGATTTGAATATATGTTTCACCCAAAACCTCAGCAATAACAAAACCTGACTTTATCTGAAGTTGCTTGTGCTTGATCTTTCAAAAAAACCCAAAAACATTAATAGGCTCAACATCACAATACTACTGACCCAT
Organism: Antennarius striatus; assembly: GCF_040054535.1. Lineage (NCBI taxonomy): Eukaryota > Metazoa > Chordata > Actinopteri > Lophiiformes > Antennariidae > Antennarius > Antennarius striatus. The sequence goes on along the minus strand of NC_090779.1, from coordinate 5,394,298 downwards.
CACAGTGGGTTCCAGGTCAACAAAGACGGCTCTGGGGATGTATTTCCCAGCCCCCGTCTCACTGAAGAAAGTGTTGAAGGAGTCGTCATGGCCTCCAACAGGATCGCGATTGGGCATATGTCCGTCTGGTTGGATGTCGTGTTCCAGACAGTAAAGCTCCCAGCTGGTGTTCCCCATCTGGACCCCGGCTTGACCCACATGGACAGAGATACATTCACGCTGGGAAAGAAGAGCAAAAGATGCAGCTTTGTAACTGTTTGTTCTTTTCCACTTGAGAATATTCAACATGACGTTGATTTTTTTTATGCAGTTATGATGGTCAACATGTAAAAAAATTTTGTCATAATTCAGTCATTATTCCTACATTTAAGGGAATACTAAGGCATGATTCATAAACTCAACCACTAGATGTACGCCAAGAGTTAGATGGGAGAAAGTGTTTGAAGTTAAAAGAATTGGAACAGATTTTCTTCATATTTACATGCATTTCATCAAACAAAAAAAAAAGGAAATTCAAAAAAACAAACATGAAGCGTCAGCTGTGTGTGCTATGGGGTTTTGTTAGCATGTATTAGCATGATTGCATGAGTATCTTTAGTATTTACCAACTTTGTCACAGACAGTGTGAGAAAGAAGATGATTAAACAGGTGTAAAGATTTAGCTACCAGCTCCGTTGGTACAAATAGATCACCGTCAGCGATGTCATAAATGATGACAGAAACTTATGTGACATTTAAAAAAAAAAAATCAAGGATATGAAAAAGCTTGATGTTTCAATTAGGTCCCACTGAGATTTGAACTTGGACCACTGGATTCAAAGTCCAGAGTGCTAACCATTACACCATGGGACCCTGTCCTAAGATGAGTTCACACCAAGGATGGCACATTGTCACCGCACAGCAAAGTGGTTTCCGGTTCGAGTCCCGCTCTGTGCTGAGTTTGCATGTTCTCCCCATGTCTGCATGGGTTCTTTCCAGATTCCCCTGCCTCCCACCTCCAAAAACATGCGGCTTAGATGAAGTGAATGATTCCAAATTGCCCGTAGGTGTGAGTGTGTGCATGTGTGGTTGTCTGTTTACGTGTGCCTCTGCAGTGCACTGCCGTCGCGCCCGGAGTCTACCCTCATGCCCCCAGTCAGCTAGGATAGGCTCCAGCACCCCACGACAGTAGATGAAGCGGGTATTTGACAAATGAATGGATGAATGGTGCAATGACATGCTTCTTACTTCCTAAACAACTACGTATTTCAAAAGACAAATCCCGTTGTTATGGAAAATCAACCGCTTTAGGAACGTCAGTTCATGGGTGGAACGTAAAACAGGAAACGTTTTAACACTGTTTCTGTTCAGAGCAAACCAACTGGCACAAAATTCTGGTTCAAAGCCTGCTAGTGCCCACTGTATCAGCCTGTGGTGGCAGTGTGATGATCTGGGGTCAGGTCCAGGTTCAGCAACAGTATGTGCTCAAAGAATGAGGCCCTGATGGCACAGGCATTTTTCCTAGAAGACAATGCCAAGATTCATCGGGCTCAAATTGTGAAAGACTGGTTCAGACAGCATGAGACATCATTTTCATATATGGATTGGCCGCCAGAGTCCAGACCTGAACCCCCTTGAGAACCTTACGGCACGACAACCATTTTTTTGGTGGTGACTTTTTCCTTGGCCAGGCCCACCATCCTCCATGTACTACTTTTACTGTTTCCTTGTATTAAACCCTTCAATGGTCAGAATGTCAAGGGAAGATGTTGGTGGGTCACAAATAGGCGGCCATTGGAGCTGGATTATTTCTGGACGTGAGGAAGCCGGAGAATGCAGAGAGAACCAATGCAGACACTGTGAGAAAATACAAAGTCCACACAGAGCAGGACTGGAACCCTGAAGAGTCTTGCTGTGCGGCGACAGCGCTACCCACTGGGCCACCACATAGTTGCTAATCATTGCTCATCCCGCCCAGCTCACTTTTACAGAACAAAGTCTGTTTCTGGCACAGAGGGAGCAGCTCACATTTGCGACATGGCATTTTGCACATTCAAATATTTTAGATAGTGTGAAAAACTTCAAACTCTGAAGATATTCAGTTATTACAGTTATAACTGTTATTCACTTTTTATGAGATTCATTCTCTTCATTGCCTGCTTCATCCACTGTCGCGGGTCGCAGGATTGTTTGAGCCAATCCCAGCCGACTAGGGGCGTGAGGCAGGGCGCTGCGGTGCAGTGGCACTGCACATATACACAGACAAACACGAACGCACACACTCAAACCTACGGTCAATTTTGGACCAGTCAAATAACCTGAAGCGCATGTTTTTGGAGGTGGGAGGACCCTGGAGAACCCGGACAGAACCCACGAGATATACTGCACTAATCTGGCAACTTCTCTCAGGACAAATTTTAACTTGTGCTTACCATTGTGACTTCGACAAAAAAAAGCTCTCTAAAAATTTACTAGCTTGCAAGGAGTTCCTGTTCCTGTCATTCCTGTGTCTTTGTCTCGTCAACCGACCCTAATATACTCTGCTCCTTGGCTTACATGTCTTGTTGAGATCAAAGGAATGCTTTTATGATGTTAGTCGTCCTTAGCCTTTCAAGCATTTCAATCATGTTTTTAAATGAAACGCGGATCTGTAGTGTTGCGGTTTACTTAAGCACATCTTAACTAAATTAATTATACAATGGATGTTCAGTATCCCAACACAACAAGATTTTTTGGAAAATTGCTACTGCTTTTTCTTTTTTTTACAATTGATAGTTTTTGTTTGTTTGTTTGTTTGTTGTTTGTTGTTGCCGTGGTTTATTTTTTTGATTTTATGGGAAAAATCATACCCCCACAATGTGAGACTTATTTAATCTCAGTAGACCCACACTGACTCTAACTGGGATTACATTTACAAAGGTATAGCATTGACTCTTCAATGTTGTCACCCTCTTAAAATATTCGACTGTTATATTTTTTACAGAAATTTTTACATCCCGCTTCAAAGCGTGATGTATTGTAATTGTCAGCGTTTGTGTGTTCGTCCGTCCATCTGTCCGTTAGTCCACCAAATATTTCCGCAACCATTGCAGATAGAAAGACGAAACAAAAAACACATTCCTCAGGAGGCAAAGGGAATGACAATGAGATGATGACATTGACCTTGAGAATACTAGGTCAAGGTCAGATTTTAACTTTTGTACAATCAGGAACTGGATAAGAAATAAGGACGAAGGAGAAGGCCAGTGTGAGTAAGACCGTAGATAAAAGGTAGTGCTTTGATTTGTGACAGTAGGTCAGAGCACTAGCTTTGATCTGTGACGTATGCAAATAGGTCAGGCTAAAATTTTGAATTCAGGGGTGTTGTGGGATTTTGCAGTCTTTGACTGCATTGGTTCTCATTTTTATTGCCCAAAGCATCAACAAATGATACAGTTATTTGTGTTTCCCGAAAAATCTGAAAAATTATTTGGCGATAATTTTATAATGGCATTAATATGAAGCATTCACTCCCACAATGTATTCTGAAATTGTTCTTCTAGACCAGGGGTCGGCAACCCAAAATGTTCAGAGTTATATTGGACCCTTCCATCCATTTTTTACACCCGCTTCTTCCACCGTCACGTGTTGCGGGGTGCTGGAGCCTATCCCAGTTGACTGGGAGTGTGAGGCAGGATGCACTCCGGGTGCAACGCCAGTGCACTTCAGCCATATTGGGGACCAAAAAACTAAAATCAAATATGCCAAGTCTTATATGAAGTCTGCAAGTGTATATTAGCTCTATTAGCCTACTATCAAAATGACTAAGTAGGCTACAACTACATGAAGACCACTTATGATTAAAGGTTCATTTTCCCTGCAGCGCATCCTGGAGACAATGACACTGTTATGTTTGTTGCGTTGATGAACTTGTTAAATCTACTCCCAAATGCAGCTCACATATCAACGATCAGTCCTTACAAAGTCACAAACCCCTTTTGCGACCCTTTTATATTGGGCACCCCATCTGTAACAACTGCAATCAGGTGGTTGATGTTTAAGCCTTTGTCGTTAGACACTTCAGCACAGCCTCACAGATGTTATCCCCTGTGTTTGGCCTTTTAGTGGTATTAATCCATCATTTCTTCTTGCAGCCCATTTGAGTCTACACACCTGCACAACAGTGCTCTCTGTTCACTATCGTTCACATCACACGACTCATCACAGGCAATCCTGGAGTTGAATTAATGTCCTTGATTTGCTGATTGGTGATGTTGAGTTTCCTTTCCTTCACTGTCTTTGCGGAGAGAGGAATGTATACAGTTTTCTGTATTATCTCTGTTTTGCTTTTGAAGTCTCAAAGTAGGTGCTCTGATATTTTAATGGATGAGTCTTTTGTGTAATCGCCATCTGTGAACGGTTTTCCACTGTTTATTATCTCTCAGGTTACAACAAAGTCAGCAGCAGTAGTAGAGTTTGGAGATGCAATCCACTTCTTAAATTTGTCTTTGCAGTCCTCATATTTCTCCAGTAGTACTGCAATCGCACAAACGTGCAGGCAATCCTTCCGCATTGGCAACAAAAGCAAATGATTCGGTCCATTCTTCCTTGAATCTTCTGTTCTCATCAGCTGCCATTCCCTTTTTTCCTTTGGGATGCATGGCACACCCATCACACACTCACCGGTTTGTTTTCAACAAACATCTGCCTGGCATTGCATTGCGCTGAAACTTGTGTCGCGGGCTATGATGCAATTCTTCGTTTACAGAAATGTTGAAATGTAGGCCTGATATAGTCATATTCAAGAAACGGTGTCATTAAAAAGTTTGTTTTTTTAAAGATTTTTAGCTATGAGTAGAATATCTGTCTATTTTATTTTAGTTTCTGCATTATTTTTTATCTTCAGGCAGCCACTAGAGGGCGCAGAATAGCCACATTTGGCTCCAAAGCCGTGGGTTGCGGAGTCCTGCTCTAGACATTCAGTAGAGACCAACCAGACACCAACCAGCCAACACATCAAAGCCTACAGCTGTAAATGCAACAACAAATTGGTGCACGTGCATGTTTGTCCTTCACTGGCATCGTGCCCAGATTGTACCTTGCCTCATGCCTCGATAGGGATAGGCTCCGGCATCCCCACGACAGATGATGTCAGCACGTACTGCGAGCACAGATGCCAACTGATGTGCAGCCAGACCATCATGTGACTACATCATGTCTGCTACAGGGAGTCGTTGGAAGTTAACTCAACAAGAGCGCGTGTGCTCCTGGGCAAATTCCAGGAAAACTCTTCAATCATGGTGGATTTTTGAATGTATTTTAAATTTTTATTTTAGTTTTTTTCAGGTTACGGACTAATGGACAAAAACCCCAAAATCTATATTCGATACAAGTTGGACAATTTTTTAATCTCTTTTTTAATACATTTTTTGTCATTTAAGAGGGCGACACAGAGGTGCAGTGGGTTGCGCCGTTGCCGTACAGCAAGGCGGTTCCGGGTCTGTGTCCCGCTTTGTGCGGAGTTTGCATGTTCTCCCCTTGTCTGTGTGGGTTCTCTCCGGGTTTTCCGGCTTCCTCCCACCTCCAAAATACTTGTTAGACTGCTGAAGTTTCTTTGAATATAAAGTATTGATTATATCCATTTATATACCAAATTAAATGTATTTTCTGTTTACGCTGGTGACTTTCTCTGTGAATGATGCCACAATAAAGACTGATAGGTCACGCAGTGTGAAGGTCAAAGGTTTGGTCCATACAAGAGCCTTCTGATTTCATGAAATTCTTTCATACCTGGGATGAGTTTCACCAACCATAATCACAGGACTCAGTCCTGTGCCGATTTGTAACTGTGCAATCACATGCCACGTGGCTTCCTCTTTTAATTCACTTATTTTAAAACCTCAGATTGTTGAACACAGTATATGCTCCTGTATTGAATGTTCACTCCGAAGGTTAATAAAGTTATGTAACTGTTTTGTACAGCTTTCCTAAGTGTTAAAAATGACTGATCCACGACAGGAATTCCTGGATCAGAAACCAACCACACACACACACACACACACACACACACACACACACACACACACACACACACACACACACACACACACACACACACACACACACACACACACACACACACACACACACACACACAGACACACACACACGATTTTTGTCTATATACCACATGAAAAAATTTAACTTATCCATGCTTGGTATCTTTTTCTTCAGCAAAATTTCATATATATGAAGAGATAGTTATTATATCATTACAACCTACTTCATGAACATATTGAGTCAAAATATACACAAACAATCAAATTCAAATCGAAAAAACAAACAAACCCCAATGCAAACCAATGTCAATCAACATGCTCACTAAACCTTTTTGGAACTTGAAAAATTACATACTATACTGTAGGTTGACAACATGATGTAAATGTAAAATTGAACTAAGGTAATACCATATACAAATATTTACAATAAAAATGTATATTTTCATGAAACTCTAAAAAAACCCAAACAGATCTTAGCTGCAAGTCTTCACAACAAATTGTAAAATAACAGAGACCTTTGCACCCTCAAAAAGTAGCTCAGTCCACCAAGTCTTGGGGTGAGAACAAGAAGTTGCTGGTTCAAGACCCGGGTGAGCCGTAACGTTTAGACTGTTAGCTGGCCATGGGAGGCGTCGGCTCACCTCCTGAGCACTGCACAGGTGCCTTTGAGCAAGGCACAAGCACACGAAGATGTCGTTGCTCTGCCTCCCCCTGTGTATATACAAAATTGCATGCTTACGGGCCCCTGGTGTGTGTGCGTTAGTGGATGGTGACTTTTTTCTCTGTATTCGCAGAGGAACTCAGCCATCAAGAAGCTGCTCTGATTACTTTGCAAAATCAAAGGCCAAGCTTTTACAAAACACTATGCACACATACCAGGGAGGCCTCACATGCAAGTGTGGGTTTCCAACAGCTTCACCTGTAGAGCGAGGGCCAGTGACGGGTAACTCACTGTCAGCCAAAATATGTCAACCTTATAATACAGCTTGATCTCACACAAAAGGGATCACATCCAATCATTTCTTTGTAGATTAGAAAGATGCCAATTAGTTGGATTACTGCTGCTTTCTACACTTATGGGCTGTTTAACATTTTAGGATGTTACAAAATACACAAATAACATTCAATACGTGCATGACTAGAACAACTTTTACTCCTCAATTAGCAAACTACAGGCTGAAACCTTCATAATATATATTTAGTGAAATATGCTCATACCTGACACTACATTACATTATATCTTCACTTGTCTTCACTTGAAGCCTTTGGGCAGAGACTCAGGACAGATCAGGAGAAAAAAGGGCTCGGTCTTCCTCACCTTTTATAATATTAACTAGAATTCTAATATAATTTCCAAGAGCTGAAAAAAATGAAAATACATAAGACCTAATGTGCAAACTGTAAATACTGTAAGACAGAACTTTTTTGTAGTGCTTCCATCAAATAGTTCCACTTGGTGTCAGTAGCAATTTAATAGCTTCAATAGGACCACATATATTTTTAAGTAATATAATACAGTACATAGAGGAGTCAATGATATATATATATATATATATATATATATATATATATATATATATATATATATATATATATATATATATATATATATATATATATATATATATATATATATATCCTTAACGGTCGATAAAGTGTATTAGGAAAACTAAATCTGCCTTGAACTTGTCCATTACATCCCATCTCGCCAATGACTATCATGTGGGGAACCCACCTATCCTGGGCGGTGTCTTCTGTGACCCCTCATCCTTGGTTGCTGGCAGTGACTTTTTTTTTTACCAGGGTTCAAATATTATGCCCTACAGGGATCTGATCTGTGCTGATCCTGCAGAGAAAGAAACAGAACACAACAAAGAACGAACTGTACCTTGAAGGAAATAATAATCTGTATGACGATTCCATTCCTTTTCTGTGAGTATTCACATGTATGGATGAAAAGGAACATTTGCACCTCATGCTGTTCTGTTGGGGGTCTATTGTTGATGTTTAATTAAAGGCAACAAAGCAACATATTGAGCAGTAATATGCACCTGCTTCACATCTTCCCTTTCTGGGAAGCGGATCTTCTCATTGTGTTCATCACACATGTGTTGTATTGTATGAGCACACCCTAGGAGCTGAAAAGTCTAGGGAAGTGCCTGGGGTTCACAGTCACAGTCACCTCAAAACTCAAGAGTATCTGTAGACAGGAAGACCATCTTAACTGTTATAACCAGAGCTAATATTTCTTTTCATAACAGACAAATACAGTATGTGAATCTTTTCCTCTGCCGAAATGGGAGCTGTACAGCCCCACATCTAGACAAAGTAATATTCTTACCAGCTCCTCCTGAATGTTCAACATGGGGCTTTGTGCAGCCTCGCAGTTGGTCTTCTGCCCCATGATGACAACAACATGAATTTGCTGTTCTGGGAAGGCACAGAAATGATTGTGTCCGTTTCCTCCTAGATTTGCAAAGCAAAAGAAAAGACAAATAAATCAAATCCAAACAACCTGAATAAATCCTTGAACTAGATAATTTTCTTTGTAAAGATAGAGTACGCTCTTGACTGTTTATCCTACCCATCCAATGATGCTCCTGTGGAGCCCTTTCCAATGGAGACTGAAAGTGAGACACTCCTCCATCTGGTAAAAAAGATTGTAGTATAGGGACGGAATATTTAAAAATCCTTTTGTAGCATCCATAAAATTATGTTTGCACTTGCTGTTGGCTCTTTCTTGGCCTCCTGGACAGCTTGTATTGGTGAAATAATACCGCTGGTTGACTGCAAAGGGAACACATTTCTTAAGTTGCTCCTAAGAGGTTTTGTGTCAATTTCCCAAGTCAAAGGTCAAAGCTCATAATTTGAAAGTACACAACTTAATATAGACCTCTGTGAGGACTGGAACCAGATGGCCCAGCTCCCCATGAAGGGTCACAGCTTCTGAACTGCTGTCCAAAGCTGAGACCTCAACCGAGACACCAGAGGCCTGTACCATAAAGCTTGAAGAACCTAGCCGGGCTTCCTCTTACTTATCTGGCTTAACTTACCGAGACATCCGCCCTCCGGATTTTCGGTATCATAAAGCCGGCTATCAACTCACTAATTCAATTCAGGCTTGTCCAGTCTAGATCTGTGCGCAACTCACATAAAAAGGGCGGAGGTTGCTGCATGCGACCAATCGCAAACATGCAACAAACCGGCCCAAGCCGCATATTTCACAACGGAGGAGCAAACAATAGTAATTAATAAATACAAAAAAATAACTTTATATCCATTCATCCATTGTGTAGGCTGTAGACGAGACGATCGTAATCAGGTCGTCTGCAGCGACATATCTGCCTTGAAGGTCACGAGTCTGCTGGCTACAGGCGAGAGGCGGGGTACACCCTGGATGGTACACCAGCTCAAGGAGCCACATAAAAGATAAACAAACGCTCACCCCTTCATATCATGACTTAACGTTTGGAAGAAAGGAAGCTGATATATTTCTAGTATAGAATAAATAATTTTATCGCAGTGACAAATAAATCACACTTTTATTTTTGTAGCTAGTTTGTATTTACCGGTAGTTCACCACATTAAAATAGTTTTCTGTTGGCTAGTTGTGCAAACTTCTGATCCTCTGCAAGGACTTTTGTAGAAAACAGGTGAATGAATAACTGTTTATGTATCCTGATTTTTATCAGGATACATAATTCAAATGCCTCTGATGCCGGAGGTTAAACAGGGTAGACAAGGTGTTTCCATGCTATGTAGATCATCTTCCGGGATGGAAGGACACAAGTCACCTGTGACATATAATCTTATCTTTATGGTCTAGCTACCAGGCCACACAATGCAGAATGATGACCTTCAGGGAAATTACACCAGAGATTACACAGAAAACAAGGACAGAAGCTTCCGAGTTAATGTGATCAGTGATAAGTCACATTTACTATTCAATTCTTCATGATCAGGAAAACACCTTTCACTATACTGAGTTCTAAATTTCACCAAACTAATCATGTAGTTGTACGTGCTGACATGAATGCTACAGCATTTCATCTAACGAATAGGAAGGAAACCAGTGCACATCACACAGATATTTAATTCACAAGACAACTTTTACTTTCTCCCATAGTAGCTTTGATCTTTGACCTATGAAAGTAGGTCAGGGTAAAAAAATTTAATTCAGGGGTGTCGCGGGATGTTGCAGTCTATGACTACATTGGTTCTTGTTGTGAATTTAGTTTCATTCTAAGCACTTTACGGTATCTGCAATGAACCTATAAAAGAAAATAAATCCTCTTGAAGCTATTTTTGATGAATTTAAGTTAATCTTTTATTCTTGGCAGCGTAAGTCAGAATGCAACAGAGTACATTCTAAAATGTTAAGTAATCGATTTAAAACAACTGTCGGTATTTTAGAATATCAACATATTAGAAGGACAGTACAATTAACAAATCAAAATTGATATCAACAATAGACTATGACAATTACACATGATTTGCAAAACAAACAAACCTACATGTATTGAAATAGTCATGTCTATTTACATCTGGGTACACATTTAATTATCAAAACATAGATACAATATTATATTGTGTGTGTGTGTGTTTGTGTGTGTGTGTACGTGCATAATCGAAATAAACATTCATTATTAATATTGTTTTATGTGTTTGGAATACTTTCTATGACACCACCAGCAATTAAGGCTATTTTTTTCCAGTCAGCTTGTTCGTTTATAAGTATATTTTCTTTGTCTTCACCTTTGTCGACTTGCTCAGGATCATTTTTAGTACCTGTGTGTGTCTCACGGGTTTTGGTTGAGCTCATAGAGACGAGGGATTTTGTCACAGAGTCGGCAGCAGCTTTCTCTATCTCCTTCCACAAAATATATTCAGTTTGTTCCAGTATGGCCTCTTCAAACATTGCCCTGAAGTGATTTTGTCTTGCACACCACTTGTTCCATGGCAGCATCAAAGTAAGTAAGGTGGCAAAAGTCATCAGGAGACAGAATATTCCAATAACCTGGCAAACATAAGAATTCAGAAAGGTTCCTCTTGTTATAGTTACCTTTTCACATATGTACTGTTGCTGACAAAAGCAGAACAGGTGCTGTGAAAAAAAGAAGAAGAGGTCTTACGCACCATTGATTCATTTTTCAGTTGAGCTTTCCTCTCCCACTCAGCTGGATTAAGCTCATTTTCATTCACACAGGATATGGACAGCAATTCTTCATCTTCTTCAGTCCCACAGCAAACATACCAGTCTCCATCAGCAAGTACTGACCCACACCAAAGAAATCCAGATGACGCAGCCTCCAGAAAGTATTTGAAGAACTGAAAACAGAATTTGATTTTACGTGTTCCATTTTTACTCGAGGAGTGGTGGCAGCCAAACCTGAAGATTCTCGCAATTCGCTTGTCGTTCCAGAGAATAACACTGATTATGATGAAAGATGGAAGCACCATGTAGCTGTAGCAGTGAAGCAAGTTCCTTTGTGGAATGCATGGACATCTGAGATCAATCTCAAGCCAAATATGGTAGCCTAAAAGCAGCATTACAAGTATGATCTGACGGCTCACACTATGTGCAAGATACTCAGAACTCGGGATAAAAGCCCTGAAAGGCATGACACCACTCTTGCTGTGACTCCGCTGTAATAACTGGAGGCATCTGATGTAGAGGCAGATTTGTGTCACATTTTTCTATCTGTATCTTGAAGTAGACATTCCTCTCATCATTCATTTCCTCCTGTGGTAACAACAGTCAGTGCAGCATGAAGGTGAGAGACAGTTTGCTTGTATGCTGTCAACACATCTTCCTTGTCACTGTAGTTGTCAACAAATTGTTTTTGAAAATGTAGTTACTCTTCAAAATGAACACAATCTTCATCAGTCCTCCCAAGTTCCTTAAATCCCACAGCACAGTCCTGCCTCAAAAAACCCAAAAAAGAAGGTAAAAAACAAATTAGCTTTAGGAAAAAAGACACCTCCAGTGACTTCTCTTCCTCCAAGGCCCAACGGTCCGTTTATAAATTAGGACATATCCAATGGCCATGTACCTATACCGGCAGAACAAATAGATTTGTCAGGATTTACAGTTGCTCCTTCTCTCTCTCCCTCCTCTTCTGAGTCACACCTGGTTTCCACCTACAGGTGTGCTGCTGTGGCAGCAGAGCAGCACACCTGTCTCCAAACACCAATCTCCACCTGCTCAGCCTGGTCATCTGGTCCACTATCTCGCAACAATCCTTTGTTTAATAAATCTCTTTTTCCTTACCTGACGTGCTTCACATTTGGGTCTTACAGTAAACCTAGACAGAGGAACTGCCAACATGGACCCAGCGGAGACAGATCCGGATTGTGTCTGCCTAGCTCTTGCTAATCAAGGAGTCTGGTTTGAACAACATGAGCAGCTGCTGCATAGCCTTTTGGACAGTCAGAAGACTTCACAAGCCCAGATTTTACAGCTCAAATCCCTGATCCAGAAACTTGCTGGCAAACTCTCCACATCCAGTATTCAAGGTCAGCCCATACAACTTCAACCTTAAGCCTCTGCTGCACCTCAGTCTTCACCTCCGCCTTCCAGAGAAGTGCATATACCGGACCCTGATCATTATTTAGGTGACGTGAACAAATGTTGGAGTTTTTTGCTTCAGTGCTCACTAGTCTTTAGACAAAAGCCTGATACTTACGCCTCTGATTATTCCGAACTTGCTTTTATTATGGGACTTCTCCATGGGAGGGCGCTGGATTGGGCAGCTGCAAAATGGCAAAATCAACCTGATATTTGCAATGATTGCATGGCTTTCGAACAAGAGTTGAAAAGTTTTCTGACCATCCTTCTCTACCCTGTTCAGGGTAGAGAAGCTTCTAAGAGGCTCCCCTCAATTTCCCAGGGGACACATAGTGTGGCAGACTCTCCGATCAATTGATAGATGAGCTTGCTGTGAAAGAGGACCCAACTAACCTGAATTCTTTTTATTTTGACATCCATCAAATTGGACAATCGTATTCGGGGGTACCAGTCGCCATACTCCTACTATGTCAATCTCTTGCAGTGGCCCACCACACCATTTCAGCGCACCTCCTCCACACCTGCCTTCTGGTTCAATCGCTGCTACCTCAGAAGAGGAGCCAATGCAGGTGGGTTGGGCTAAACTAACACCAGATGAGAGGCAGTGTTGAATCAATGCTGGTGTATGCATATATTGTGGCCTTCAGGGACATTTTCTCGCCACATGTCCTATTCGACCAAAAGGTGGGGCTCACCAGTGAATATGGGGGTGCTGGTGAGCCAAGTTTCCACCTCTAATCCCCCAACAAAAATGCTACTTCCTGCTTCTCTCTGTTTCAATAACTCTGTTCTGCCGTTGACTGCTCTAGTGGATTCTGGGGTTGAAGATAATTTCCTGGACTATAATCTCGCTCAACAAACTGGGTTGGATAAGGTACCCCTTGCCACCCCACTAGCGGCTAACACTTTAGATGGAATATTAATTTGTAAAGTTACTCAGGCAACCATCAAGAACAGTTAAGTTTTAAGTTAATTTCTTCTCCTCAGACCCCTTTTATTTTTGGGTATCCATGGTTAAAGAAGCTAACCATGGCTTCTTTAACGCCCCTGCATTGACTACCGAGGGTTAAATAACATTAATGTGAAAAACAAATACCCTCTTCCCCTGATAAATTCTGTATTTCAACCTCTTCACAATACTACCAACTTTTCTAAACTGGACCTTCACAATGCACACCATCTAGTGCGTGTTCGCAAAAGGGACGAGTGGAAAGCAGCATTCAATACACATTGTATAATGAAGAATAGAAGCCATTTTCATATCTCTAGACATAAGTGATCATTTTCTTTCCACCACCATCTGTCCATCCGGTCATCCAGGCATCGAGATCTCCTCAAAACCTGCTCAGTAAAATTTATCCAAAGTACAGTACTGTACATACATCTTTTATGGTCCCATCCATCCATCCATCCATCCATCCATCCGTGCATCCATCCATCCGTGCATCCATCCATCGGAGCACTCCACCTATTTCAAACAGAAATCTACGCCCTATCGCTGGACTCACATGAGTCGTTTCACACTCACACTACTCCACCAGGTCAAAGTGCTCTATTTAATAACAGATGTGACTTCATTTTTATTTACTGCAGCAAACTTTATTTATCTACTTTGACTGTTTTTGCCTTTCTAATGGAGACCAAGTTTCTATGAATGGAACTTATACGTACACCACCGACTATGCCTTTCAACAAGTATATTTCCTTGTTGTGACTGAAGTATATATCATTGTTGAGATTTTCAACAAGTATATTTCATAATTGCGATACCAGTAAAGGGTGGCTGGGTTGCAGTGGCAGTAGGATTCCGTTTCCAGCTCCTGGTTAGGACACACCGTCTAGCGTTAAACTAAGTGTGTGTAGCATTGAATATGTTCAATCTTGCCCTAGCGGTGTGTTAAGTTCTCAGGCTGCCCACAGTGTCTTGACACTAGTTTAGGTCAAATCAACCACAGCGTGCTATACACAACTAGAGCGATATTTAAATGACACAATGGGCACAAGTACAAATTTAGTGTACATGGTAGACATTAATTGAGATGTTGCTTTACAGCTGGCTATTGTACTGGGGCAAATTGTAACCATAAGAATTAAAGAACAATGCAGATGTACATTAGAGTTGTCATAACAGAATGGTAAGTTACTATCCATGTTGACCTGACATTTACTGTTCACTTTAAATCCTACCACTGGCGAATTGGATGTCTTGTGAAAATAAAGACCCTCTATTTTCATCTGATTACTCATCTTCCTCAAACATCATGCAGCTGGTACTGCACATGAATGGTTGTCTGCACTTTGAGCCCCGCCACCACCCAAACATTCATCTGTAGACTCCAGTTAGAGAATGAGTTACGCTTATTAACTTTGGGTCGAGATCTTGGATGATATTGAGCTGCTTTACGGTCTTACTGGCCAAAGATCAAGGCTCAGATATCGTTCTTTAAATCTCTCTAAATGTGTTCAGGCGGCTGCACACAGGGAAGTAACAAACACCTCATCTGCAGCTCCAACCTCTGTTTGATCAGAGAGGTGGATTACCATAATGTCCAATTTGGACGGCTGTCTTGAAAACAATTGGGCCTGAAGGTCAAAGTGCAATCTATTTGTTGGAATGGCTCTAAAAATTATTGCTCTTCCAAGAGCGCTTTGCCAAATGAGGGCAAGATGTGTTCACAGAAGGAGTGGTGGTGGTAGAGAGGGGCAAGACTGGAAGAGAGAATCATTGTTAGCAATTAACTCACCAGACGGTGACGCTGATGGTTAAGACAACCTACTCAGTCACTCATGGATGACGGATACACCTCATAACAATCATGACAATGAAGTCCTATGCAGATAGCACACACAGCAGCTGTTTCATCTCTTCCTGTTTGTTCACTCCCAGAGTCTGGAAGATAGAGTATGAAGAGCTGGAGTCACCTTAGACCATCTTTGGTTGATTTTTTACTGTTATAACTTATAGCAACAAGAGATGAGGATTCAAACAAACGACTGGAGTTATTTTTAGTCTGAAAAAAAAAAAAGCAAGGCAAGTTGAAAACCACAATTAACTGGGAGAAAAACATGTACATTGCAGATGTTCCTACTTCATGTGTTCATTTTGCTGCTGCAGTATGGGACTGACATGTAAACAAAACAGGAGGCTGTGTGTGTGTGTGTGTGTGTGTGTGTGTGTGTGTGTGTGTGTGTGTGTGTGTGTGTGTGTGTGTGTGTGTGTGTGTGTGTGTGTGTGTGTGTGTGTGTGTGTGTGTGTGTGTGTGTGTGTGTGTGCGCTCTATGTACTATAGTTGATACCACAAGGTGGTAGCAGAGTGTGAGTCTGAATTTTGTATATCGAGAAGTCCCCACACATTACTACTGACATTAATTAAAAGATAAACATTGTGTGAGAAACAAATCAGATCTAATTTGGATGGTTTGGACCATTTCTTTATTTTTATTACCGATCCTGTTAGCCACACCTTACAAACCGAGCTGACGGGTAACCAGAGGTCTGTTTGCTCTCTCAGTTCAGGCTCAGAGCAGCCAGAGAGGTACAGTAACACATCTCTCTCACTGCCGGGAGACAGAAGGTCCTTATGCCTGTTGTGAGATACTTTACTGGTGCAGTACAGAATGTAAAAAAACAACACATTTTTAAAACCTTCTATGAAATGGTTCTGACACAAAAGAAAATTTTAGTATTTTGGCAGAGGGATGTGATAATACAAAATGATTATTGCTAACATTTAGTCACTTACTCAGTTAATTCCCTTCTGCTTGATTCAAACCAGTGTGTTGGAGGTTGAGATAGTGTAGCCGCAAGAGGGCACAAGCCAGTGTTTTATTGTGCCGGTCCCAAGCCAGGATACAGAGGGTTGTGTCGGGAAGGGCATCCGACGTGCTGTTGAGATCTGTCAGGTTGAGATCTGACAGAACTGAAGAGAAACAGGAAATGGATTTTCACCCAGTTACTACAGCTACAGTGTGTGTTAGACTATCAGATGTTGTAGGGAGCCTGTGTCGACTGAAATCAAATGACCTACTATAGATCTGCCTTGGAAGAAGAATCACTTCCTCATGGAATCATTGCTACTCTCATCTCACCATCAGAAATCCTTGGTGTTTATTGTATTCGACTGAGACCAGAGAAGTGCAACCTGATGAACCATGGCAACACATTGTGGAGGATCTTGCTCCTGGTTATACAGCTGCAGAAGATTCCCCAACATCAAGCCACAAGAGGAGATGTTTGTGAGCCAAATCATCAAGGTTCTGCCTGTTGTTTGTGGTAGATATCCAAATTTCAGTGAATTTTCCAGGGTCTAGATATCGTAAGTTTGCAATTTGCCAAACATTTTGAAAAGGAACACCTGCATATAATGTGAAACAGGTACTATAAACAGAACAGCGCTCTGGTCCGAGCAATGGGAGTCCTGATAGGCTCAGGCCAAATGCTGTAATCTATCTTCTATGCATTTTCTATGCTAGAGGCAACCTTCAGTAGTAAAGCATCATCTTGAACGATGATGCTTTACTACTGAAATGTTTCAACTGCAGAACTAAACACACTGCAAAGATAAATAACTATAACTGTAGCTATTCTATGGGTGATGACACAGAGGTTCCATGACTTCCAATGTGATGGTGCAGACTAAGGTAGCATTGCCAAAGATTCCCGTATTAAATTTAGTGTTGCACATGGCAGTGGCTCAAATTGGAATTTGAAACGATCAGATTCCGTGCGGTTTGTTCTGCTCACAATGCTGTGACACGACCACCTTTTTCTTGCAGTGTGAACGAGGTACTGTTGACACTGCTCACCTCCTGCTGTCTTGGTCTGTTTTTGCTGTGTCGTCTGTCTCATATTTAGCAAAAGCGCAACCACATGCCGGTCACATGTAAACAAGCAACTTGTTGGGGGTAAAAGCTCCCAGCTGACGATGCCAACACTTAAGCCACCCCATGACGCTTTGTCTCTCTGTGAACATTCCTCTGTACTGCATTCTAGCCACCCGTCTGTTTCTGTGTCAGCAGTGGGAACCAGTGCTGCACCGTGAGGAATTTCAGTGTAATTCAGTTCAGCATTCTATACACTGAAGTTCTGTCTCGCCCATTGACGTGTTTGGTGACAAACAAGCATCACTGTCTGGATTCAAAGACTTTAGAGTTCCCCATGTGTTAGAATCCCTTTTCAGGAGGTCACATCCTCTCACTCCTCATGCCTGTTTGAAAAGATAAACAAGCAACACATTTAATGAAGTTGCAAAGTATGTAAAAAGGATTTGTTACATTTCCTAAACATGACACTCTGTCATGGATTTGCATCTGCAAAGATTGGAAGAAAGAATGATTCAGGCCTTCAGTGCAGCGTTCATTGACCTCCATCCCTCCCCCCAGCCTAGGTTTGGTCTGACTTTGCATTCCTTGTGGTCACACACACACTCACACACACACACACGCACACACACTCACACACATTCGTCTTTCTCACATTTTTGCCCCCCCCCACATTTGATTCTTTGTCCTTTCTTAGTGATATTAAAGAAGAATGGACATTAAAGATCCCTGCTGACAGGAGCCTCTTCTAAACAAACAGGCTGGCATGATATGAACTCTTCTTTGACTTTTTCCTGACCAATAAAAAGTGGGGTCATTGTTTCCTGTGAGGTAATTTGATGGTTTTTGACTCAACATAAGACATCTTTGTTAAGACACTGGTGGAGACACATTATACTGACAACATTATTCAGTATCCTTTGATTTAATTCAATAATTTACTACTTTTGAATTATTTTTATGACTACCGTGGCTTCTTGACACTTCATATAACTAGTAGCCAGTGAAGTTTTGACGGGTAATGTAGTGTGTCTGCGTAAACTGACATTAGAATTCAGATGGATGCAGACTAGACAATGCTGCTTTAGCTCTATTTCACCAACATCAGACAGATATATCTGGATTTTTTTGGCCATGTGAGGGTTGAGCTATACAAGAAAAAAAAATCCACACTGTCAAGAAGTTATTTTTGCGAATAGAAGATGCAGTTTGTTCTGTGGATGAGTAGAGTATAACTTTATTTATCCCTTAAGGAGGTTCCATCAGGGAAATTAATTAAGTTATGAAGGAGGAAGTTGCATATTTACATTCTTTTCTAGTGCAAAAGATTTTGAACTTTTGTCTTTATAGCTGACAGAAGTAACTGAGATAGAACTTCAAGCAATGTCTCTTGCCTTACCGCTACTTGCCTGCTCTTGATACAAAGTTACAATACAAGATCAACCCCATTAACACTGTCAGAATGACTCAAGAAAAGAATGGGTCATGGAGTACTATGTCGATAAAACTGATTATGAAATCCCTTTCATTTAGTATGAAGTCTGCAAACCTTTTTTTTTGCACAACTCAACTGATGACAGATGAGATTTCCCACAACTCAGACAATTTGGAGCATTTTTTTAAAATCCCAGAGGATTTAAGGCTAAGGGTTTTGTTCCCCACAGGATGAACCCTAACAAACATTTCCTCCCACTGACCGGGTGTCTCGCACCTGTCTATCCAGCCCTACAGCCACATTCCCACATGCTTGCTGTTGCTGTTCTCCTGATATGCGCCAACAGCCCCCAGACACCGCCTCCCTGTCCCATCACCTGACTGCCACACCCAACCACATAGCTGTTCCCTGACGGCCTGTTCTGCTCTGCACACCATTATCCATGTCACTAAAGCTGACACCCAGCTGGTCACCCTGGTGGTCTTGTTAGGTTTTGACTTTAATAAATGCATTAACTTTCTGTTATCTGTTACCCGCTAGTGACCAACCATCACTGACCTCATCCTGCTGCACCCTGTCTCTCACACCACTGTGAGAGACGGGGTGGTATGATTTAAAATCATACCAACCTGTTTAGTGACAAATTCAGGACTGTTCTCAATCATTGGCTATAAGGGAGCCATGTTTTTCAAAGAATTCCTATCATATGTCAAATATCCCGACATCTTTCCTTATTTTTGTGGGATTTTTAAACTTTTATCTTTGAAAACTTTCCCATGGATGAAGTGCATGCAAGACTTTTTTCTTTTTTCTTTTGATGTATTCTATTAATACAAATACAGCTGCTAGCAGTTGAAAAACCTGGCACAGAGCCGGAACATTTGAGGGGCCGATCAGAGATCAGCACCCTGGATCAACCCACTGATCTGAAAGAACACAATGTCTTACCTATAGTGATACTACTTGTACATTTGATGATGTAAGGTACAGTATATGAACAAATAACCATTTCCCAGGCTACTTTCCACGCCCACATTCTTGCTGGGCCACATTAAGCCTGCTGTATGGAGGCATGAGCACACCGCAGCGTGCTATTGGTAACAGAAAGGTTTCATCGCAGGTGTTTGTGTTTTTGACAGGCTTGACAAATTGCATGAACATCGACTGAGGCCATTTCTCCACTGTCAGCCCCAGACTGTAGATTAAAGAACATTGAGGATAAATCCACAGCACGCTCCAAGAACACATGACGCTGAAGGCAAATGGTCTGATCTGTTAATGTGTAAACACAAAGCATGTGTACATAACATTTGGCATGAATGCTGGATAGTTGGCGTGCATATCTCTCATTTGATGTTTGATAAAGATGTCTTCCACACAGTGCACGGTTTACCGCAGGCTCTAGTGTTTTTCCAGAGATGACGCCCACATAGAACTCCTGTAAGGAAGAAACACCCCAGCAGCAGGGCGATAATGCTCATTGCAGAAACAAACATGTTGCACATTTATTAGAAGCTTGGTACAGAAGATAGGGGAAATGTCCCTCAACACGTCCATAACACACTATCACACACCGTCTATCATCATCACCGTCATGGCTGAAATAAAAAGTTAATTCATGGGGAAAATATTTGGATTTTCCATCTGCTGATCCTGACTGACTGAATGAATGACTGACTGAATGAATGACTGACTGACTGAATTTTATGATTAACATGGTTTCATGAAGGGTAGCTTTATCATTTCCCATGCTCTTTAGCTGCTGTTAGCATGTAAGCATGCCCCCCCATCCCCCATAGAGGAAAAAATAACTTCCCCTACGAGGGACTAATAGGGGCGTCCGTAATCTTTATTCTTAGCTCAGTTAACAGGCTGTTATCTGATTGCGGATGGACTGAAATGGGACTAAGGTACAATGGAACATCTTGCTATTCTGAATTGCATGCACCTTTTATTTCAGCAATATATCATAAAATGTAATAAAACTAGCAGAATTTGCTCAATTTCATTGGTCTGAAATCCAGCTGTCAGTATTACTGAGAGTGAACTCTGATGTTTTCAATGAAGTTTCTATATTGAGTCAAACAGTCCAGCTGTGTCAAAATAATAAACATTTGTGACTCTGACATCATCTTCACTGATATCTGTTTCTATGACTGCGGGTTTGAGCGTGACATACAAAAATGGTTTGGATGGAGTCGTAGCGTCAGGTTTCCATGTGATTTTTACCATTAAAATTAGGTGACAAATGAAATGTTATGGCAATTAACAACTATGTGTTGACTAAATTCAACTGCATTGGGAGGAAAAGCTTGAAGAGGTTCAGCTTCTCATAAAAGAGACTTCATTTCAAGAGTGAACATTTAACATGAAAAGCTGCAACTATCTTTTGCATGTTGAGGAGTTTTACATATTTTGCAAAAGGTTATTTGTAATCTTTAAAGATTTAATCAAAAAAGTAGACCTTCACAATGTCAGTAAAATGTAATTCCAAAATTGTCCTCATATAATCTCGTCTGAGTATATCTACATATCTGATTGTTTTCCAGATTATGTGAAATCTGTCTGAACCAAATCCATAAATATGAAAGAACCCGCTCATCAGCTGTTTGTCTTTATTTGTGCAAAGCAGAAAAATAAACTTACAACATCATTTCTATGCTACTGCAGTTCATCCAAAACATTTTCTGATAGCAAAGTGTATTTGAGTACGTATGCATTCAGTATAGCTGCATAGATAGCAGAGGTTATCACTGAGTCACAACAGAGATGACTGAGTGCTATCAAGAACAATAATGTGTTACTGAGTGAATGATATGAACACAATTTACATTCTCAAGTGGGATAAAATACAAGGTTTTCATTTTTAGTATTTGGATAACTTTTGTATAACCCTCTATATATATGTTATTGAATATTTCATACATATAATTACAAGTACCATCATGTGATGGTGTTTGTTCTCTACTGGAAATAAAAACTACAGATTTATTTGAAGAACTGATTAAAGCATAATCCTAGTTTTTCATTTGGTCCAAACACTGAACAATAATGAAAGTTACACAACAATGCAGTGTACTATAAATTTTGAGATCGCAATGTCCATTTTCTCTATATGAAACATTAAAAAAAAGATGGAAAAATTGAACAATATGACAGTATGATAAAATATTCCAAGAAAGGTCAGGGCAAATGGCGCATTAAAAAAAAAAAAGTTAAAGACTACAGAAAGAATACATCAGATCTGGTAAGATAAAGTCATTGAATGGTGCAGGGGGAACAAAGGTACTAAAGACAGGACTTCTGCCTTACATCCGGTGTACCAGTAACACTTCAGGTCAATCAGTATGATCCACTGCACATTCTGCTGGTACATCCCTACATCCACTGACTCTCAAAACCAGTTTACCCAACTATACATTAAACACATTCCAAATAAAATTACATATACACTAAAATACACTTGCATGTCAAAAAAACCCAAAAACTTTTCAACAACCAAAGAGTCACAGTTCAACAAGCCCAAAATGTTTAAACATGAAAATACTCAAGTACATATATTTCGTTGTTTTTTTCTTTTTCTGGTCCTCAGATCCAAACTGTTGCAGAAGACATTCAAACACCTAGAAATGGTTTCAGTATTGAGCGATTGTTTCACATATCCATTTTGGTGGCTTCCACATGAAATCCCAGTGGCTCACAGGTAAACAAGGATGTAGAAATAAACTACGACTTCACACAAATGAACATGGAGGTGCAGGTCAGTCTGTGGTGGTTGTAACAGCACAGTCACAGTCAAGGAAATGTTTTAGCTGCATCTCTTCATGAAAATTGTTTCAATGAATGATGAACTTTGTATCCAACAAGGACCAAATGAAATATTTCTGGAAGTATTGCATAATGATACCTATGCCGCATAGTTGGCTTCAGATTTTTGGAGTTTGGAAAGCGGTGTCTGTGTGTGTGAAACAGTGTTTGTCAGCTCTGATGTAAACGTAGAACATATATATGAGCTTAGTACCTAATCTGCAGTGTCATTAACCAGCAATAGTTTGCAGGTTTACATTAAAAAAAAAAAAAAAGGCTCATTCATTAGCAGCACATCCAATGTGTAGTACTGCCCTACTGGATAGAAGCTGCTCTTGGAGGCTAGGCTAACACAGTTCTGCTCACTACATGTTGGGTTTGGAGAAGCTGTCGCTCCAACTTTGAGTGAAGCCTTAGGAAAATTGTTGTGCATTTACCCAGTTTTATGGAGACCAGAAGTTAAACTAGAAAATTCAATGGAAAATTTGGAATTCACAGGAGCAGTTACCTTAAAACCAAAGGTTTTTTCTAACAAAATGAAAAGTGCAGAGAAATAAAATAAAGTTCACACTGTCGGTCTATTCAAAAGCTGCGCGATGGTCTCCGAAGCAACAGATTTTAAAAGTCTGTCTGTCTATAACAGTAAAGCTCTTGGAGTGTGATGCACTTACAGTGACTCGAAACCAAGCCCGTGTTGATTAGGATGTTGGGTTGAGAAATAACAGAACAAATTAATGACAGTATCGCTCCAGCAACCAGAACACGTTTCTCAAAAACACATCATTCAAGGAAAAACAGCATTTCATATTATGGAAAACTGGTTCTCTTGACCTGATGAGACTTGATGGGGATACATGATTAGACAGACACTTCATATAAATGTCTGTTGTTAAAATATGGTACAGTGTTAATTTTCTCTTCCAGTTTCTTGAAATGAGCTTTAAAGTCGTGCAGGAACACCGTCGAGGACACATTAGGAACGGGCTAGGGCTTTGTCAAATTTTTTTCATTAACCTGAAATGTGTTTTTTATTGCAATGTCTTGGATTATGGATATAATGATGGACCACTTGGAAGTAGGCACTTGTACCAAAACCCAGTGTCATCCCAGAATAATTCATTTCCACAGTAAAGAAACATTTTCTTGTGTGCTGCATCTAAACCACTAAAATAAAGAAAATTAAAAAAAGTCAGCCAGTTTGTGTCTCAGTTTTCAATTAGCAACAATTCCTCAGGCTTATAAAGCGCAGTTGGAATGTCTTTTGGCTCAATCAATCCCAACTTACTCAAACACAACCTACAGAGATGTGGCTCTGTTGCCACAGCGATCCACAATACCACCAACCCACCAAACTTCAGACAGGGAATTAAACACTGAGAGCTGATTCACTGCTCATCAATAGAACTGAATCAATAAAAACAAAATCCAACCTAATTAAAATCTGACATTTGATTTGGTGGAGTTTAACCAGTCGTACAAAGGAACCTCAACCATTCACATAAGTGACAATACATTATTGTATTTACCCTGGCCTAAAAAAAAAAAAAAGTCAAATTCAAACACAAAAAAGCGTGTAATATCTAGAAGTGTAGACATCAATATGATCTATTGATCAAATCATTATTCCAACAGCCAACAAGTCAGCCCATCAGTAACACACAGGGTGAGTTGACTGGCTCATTGAGCTCCATCTATGTATATAATCATCAGCTGGCTGCTTCTATAAGCAGGAATCTACCAAGTGATGTTCACATTTTTCCATTAGAGCACTTCCATAAGGGAATGATCAATACATAAACATTGATGCAATGTTAATATTTTGAGTCAAACTGTAACCGAAATTCATCCTCCTCCTGCTCAAAACGTAACCCTCATATTAGTGATATGGTTAAAATAAGGCAGAGGCAGAGAGCAGTTCTGACCAGTGATGGAGGTTAGTACAGGTTTTTCTTTTTTGGCTCTCAGGGAGTTACGCAGTGTAAACTTTGAGCTGCAATGGCCTGAGGACTTTGAAACTAGCCATGGGAACAGGTTTTGGCCTTGGCAGCTTGCAAGTCTTCCTCTTGCCATGTGGTTGAATGTATCTTCTAATGCCATCCCATCATCTCTCCACACTAGACGGCCCAGATCTTCTTCTGCTGGAAGTAGGCCTCAAACCTGGCCTCAGCGTACTCCTGTAACACAGTCAGGTATATATTTTATTTCATAGATGGGACATATTTTAGTTTCATTTTAGCTGCACTACAAATCGGTATGATACCTTGATACCATTAACAAAGGTGTAAAACAAAACAACCTCTGGTCATGAGATGAATTTTCTGATTACAGTAACCCCTCGCATATTCGCACTTCACGCTGCCCAGATTCACTACATCGCAGATTTTTAGGAGGTAGTCATGTGACACCACACGTACATGATGTTGGAAGTGCGCTGTGTTCCGGGACTCATGGAATGCAGCGCACTTCTGTGTGTTAAAGAAACACTTACAGGTGCTTTAAACAATTTATAAAGCGTGGGAAAAGGTAATACAAATAGAAAGTGGTTTAGTATCAGTACGGGGAGGGTTTATAAATGTTTAAATTACAGTAGATAATAAAATAGTTTGTTGCTGTGTCGTGGAATGTTGTTTTTTGCGGGTGGTCCTGGAACGCATTAACCACAAGTAATGAGGGTTTACTGTATTATGTGCTGGTGTTATTATTTTGAATATTTTTTGGAACAACCCTCCAAGATATATGTGATATATTATATTATATCACATATATATTTTTTTTTCATTTAAACATACGAGCCATAAAAATGGGAAAAGAATCCTAATGAAACCTGTACTCACCAGATATCCAAACTGGATGGTGGACAGCCGGGCCTGGATGATGGACCATAAGCCCCAAAAGAAGTGTGACGCCAGAGAGAACCTACATTCAAAAATACATATGGTCATTTACGTACATTGTGACATAGTACTACCTCAGGTCATGCTACTGTGAGTGTTTGTGATCCCCCCCCACCTGTTGACCTCCACATACAGCTCCTCTTTGACTTTCATTTGGTCCTCTTCACTCAGATTGACGAAGTCTGGATCGGACTCGCGCAGGTAGTTCTCAATGAAGTGGAACTGCAGAGACGTGACGATCAGTGGTCGACGGATAACACCAAACAAAAAAAGAGATTTCACACCTTCTAATCCATTACACACACACACACACACACACACACACATACCTGTTGGGCCTTTGAAGGGTAGGCATGAGCATTCACTTTGAAGAAAGGAGGCTCGTCAGTATTGTAGTCATAAATCCATTCGCAAAAATGGTTGCCAATGTCGAATCCCCTGCAAGGTTAACAAATGACAACACAAAAACAATTACAGATGACTCGTGATACCCTTAGAACTATCTATACTAGTGCTTATTCCATTATTCAATAAGTTTGGATGAGCTGAATTGCTTTTTTCCCTGAAGGCAATTGGTTTTCATCTGAATTTCTAAATGTAAAATATATTTATACTCAGCCTGTCCCTAGAAGAACGTTGACTGAGTGTTCTCAGCATGGAATGCGCTTAGACGTTGTCTAATCCGCCGACAAGAAGCAGGCATACTACTGAGATTTGTATTTCTGGACTTCGATTCTTGTTAAGAACGTTCCTTTGAAATCCAGCGATGTCTCCACCTTTCTTGGTTTTGTTTGCTGAGCAGAACATTCAATCTTGTTTGCTGACTTAGGGGTTTCTAGATCTGAAACCCTCTTTGCAAACCAACCGTCACGCCTGTTGCTATCCTGCCAATTACAATGAAGCCCTTTGTTTTATAGGTTTTGCGCAAACAGAGCTTGGTACTGATTGTTCTTTTCCAAACAAGTGAAGCAATTTAGCGATACGTGATGGTTTTAGACACCGTCATGGTTTAATCCCATTTTATAAAATCAAACAGTATGTCAATGTCTTAGGGAACATTTACTGAAACCATAAAAAACCCTACTGATTGATTGACAATACTTAAGTAGCATGTCAGAACAAACAGCTGATAAATTGCAAATCACCCTAGAGACACCCCCCCGATAGCAATAACATGGAGACAGCAGTGAGGAACAGCTACCTTTTAACAGGAAGAAACCTTGAGCAGACTCAAGACTCAAGGCAGACAACCATTGATCTCATTACAAGAGACCAGAGGACACGTGTCTAATTCAAGGCCCGGGGGCCAAATGTGGCCCGCAAGAGCGTAAAAGATCACAGCTTGAGTGTCTAAAAAAAATATGTCAAAAGTGTGCTTTGAGCAAAACTACATTTCCCACAATGCAGTAATAAAGCCCATTTTAACTCTGACAAAAACGTTTTACATTTCATCTGGCCCTTTGGGGACAGCCATTCTGCTGATGTGGCCCTCAGTGAAAATGAGTTTGACACACCTGCCGTAGAAGATTCCTGTGTCACATTTACACACAAACGCTTAGTCGGTAATTTATTTAATATAATATATTAAACAGATAACACCAAACTCTAAGTATTGAAAGAAATAACCGATAAAAGAGTCTTCAAATAATCCCTGAGTAATAATGAACAAGCAGATAGTGTTGGCTGCACAGGGGCAGCAAATCATGACCGTGGGTAATGGATCCAAAACGAGGCTTTTGGAGACCAAAATTATTCTGTGGTGTCAGACTTTGAGAACGTGCGGTTTAGAGCGATGTGGTCACGCCGTCGTCCTCACACTGCTGGAGTGGCAGGAACTCAGTGACCTCGGGTTTTTTTTTCCATCATGAGCTATTTGAGAGTTTTCTTGAACTCCGTGCTCTATTGTTCAGTCAATGCAAAATTCACATGGAGCATGTTCAAGTAGTGCACACGCCAAGTAGTGCTGGCATGTGAATTCCTGCTACCTGCACCGCAGAATACTTGGAAAATGAAACCTCCCCCTGCTCAGTCTTAAAACCAGACCCCCTCCCACCCCCTCTTTCTGCTTCTAAATCCAACCAATTCAAGTCAATGAGAACAAAGACCGGGACCTTGTGTCTCATTTGTGTGGGCGTGCTCTTCCTACACACAGAGACAACACGTGTTCACGCGCGTGGACGGTGCCACGTGTTGGCTGTGCAGCGCATGAGCAGACTTAGAGCAGCCGCGCTGAGTGGACGCGCAGGGGGTTGGGAGTGTTTATGTGCACGGGAGACAGAGAATTTTAGCAACTGCGAGCCAAGGCCAGTGTTTTGCGTTGTTTCCCATAAATGAGGGAGTCTGGAATTCACACACCCAGCCATCTGGCAACACATCAAGGCAGTGCAAATAGGCACCTCCCCCAAGGGGCAATTATGTTATACTGTCCTATACCCAGATTTATGTGCACAACTGCATCGTATTTGTATCCTTAGGAGGCCCAGATAGGGTCTCTCATTGGCCCGCCAAACGCAGCTTACATAACAGCTGCAGTGAATATTTTAACAGTGGGCTGTGGCCTGAATGATGAGTGCCAGAAGGGAGCATTGATGGAAAACAGGGACGGTACAAAGTTCCATTAGCCTCCCTCTTGAGCTTCCTCACATTTCACTTTCTTTCTGACAGTAATATCGAGCTTATCGCCTGGTCTCTTTCTCTTTCACTTTCCACCTCTATCAGAGCAGCTCCACATCCTCTGCCTATCTCATCTAGCAGAGAGCAGGAAGGAGGGCGAGGACTGCAGTAGGTGATAATGAGGGAAATTTATGAGTGGTGCAGTTTGTATAGCTTTGGAGGTTAAATTTGTTCAGTATCAAGTACATGAACAAGTGTTCAGGAAATAAATACGTAAATAGAATGTAAATCAATAGGGTGCATGAGTATGCATAGGCCCAGTTGTCCCATTTAGTTCCATTCAACCCTACAACTATAACTTAAAGTCACTGGACGTGAGACAGTCAACCGTTTAAATCTAATGGATCCAGGATTTTATTTGCATTTTCACAAAGTTCCACACATTTGATACCAACTTCCTAAATATGCCTGGTTATTTTTCATAAAGTTCCACACGTTATCCCCCCCCCAAGCCAAGGCATTTATATTTTAAGGAAAGAAAAAAAAAAAGGAAACGACTGAGCAGATCTGTGAGAAACTCATTGGGAGGAAAGGCCTGAGCTGACCCCGTTACATTCTGGCACAGATCTGAATTAGGAGGTGGATCCAGGATTTTTCCCCCCCTCCCATTTCCTTTCAGCTGGTGTACTCCACCATATTCCTCTGCATTACTGACTCAAAATGTCTTCTTGATATTTCCTACATTTTAAGCCAGAGAATAAAGCAGACGATGTTTTCAACAAATTGCAAATGTAAATTTGTTCCTGGTCTTTAATTATAAATTATTATTGGACTATACAGAAGAGTCTATTTTTTAAGGATATATTTTTTAGCATAAAAAAAGTCTATTTCCATATGGTATATTTGGGTCGTTTTGAACAACTAAGCAGCTCTGTGCAGAAACTAACAGTCCTTTCTGATTTACCTGTAATTGTAGCTGCTGTACTCAAAGTCAATGAACATCAGCTTCTCTTTGTCTGACTTCTGCCGACCTTTCAGCAGCAGAATGTTTCCTGACAGCAACACATGACAAAAGTTATTTTTCTGCAAACAACAAAGACAAATAACAAAAGCCCGTCGGTCCTTTGAGCATCTTCGTGTTTTACCTTCTTGACAGTCATTGTGGCAAAACACAACAGGAGAGTGGATGGACTCCAGCAGAGATCTGACGACACACAGAACGACCGGATGAACATTTTTTACTTCATTCCTACCATTTACAACCATAAATAAGAGAAGAAGTTAAAAAAAAATGTGTTTATCCCCTGACATTCATGTAAATGCCACAGGTGTGTTTCTGACTCTCTTCACACCATCATAACACACACATCCTGTGCTTTCTGCTGTACAATCTGACATGCCGACACTCGGGTGTGGTGTTTGGTATTTTTGCACATGTGGAAGCCTACTTGAGCATTTCCATCTCCTGTGGGAGGTTGTAGCTGAGCAGGCGGCTGAAGCGACGCAGGTGAGGCTCTCGGGTGAAGTTCATCCTCATGACTTGGCTCAAGTACCTGTTGACAGTGTTACACACACACACACACTGAGTCACTCTACCCTCCAAACTGGTCATGTCTATTTATTTTTCATTATCATCTATCACGCTGTCCGCATATATTTGATGTTAGCCTGACTCACTGTCATCACGCAGCCACAGCTTGAATATCATGACAGGATCAGATGACCTGACCGAACAGCGGGCTGATAGCCG
The DNA here is from genome assembly GCF_040054535.1 of Antennarius striatus. Taxonomy (NCBI): domain Eukaryota; kingdom Metazoa; phylum Chordata; class Actinopteri; order Lophiiformes; family Antennariidae; genus Antennarius; species Antennarius striatus. The sequence goes on along the minus strand of NC_090779.1, from coordinate 5,364,393 downwards.
ACTATCCTTCGGGGTGATAGCCGTTTTTATTACAAATATTATCACAATACATCATTTAAAGCAGTATTTCATTGATTATTGTTTATATAGAATGCAAATGTTAGTTTAACAATCATCAAATAATAATGTTATCAGTATTAACTGGGCTGATAACAGCAGCAAAGCAGCAAGATTTCAGTAGCTGTAGATTTACCACCAATAGTTGGAGGAGTTATGTGCAGGTGTAAAGAGGAACAATACACACACAAAACTTTTTTTTAAAAGTGTGGTTTGTCATCAGAAAGAAGGATCTAACTCCGAGCTGTACTTTCATTTTCTCTGGAATATAGTTTCAAATAACTTTTACAATCAGTTCCTTTAAAAGCGGACAGATTGGACTGATAGATAGACGCCAACGCTACGGCCACGCCTCATCGGCGACCATTTTAGGAACAACACGCGGCTTTTAGGGAACTGTAAATAAAACCATGTGCGGACGCATCACCAATCATGTGGCTTATGATAAGTAATGTGATCCATATGATGACAACAGTCAGATTTCTTTTAACGGATCCTCAAAACATAGGAAACATCTAACACGCAGCACTCACAAGTTGTGAAACAGCCAGAAGCCATAACTGCAACGTCAACACATGCCTCACAGATTAGTGACAAATGTCTCCTCGTAATTACAGTTACATCTTGAGGCAAATAAAAAAACTTCTTTCTCTGGCATAAATACTGACTTTTTAAAGTTTTTTAAGGTTTATAAGCAAGAAATATCTCTAGGTTAGTCCAAGGGAGTCTTAATATGCCCTGTGTTACGACCAGGACCTGTGTGTTCACTTTATTTTACAACTTTAATCTCTTCTCACACGCCCTTCATCATTTCTCTTTGTACTGCTGACTTCACACGTGTTCCAATAATATGTACAGTTATGTAAGAGCGATTTTTTTGGGTGGGCTGCTGTTAATAACTACTGATTTTTAGGTTTTTAAAGTGAGTTAACAACCCTAGAAAGATTTGACAGGTATATTTAGATTTTTTTAAAAGCTAATCCCTCAATATTTTCAAATTTGGGCCTTAGAATTTGGTTTAATTTAATGTTTTTATGCCATAACCTAACAATAGCATAACGCTACATTTTTAATTTTTTTCTTTTTACAGTTTACCTCAGTCTTGACTGCTGACTCTGATAAAGAGTGAAATGGATACGCCTGGAAAAAAAAAAGGTTAACTCCATAAAACTGAAGCTGGACTGGAACCAGCTGCTGTTAGCCAGCTGAACCTCAGAACTTAATCACCAGAGAGATAAAACGCTCTCAAGCAAAGAATTTAAGACGCCCACATTCCAAAACCTGGTGTGATTTGGCTCCAATGGTTTGCATGTGTTCCAGGATTTCGTATGAGTTTAGTACGACTCAAAGTCATGAAAGAAAAGTTCTTTACAGGAGAAAATTTGAGACTCCAGATTATAGACGACTCCTGCTTTCACTAAATCACGGTTCTGTAAATCTAATACTACATACTGCACAATTTGTATTGAGATAAAACTGAAATTGATCATCTAGTTTGACAACGTCACTCAGTTGGTTTGATATATTAGTTTTGAAGTAAAGTGTATTCTACAGACAGAAGTAATAATACATCAAATAATAATCAGTCTCTAGCATTAAAACTTAATTTGGGGACTCATTTTAAAGATGGCATTCACAAGCAAAAATCTTCAGGGTTTCTGACGATTCAAACAATGTCTGTAATCTCTCACCTCAATCCTTCACACTCGTCATGGAAATTTACAGAAATCACATGACCTGAGAAATGAGTCATCCTCAGAGCGGCGAGCTGCTCAGGGACGTTCCTGGAGCGTGACAATTAACATTATCGTCACAAACTGACAACCGCTGAACAAACCAAACCCGGCAGTTCATGCAGAAGACAGTCGTGATAAGGATCCTCCCTTTTCAGACATGAAACATGATCAGTGTTTCAAATATACGCATGTGGTAGAACACTATTCCAAAGTCCCTGAAGATTACACAGAACAAATGCCAGGACAGGATGGGGCAGGTCAGGGCGGGTAGGAGGAGGACTCACTTATCCATGGTTCCAAACAGCCACTTGGGTTCCTTGTTGAAGGGCATCCTCATTCTGTGAAACTTGGCCATCTTCTCTGCGACCTCTGCTGACAGGCTGGGGTCACTTAATTCACTGGTTTCCACTTTATGGCTCTGTAACATGGTGTTAAAAACAGTTACTGACCATAATGGGCGAAAGCAACCCATTATGAATGTAGCTGACTTTCATTGGACTTCACTTTGCTCTTCGTACATCCATGTTCAAACAACTTTAAAGTCTTTTGTTTTTACTTCTACCATAGAAGAAGAAGAAGTGATTTGAGGATATGATTTTCTGATTCGTACAATTAATTAATTTTGTGACACGATACTGATTAGATGCAGATGTTTCATGGTTACAGTAATTTATTCTATCTGAACATCAAACCATTATGTATCAAAGAAGACCACAACAACAGCGTGGTGAATCAGTCATTCTGGGCTGACTGTGACCCACTTGAACAATCACTGTCGGAAGTTAGCAAAGATCCTTATCTTTATTAAGACCTGGAAAAAAAGTCACGTATGTAGGTCATCTGTGATGGGACGTATAAAGGAGGGCTGGGTGTTTAAATAGAGGCACAAAAAGGGTAGGACTTTAATACAAAATTAAAATATTTTAAAAATTTCAGTTACTCTGAGAAATTTTGGAGTTTTTTTATGGTCAGAAACTTACAGGGATGTACTGCTCCAGCCGGCCCTGAGGGAAAATACCATAGAGTTTCGGTCCCAGCTCCCTCTCTGCCAAGATGGCAAACATGACACTCTCCAACACCATGGCCTCCGCCCCCTGCAAACACACAACAGAGGGACGCTTTACTTTTCAGCAAGGCATTTCTAGATGAGTGCAGTCCACAGCACCACCACTACACACTGGGGCTATAAACCACTGCAAGAACAGGATGAGACACAGGACAAAGAGCTGTTCATGGTCACAAGTTTGAAAAACGTGACACAATGAGTCACAGTCAGCCCCTTTTAGCACGCTGCCACCGTACCAAGGCAGCTGCCATGACAGGGCGCATAGCTACAAAAAGTACGCATAACCAAGATCTTTAGGCGTAACGCTTGAATTCCTGCTCTGCCTATGTGGTCGAATCCGACAGGACGACAGCCTGTTAAGTTTACACCCCGAAGGACATTTGCATAGATGAAAATTGAGTGGTATGTGGAAGGGTTCGACTTTACATTTTAAATGATAACATATGCATAACATGATGCTCTCTAACATGACTTTGCACTCAGCGTTGGACAGTTCTGTAAGGCAGCATGATTTCGAAGTAAGCAGACCGGTGTGTGAACACATGTGTGTGAAAAGAACAATGATGAGGAGAAACGCTGTGGTTAGGGTCGGCTCAGGCTGAGGGGAACACAGGAGGTAGATTACAAGTTCCTGGAAGAGTTGGGCAGACTCAGAGCACCAGTCACTGCTGAAGCAGTGACAGGATAGCCTTGACTCTCTCCTTTATCTGAAAACACACACACACACACACACACACCAACACTTGTCTTCAGGCCAACAGGGGCTCAAGGTGAACTCGGAAACTTTCTCTCATGAAAACACGAGTCACGGAGAACCAAAGACTTCACCCAAAAGAAAACCAGGCTTCTCACCATAAAAGTAAGAGAGAGATGTGAAACTAATCCCAACAAGACAAACACAACTGAACAGCAGGTGATGTATTACAGGGAAACCTGAAACTCTCAATGCGTTAAGCAGAGCCTTTCTGACATCAAACCACAGTAAATTATCACTTTTTACTTGAATTCAAACTATGAATACCTTCATTGCAGCTGGTCTGCTAAGAGAACGTTAAGAGGCAAGAGAGAAATTTTCCACTCTTAACTTTTTTTTTTTAGTTTCATTTACTCGCCAACTGGATAGTGGGCCCTAGAGGTTTCTAAAGAGAACTGGCTTTTCTTGTTTTAGCTCAAACAATGAGCGCGACACCCTCCGGATATTCCACTTACATAAATGATGGTCTACAGACACATCTACCTGATTACATTAGTTTCTGCGAAACATATAGGTTAGAATCTTAAATTCAACATAACTAATCTGAATCTCAGCGTCACTAATGCACGAGTCTCATTGTGCTCGGTCCTCGTCAGTCACTTCAACCGTTCCGCTAAAGCTTTGTCAAGTTGGATTGTGGGTCAGAGGTTATCTTTTCACATGAAAACAGAATGCATGTTTGGAAAATTCCACTTAGATTGTAAGAAATTTTATTTGCAGCTTAATCTGTTAAATTTCATCATTCTCTACACAGAACCACAACACTTGAGTACAACTTTAAAGGGACAGTAAATCTAATTTTAAGTGACAAACATGTTATTCATCATTATTAAAAATAGAAGAAAAAATACATTTTATGTGTGTAGCATCATCCGTTTGGTCAAAAAAGCTTAAAATCTGCGCCGCAGCAGCTTCCGCATTCGGTGGTCACGTGGGCGTTACGTCACTGGGGCCAAACGTCGCTTAGCAGCCATAAGAAACAATGCAATTCTAGACGCGATTAACACCAAAAATATCATGGTTACCTGCGCGGTGAACGGTTGTGTCAACAGAACAGCAAAAAGACGCGAAGACAAGGACCTGTCGTTCTTTAGAATACCTTCTGCGAAGGTATCGCGCTAAAAATGCTAACGCGCTAGCCCGTCAATGGGATTGTCCATATTATATTATCATTGAGCTAACCGCCATTTATTACTACTGGACAACTACAGTTGTTATTAATTCCGCAGTGAATTTATTTGAAAGTCGAGTCTTTTTGCTGTTCTGCTGACACAACCGTTCACCACGCAGGTGAACGGTTGTAAATCGCGTCTAGAGCTGCATTATTTCTTATGGCTACAGAACTATGTTTGGCTCCAGTGACGTAACGCCCACGTGACCACCGAATGCGGAAGCTGCTGCGGCGCAGACTTTAAGCTTTTTTGACCAAACGGATGATGCTACACATATAAAATGTATTTTGTCTTCTATTTTTCATAATGATGAATAACATATCTGTCACTTAAACTTTACTTTACTTTCCCTTTAATATCAATAATTTAAAATTCAGAGACAAAAAACCCCCCCAAAAATTTATGGATTCACAATCGACTGAACTGATTATTAGATAAGTTGGTTCCCCACCATGAGTCCTTCCTGTGTCACATTTCTTTGAATGCTGTCAAAGGGACACAATCCCTTTTTCTACTGAAAGCACATTTTACATCAGAAAAACAGTCTTTACTGATAATAATATTTATAATAGCAATTGATAAAAACCTTAATTCTTTATGTTGGAATCTGAAATTTACTCAAGTTTAAATACCTGTCTAGTAAGTAAACCCGATCCACCATGAGAAAGAGTAACATAGCAAGTTTTTTTATTTTAAAGTAATGGAAAAATAAACATTATTTGTTATGTCAGTTAGAAACTGGATGGAAGCAAAACCCACTGAAAAAAATAAACATTGTCATTTTTGTTCTCAGGACATACAGAGGTTCCTGTACAGGCACAATTATGGCATAATGACATTAGCCTGAAGCTGCAAACTGCTGCAATTCCATTTTATTATTGGTGCAACAGCTGAGAGAGAAACCAGTTTAAAATATTGCCATCTCAAACCACTCGAGTGAAAAGCAGCAGACTAAAAAGCTTTAAATTTGAACAGCGGGATTTTTGGTTACTTGCCAGAGAATGTGCTTTTGACCATCTAGCAGGAAGCCAATTCAAGGAAACAACACTGACAGCTTTGTGGCCTCTACTGATTACTCATTATATTTATCTAAATAACACCACAGCAACAACAGAAGCACATACCTCACCTCTAACAGATCCGTAACGTGGGAGACAAAACTATTACAAACTATTAACATTACTGCAATCATTGAGTAATTGGAGGTTGTGTAGATGGTTCAAGTTTTCTTAAGAGCATAAAACTGAATTGTAAAAGCACGTTAATAACTATTTATTGTAGTCGGTCCAACTGATTATTTATGACACTAACCACATATAATGAAAATGGCAAAAATGTCCATTTCCTTACTGTTAATACCGAGGTAGTTTTTTCAAATAGCTTCAAAAAGCTCTAAAATCCAAAGATGTTCAATTTACTGTATTTTAAAAATAAAAGCTACAAATCCTCACACGAAATCCTCAAACCAGTTTTGTCTTTAAAATCCATGTAATTACTCATGCCTCAAATAGTTGGCTATCTTTTCCGTAACCAAATCTACTGAGTTGTCACTCACGTCATGTGTCTGCTCTAATTAGAAGGGCAGGTTGAAATCCGCCAACAGATCTTCAGAACTTATTACATGAAGTATTTTCCTGCTGCAGTTATGCTGGCCTGCCATGTCAATATCACTAAAAAGTTTTATCAGCTTCCTTAATTCCGAGTCATCAGCCACCACCACCACCTTTATCTCAGTGTCATTCAGTCACAAGCTAAGCTCAAAAGACTCTGGACTACTTTTCACATATCATCTCCTATAAATAATTATCTTTACTTCATTTGCATTTCCCAAATAAAATACGAGTTCATTAATAAAGGAGTAAGGAAATTTCTATTTTGGTTGATCCAAAGCAATTAAAAATTACAACATTAGCAGCAAAAATAGTTTATTAAGGGAATTTTAATTTAATCTAGTCAAATTTAAACTTTGTCACATGAGCAGCTTCCAAAGCAAATAAGCAGGCTGCTGAATTACACAGGAACAACTACAAAGTCTGTTTGTATGAATACTATGCAGTATATTTTCTGAAAGAATATTACCCATCCAAGTAATGTTTTATCTGATAACAGACATTTTCTAATCCCTATCGTGAATTACGCTGACATGCATATTGCTAAACTTCAACACAGGTGGCAGCCTGACCACAAAGCAAAGACCCAACCCCCTACTGGTTCAGTTCATAGAGTATATCACTCCTTTGACAGTTTTCCAGTGAGACACGATCCATACCACCTCATTATTGCAGCTGTGCCGACCCAGATTTGCAGAATCCAGACCACGTGTGGACAAACTCTGCTGCATGTGCAGAGCTTCGGTAACCCACATTTGTTCCACTGCCAATAAGAGTTAGTCAGTCCTGACTGGCATTCTGACATCTGGAGTAGCAAAGTACCAAGCAAGTATTCAGTTCATGCATGATCACTATTCAAGAGATCATCAAACCTGCTTCCTCATGGGTCACCCAAGGATAGGGGGATATCTTTTTTTTTCCTAAGCACTATGTCAGCAATAAGAGTGTTGACTTAGCTCTTGGCTAGTGCAACCATTTAAATTTAGCATAAGAGATCTGAATCAATGGACTATGCCACTCCAGTTGTACTCTGTAAAGATAAAGTGACAGCTAAAAAAAGGTGATACCAAGTGTGGGACCATGGATGTACTGGAAGTGTTTGGTCACCACATGTCATCAGACTCTACTCTGACTGGGGCCCAAGGGATGCCTTTGAACCACCAAAAACAGGACATAAAAGAAGGAAATGCTGAACGGTCATGTGAGATTCCCAGAAGTTGTAACTTGAGTAGAGAACAATACAGGATCCAAACCCTCGCGGCAGAGACTGACAAGCGTATAAATTAAGTCATGGTCTTTATATCAAATACTTATTCATTTTAACTGGGTTCTTCATTCTGTCCCAACTTCTGGTAGGCGTGATGGAATCCTCCCTACTAAAACCACCCAACACTGTCCTTTGGCTGTCACTCTGATGATTTGATAGTCAAGGACAACTTTCTAAATAAAACTGCAACGACTACCATGCAAATTTCTTGTACATTCCACATCATCATCTATCACATTTTACTTCTGCTTTTCCAAACACCATTTACTGAGCTTGTCTTTTGTCATTTTTATATTCCATTTTTTGTTAACATAAAATTCCCAACACCTTGTAATTAGCAAGCAAGTTAACCCAGAGTAAAACTCCTCTTGTGTTCAAACATGGCCATTAACGCTGATCTCACCCCATGATTTTCTGATAATGTTCCTTTGGTGACCCTGGTGAACCAGTATACTGTTTGACAGTTTTGAAGTCCACTATCAACGTCTGTCTATTTTCTTCAAGCCTGAACAAATTCTTGTTTGTTTTACCTGTTTGATTTAAGTCGCTCGCCATGAAAGACGAGTCTTCCACTCATTCAAAAGTTAATGTTCAACAAGTCAATAATGTCTACCTCACAGTTCAGTCACCGAAAAATTTCAACATACTCAACAGCTGCCCCCAACCTCTGTCTATTTCCTGCTTTTGAACAGGAAACTAAAACTTCCTGTGGCAAATTTGAATATCCTTTTTGAATGAATATAAACTGTCAGACCATGTAGTTTTCAACTAAAACTTTTCTCTGGGTGTTGCATGACATTTGATTATAAACCATTTAACTGGTTTCACATCATTTGCTAGAGATTTAATAAAATCCATCAAAACCTTTTTGGCAATCACTACTGAAGAAAAAGAAGACCAAGCTCTGCTTGTTCCAGCTTCTCTACTTTGAGGATTTGCAGCCTTACATTTCAAGACAAGGACTTGGGCTCTTGGTAACTGTGACGGATATGCACTTTTATTGTCTGAGGTTCAGGAATGAAACGACAATTTGACTCATTAAAAAATTAGCAGTTGAATTAGTAATAAAAATAATCAATTTCAATGGTTATTAAGAAATGAGCTTGTTGTTTGAACTGAATGAATTAATGCCAATGAAAATCCAAACATACGATCTAGAATTCACCATATTTTTGAGGTTTATTCGTTCTTTCAGTGAGAAGCATGAGTATTTGAATATGAGGCCATTATTTGAGAATTTATATCACTTAAACACTTAATAATAAGCACATTTAGTAAATACTAATATATACAGCGTATCTGATGAGAGCTACTTCTTTATGGTGCAATGTAAACACTGCAAAATACTCAGAAAGGCTCTTAATAGGATTTATCTTGTCCAGACAGGACAGAGGCCAGCTTAAACCTTCACAGAGCTCTCATTGAAATACTCTGATATTCAAAAATTCAACCTTAAATAACAAAACAAAACTTTACTTTTGTTGAAACACTTTTCATGTAAAAAATCATGTAAAAAAAAAATCAAACGACCAAATCACCTCAACAAAGGGTTAAACTAAGACGTTGGCACAGGACGAGTTCTGCATTAGCCTCAAGGCTAACTCGGATTAGTGGGACAGGAAGCTGCTGGGAAAAAGCACCGGGAATAAGAATCATTCTTACGGGAACATGAAAGATGGGTTAGGACAGTTTTCCTCGCTGATGACCTCACCTGAATCACATGACAGTGAGTGTCAACAGCCCTCATCACATGATGTGATGAACAGTAAAAAGGTTTCTAGGTCATGGGCAATAAAGTTTGGCAATACTCCGAGCTGCTAGCTGTAAATATAAAATATGAGTGTTTCTTCAGGTCCAGTGTTTCCCAACATGAGGCTTCCTCTATTTAACCAGCAAACAGAATTTATTCATTGATTTATTCATTTTCATAAAAATACAACAATTTTAATTAAGTTAATTTTTACTGTCTCCAATTAGTCTGCGGGAAGCTCATTCAACGTCATTATTTACAATGCAGCTCAGCCAGATCCCAGTCAGTGGAGAAAGGTGTCAGATTTTATTCTGAAATTTAACATGGTGCAACAAAGATTCAGCTTTCTCTGGAGCCAGACGGGGTAAGAAAACTGGAGCGGATCAGGCTGAACTTACTTCTCAAAAGAGAGGTCAAAATGAACAAGACAGTTAAAGCAAACAAAACATTTTCAGACTCCTGGGAATGAGATGGGACATGTTGGTGACTGATGGTATAGGAACATGCATTATGACGGTACCATCATCAGTTACTTACTTGGAAGTGATTTTCTTTGTTTGACTGTCGGGAATCTCCTTTATTACAGGACATCTATCAACAAAAGAAAAAGGAAAGAACTATCCATGAATACATGTGAAGCTGTCTAGTGGTGCCAACATTAAATCCTAACCATGCCTGCAATGCAGACAGTACAGTATGAGTTCAAACACACGCCGAGTCTTTTGGACATGAGAGCGCAGGTGATTCAGATTAAACGGCTGCTCTCCTCCGGCTTCCTACTTAAAGCATCAGCCTGAGAGAGAGAGAGATAGAGCGCTACGGGACGAGCCAAAACTAGGTTTTATTAGTTTACAGATATTAGATTTTACTCTAGTTTACATACTGTATTATTCAAATGGACGCTAAAATTACACGTATGTACTTGGTGACTCTACTAATTGTCCTAAGTGCTATTCACATATCTTCATCGCTGAGAAACATCGTCTTCAGTGCAGTTAATCTTTGTTTAATCATTAGAAGCTGAGCGCCGTGACAATGACATCAGACTTCCTTAATCATATTAGCTTTTTGATTAGACATCGCTAATTCCTGGGTGGCTGCTCTGTCCTGACAGAGACGACTGCAGTTACCTTGGTGAAAGACGAAGTATTTCAGTTGTCTCAGACATCCCTAGCAATAAAAGTCAACCCTCAGGTGACCATTAGCAATTAGACGGACTTTAATGAATTTTTAATGCAGGGGGCTCATCACGGCTGTGGCTAAGGCAAAAAAAATATTCATTTATGGGCTGGAATTGACTTAATTTAAGCTCGAGTGCAGCTCATGACACTGCGTCTTCATTTTGAGTTGATTATTTATTCATCACATCAGGCTGGAACAAACGATGAAACTATACACGGTTAGATTATATTCAGAAATCTTGAATGAATGTTTTGACGTCCTTAACACCTGTCAAAATATTTTGTGTTTACGTTTGCAATAAAATTATTCTTGGTAATACTGCTGAGAGTGCTATTTAGGCTAACCAGGTTTGTGAACTCTGGTCCGTCAGCCACGTCATTCCAGCAAATTAAACGGCCTTATCTCTCTGAAGTGCAGCCGCTGCGGAGCTGCAACATATCTGGATATGTTCTTGTGTAAACTGGAGCAAAGAACTGCTGAAGTGCAGGCTTGATTTTTTCTATTACTGGTTTGTTTTATTTGTCAAGCAAGTGCACAACTTCACAGATTAATCATTACCTTGCTCTGTTTGTGCAATGGATAAAAGAAATCGGCTGACTTCCTAACATTTAAGTTTCACAAAGCAGAGATTTAGAGAAGAAAATAGAGAGGAGAGGTATTTCAGCGCCTTGACTTCCCTCCTTACTGTATCTTCCCAGCTTTTTTCAGCCGAGGCTGTGCTAAATGACTGTGTGTTACGTCTTTATATTAGGCTGAGATTTCAGAGATCTCATACTGTACCGTGATTTTTGGTGGGTTCACCTTGGAACAAGAGTGCCCAAGGCACGCTCCTTTGGGAAGCCTACGGCAAAGAACACATGCATGTACAGCCATGGGGGTACATCACCATGTACAACAATGGCTAACACGCACACACACATACATACACACACATACACGCATGAAGGTATAACTGCACATGCATGCATACACTAACATAAGCACTTGAGCTGCAGATGCAACATCCTCTGGTGGTGCTGTCACATCACAGTTATATGCATTATTTTTTTATTTTTTTTATTTTTTTTTATCTTCTGGTTTCTGTCATTATCAAGTCAAGCTGAAAAGCAAACTTTGACCAGTTACATAAGTCATCTCCACAACAAAAGTGGATCAGTAAAATATTCTTACGGGTTTAGGAAAAGAAAATAAACATGTATGTGATTTTACCTTTCTCCTGGTATTTGTGTGTGAGTTCTATAGTAACATTCCACTCCAGTAAAAATAATCAAACTTTAGTAATTATAGACTAAATATGACACACACCCGAGGGAAACTACAACACATCTCTGTGGAGGGTTTGGCTTACTTGTAGGTTTTTTTAAATTATGAAACCAGCTTCTCAAAGACCACTGATGAGTGATGTGTCTCTCACCTGCAGGATGGCCCCATAGAGTCTCAGCAGGATGCTCCTCGGCTCATCCCCAACAGATTCCAGGCTGTCAGGGAGGCTGCACAGGAAGAGCCTGTTGCTCAAACCACCCCTGAAGAACAGATGGGAAGGACAGTCGGGCTTAAAATAATATGTTAGGACTGTAATGACCCCTATTCGACATCCTCATTAACCCGGGTAAGGTATTAGATAGGCGTGACGGCTGGGGAAGAAAACCGTTACAGGAAGTTAGTCGTGTTGCAATTCTTTTTAACAGCATAACTACAAAAAAAGAAAAAAAAAACATTATAAAAACTTAATTCCCAAAACATTAAAAGCCAGATCATCAAGTTCACATGAAAACAGGTGGGACATTTGAAAGATATAAAAGTAAGAAAACTTCCTGGTTAGACAAAAGATCCACTTCAGTAACCTATGGGTGGGTGAGGAAAGTTTCTTGATTTTTTTTAATTTTTTTTTTCTGAAAAAAAGTTGCGTCACAGGCGAGTCCTGCAACACGAAACCTTTATTCATTCCTTACAGGATCCTAAAACTCAAGCACAACCAAAAAAAACCTACACTGTTGTTATAGGGTTGGAAGAATTTTTTTTTAAATTATTATATATTATGTCCTGTTGAGCTTAAAATAGAATTTGAGAGCTCATGAACTTTGAGATCTTTTAAAATGAATCTATTTGAAGACAATAAAAAATATCTCTTTATGCCTATAAAAACCCTCTCACATTTACTGATCTCATAATAAACCCTAACCGTTTATTCTAAGGAAATTAAAGGCAAGCTGATAGTGGCTTTTTAATATTTTTTTTTTAAGATTTAGAGCCGTACATTTTTAAAAATAATTTGATATATTATGAGTTTTGTCTACGATTATATCATAATGACAGACTTTTACTGTCAGGAAAGACAAAAGAACAGAAGAGAAAACCCCGCACTGCTCGGCCCTCAGCGGCTTGAGTGCGTCCTGAGGCTGGGCGGTATCATAGCAGCCTTCCGCCCCAACCTACGGGCGGTGGAAAGAACAAAGTGTACCTTATCACGGTGATGTAGAAGTCGTCCTCAGACACACATTTCCAGGCTCCGTGGAGGAACTCTTTGCACCACATGAACGCCTTGTGGCGGGTGTCCAGGTCGGGCTGGTCTTTACGGTCTAAGTCCTTGCAGTCGTCCTCGACGTCGGGCTGGACCTGCAAGGCGTTTTCAGTCACCAGCAGCCCGAGAGACAGGGAAGGGGAAGAGGACACCCCGTTGATGAATTTGGTTTTCATTTTCAATACAAGAGAGGAAATAAACATAAATCTTTTTTTTCCCCCGGAGAACTTAGCTAATGTGTCCTCTGGTTTGTGACGCAGGAGGATTTATTTCGGATTTTGATATAAAAATGAATATTTCTTTCGGTAAATTTATGAAATATAAATAGTTATAGTTTGGTTGTTTCTGTTTAATAATCGAAATTCTAAGTATTACAGTTCTTTTCGGAGCACAGTTAGCTGAAACTGATGTGCAGTAGAGCGATGCCTGGCAAGGAATGAATAAAGTACGTGCAGAGTTGAGCTTTAGAGGGAGGGGGTGTCACATGACACGTCCACGCCCCTCCTCGTCGCTGATTGGTTGTCTCGGACACAACCCTATAGGACCACAACAAACCGACTCAGCCTCCGCACACTGCGGAACTTACGGACGAGCAGAGCATCCATCAGGTTGTTTCCTCCTGTTCGGGCCCACAGCCCCGGATTGGACCGGTGGTTTTTTTGATTTTTTTTTTTTTAAGAAGCTACTCTAATTTACATATCAGGCTCCTTAGGAGATTCGCTGACTGTGTTCTAAATCATGGCTGATGATGTTTGAAGGGTACAACCAACCAATACATCAGAACTGCGCAACCTGTGGCCCGCGGGTCAAATCCGGCCCTTTGTGCATCCCTGTCCAGCCCACATGAGGCAATCATAAATTACGTACACACGAGTTACATTTGTTAAACACCATAATTTCAAATAGCCTAATATAAATATTAACAAAGTGTTCTACTCTTTCAATAATCAGTAATAGCTATTCAAAATATTTAATTTAGTGAATGTTACAATGGATGGATTAAGTTCCAGTTATCATTAGTGTGATCCTCTGACACACCAATGATTTTTAATGTGTCCCCCTTGTGAAAATTACAGGATAGTGTGGTGTCCTTGATTGTCCCAAAATTTCATCAGGAGACAAGCTAGGTACATACATACATACATACATACATACATACATACATACATACATACATACATACATACATACATACATACATACATACATACATACATACGACAAGTTTTCTAAAAAATATCAAAGCACATTCATTAAATATACTGTATGTCAATCCTGTATTTTACATTACTGCACTGCATTTTAATGTTCTATACTATACAATGTGGTATAGTATAGAACATTACTGCACTGTATTTTAATGTACATTGCTACACCACTACTCTGCAGAGGTGGCAGAGGGCCAGTTCTTACTCCCCTCAAGAAGCCATGATGGTAATAAATATTCATTCATTTGAAAGAAAGATAGAATGAGCTATTGTAGAAATGTCTTTGAGAACATACAAGCTGTAAGCCTCTCCTCAATAAATACCAGTGTGCACAGGTGACACATGTATGGACATTTGTGATATAGAAACTTGCACAGCGACATACAGTATAATACACCAAGTGTGACTGATCAATATCAGCTACAGCTGTAGAAAAGAAAAGATGTCTATGCAATGGAAATTGAAAATACATATACTTTCCTTTATTCGGTGACAGTGCATAATGGTGGTGGAATAAAAGAAGCCCATTCACCATTTCATCTGCTTGGATGAGGCCGGCTTCAACTCAACCAAAGGCATAAGGCTTGGTGGAAATTTCATCAGCCACAGAGTTCCAGTTGATGTGCTGGGCCAAAGAGAGGGGAAGGTCACCGTGTGTGGCCACCTGGCAGCAGCGTGCTCACAAGTGTTCCTACTAGGATATTTTTCCTATATTTACTTCCTTTAGATGAGAGAGGCCTATTCAGGATATATGGAGAGGATATATAGATGTATAACATGTTATCATCTGGGATAATGTAAGCTTCCATCACTCCAACACCATTAGGCAACGGTTTGCAGCACATGACTTGACGCTAATGGAAATCTCAATGACTAATTAGTTTCTGCAGGGAGGTCGAAGGTATATGATCACCATCCATATGCTCAGATGACTGATGGCTGATGTTGATGTGGGGTGTGAAGTCATGACAGCAGACTTATGCAGGAAATTATTATGACATGCAAGAAGATATTTTACCGCATATGTAGCTGGGTGTGAGAAACCGCTGAGATGATGGATGAAAATACTTGGCTTGACAGACATGAAGGCCAGGCTGGACAAACAGGTTGTACACCTCTGCCTGCCTGTTTCCTGCTTTTTACTGTAAACTGTTTAATTTTTCATTTGTACAATGCAGTACTGTAAAAGTCTCATAGTACAAACAGTACACTAAAACCTTTGAATAATAACCCAGTGCTCCACAGCGTATGAAAAAAACAAATAAACAGCAAAGTGGTTGCAGTACTATTCAGTAACATGCCATACAATAACTCTGAGCAGGTCCAGTTGCAAATGATTGTGTTAATTTTAAAAGGAGCCTTTATTCCACTGTAATTCCTTTTGATTATTGGGCTTGCATTGTTTCAGTGTGATCAGGTCAGCTGTTGCTCATGCTGAACAGCTCAAGGACACACACTTGTTTCTAGGGGACAGTACCTGCTCTTCCTCTTTCATCAGCTCTCTTTTTTCTCTTTGTCTCCTCATGTTCTGTCACTTCTTTTGTCAAAGCTAAGCTACTGCTACAGGCTTATTTACTTTTGCATTGGCATAAGCGCGGAAAGTAAATACCACGTCAGTTAGTATTTACTGTATGACCAAAATTAATCCCACTGTTGCACAAACAAGGAAGTGGAATGTAGTTATCATCTGAATTCAGATTTTTTTTTTCGTATTTATTTATGCGGTAAATTAAATTCTTGCCTTGTGGATAATTCCCACAATGTCTGAACCAAACCTACTCATTTATTCATTCATCTTCTACCGCTTCATCCGCTGTCTCGGGGAGCGGGAGCCTATCCCAGCTGACTGAGCGTGTGAGGCGGGGGGAACTCTGGGCGTGACGCCAGTGCGCCACGGAGCCACACAGAGAGCAGGCAAACACGCACACACACACTCACTCCTACGGTCAATTTGGAACCGGCCAATTGACCTGGAGCGCATGTTTTTGGAGGTGGGAAGAAGCCGGAGAACCCGAAGAGAACCCACGCAGACACAGGGAGAACATGCAAACTCTGCACAGAGTGGCGACAGCCCTACCCACTGCGCCACCGTGCTGCCCCCCCCAACTCATTAATTCATTCATTCATTTAGTGTTTAGTTTTTAGGGGGGGTTTTTTGTTTAGTTTAGTTTTTAGTTTAGTTTTTTTAAGTTTAGTTTAGTATTTTGTTAGTTTGCACAAATTTTTTTATATTTTAAAAAAATAAAATATTTAGCATCCACTCTTTGTTTCTGCACATTTAATTTTACCTCAGGTTGGATTTGTACTTTTCTGTTACATTAATTTCCCTGATGGAACCTCCTGAAGGGATGAATAAAGTCCTACTCTACTCTCTACATAACATGTGCATTAGTTACATATTCACAGGCAACCTGTACAACTACATTATTTCTAAACACATTTGATCTAATCCTTTACCAAGCCTAACAATTTTGTATCCTCTATTAAAGATATTTTTATTTTATACCAATGTTTGGGTTTATGTTAACTTTCATGTATTCACCAGCCTACCAATTGAAATTCTTTGTTGGTGAGAATGTAAAAATGCTGCTTCTCCATAACTGAGCCTTCCGTCAGACCTCAATGACAGGACTGTAGTCGCTATACTTTCAGCCAATGCTGTGTGACATGACAGTAGCATTAATTCTTTCATATGTATCATGCTTGACACCATAAATGCATAACAAAGGTGTTTTACACTGTTCTGGCAAAATGTCAAAATTCTTGTTTTGACATTTTGGAATAAATTGACATTTATTGGTACATTTTTTTAAAAATTGCCATCATTCTCCATAGTTACTAGATGTACCATGTCCAAGAAACTGCACAGGATTTGTGTTGTGCCTGGTAGAATAAAGGTGGACATAGAATCTCCTTTGACTGTCTCAGGCTTAAGCAATGCAGGGCAGCAACATAAAATCAAGACAGGAAATCTGTCTTTCTGCTTCTTTGCAGGGAGGGTACAGAGCAGACACTACAAGATTTTTTTTTGTGTGTCCTTTGCAATATAAACATTTCTAACTCTGATTCCTGGCCGCTCCTTCATGACTAAGGCTTCTTTTGTTCCTAATCTCCATGACTTTTATCTATCTGTTTTTGGGCAGTGCCAGGTCCCATGACCCTTGCATTCTTATAAATTTCCACACGGCTCTTTTACATTCTTTAAATGTTCTCGCTTTAACTTCATGCAGCCTTCCATCAACAACGTCCTATACAGGGACTCTCGTGTTACAACCAGTCTGAAACATGACTCTTGGTAACCTGATTTACAGTATCTCAGTAATTTCCATTGCCTTATTCATTTGTGACTGTGGCACACAACCAGCAATAATTAATCCAGTTCTTTTTTAATCACCTACATCAACATCAACAATTTAGTCCTTAATCTGACTTGCAACTTCATGTCTGATCATCAAACATTACACGTTTAATCTTTGGTTCCCATTGTCATCATATCGCTTTCAGTTTTTTTCTATTTGCGTTAACTCACCTACCTCCATATTCCCTTCCCTCTGTCCTTCCTTACCATCGGAAAAAGATGCAACTGCTGCAGCAGAGCTGTTAAACACAGGAAGTGGACAATCACACTGTACCAAGTGCCCACAACATGATGTGGGGGGATGGGATTTCCATCTCACAACGGTCCGTATATCTTTTGACAATGTTTTTTGTCATTTTATTGCCTCACTATTCTAATATTTAAATTGGTGGTCTAATTCTTTCCTCTTTTATTTGTACTTTAGTTGGTACCATGGTGTCTTCCTTTTTTGTTTGTTTGTTTGTTTGTTTGTTTGTTTGTTGATTGGTTGGTTGCTTGGTTGTTTGGTTGGTTGCTTGGTTGGTTGGTTGGTTGGTTGGTTGGTTTATTTGTTTGTCAAGAAACACCCTACCACCGTTCTAGCCCTCCCCCTGCAGAAGGCTTCAGCCCAGCAAACCCTGCCAACCTTCTAACCCTACCACCATAGCATGTTTAGTGAAGCCTTAGCGTTTACATGGTTAACGTACAGCAGGTTTGAGGAACACTGAATGTCATGCTGACATTTTTTCTAGTACGGCTAAGCAGCACTTCAAAATTAGGATTCAACTAAATCAAACGAGCATTTATTAACATAGTATTAATAAAATTATCCTACAAATACTACACAAAATTATTTCCAGGATTGGAATTTGAAATGTCTTACTTCTAACCAATCAATCCATTCATGCAGCTGTTGCATGTGTTGGTGATCGTATTCAAATGTTATTGTACCTACAGTTTAAACTAATCCCACAAGAGGACACTCCACAGTGTTCGTATGTTGAAATTATATTTGTTGCTATTTTTAGTTAATGAAAAGAAAAGACATCACGTCTGAGATATGTTTAGATGTTTTTACAATTCTGAATGAGTTTGTTGTAAATAATAGTCCTCACGACAACAATCTGCGCATTTGTTCCTTCCAAGTCCTTCAGTCAGCTGATGTAAATCAATCTCCTCAGAAATGTTTCAGCCTGACGATGAGTTTTCCACTTCTGTTTTTCAACAAATATGTTTTACCCTTGGGGGAGGGCAAATTCAGCCATTGCTGACCATGGTAACATGGCTGTATGTTGGAAATGGAATGTGGTCCTATGCGCCCTGATTGGCTTTCAGTCCTGTCTTAATCTGCATTCTTTGAAAGCATAAACTGTAAGAATATTATGCAACCTGGCCTAAATGCCAATATTTGAAGCATTTGTTTCTTGTGTTTTGTTGAGTCAGTTGGGTGTCTTTTGTCTTTACTTGATAAATGGAGTGTGACCAGGGTCCATATTAAGACTGTACTCTACCAGTCAACTCAGTGGAGACAGACAAGGCAGACTTCTGAACAATTTTCCACATAACTACAAACAACAGTCACAAACTTGATTGTGCTGTTAAGCCATCTCTTTTATTTGTATCATACACAGTACAGGAAATCAAAGCCATCAGCTTAAAGGAGCTCTGGAGGGAGTTGGTCGCCACAGGCCAGAGGGAGTTCACTGAGGGCATTTTCGTTCTTTTACCTATAGATATTTGAAAACCCACTTCTTGAAAATCCACCTGTCAATCCTCACGTCTGTCAGCTGTGAGCTCAATCACCACGGTGATTGTGTGGAGCGTGCAAGCTGGACCACCAACCATCTGATAAGCAGACGACCACTCTACCACTGTGTTACAGCCGCCCCTTACATGTGTGTGTTGTTGGCACCTTAGCTAGGAGCAATGTTAGCATTAGATGAAACATTGTTAACCTATTTTCATACTGCAGCCATTTTATACATGATTTTTTGTTTACTGTCAGTGAATTCCCTCTAATCTAACCTCAACCAATCTCTTCAGAGTCACTAAATTTCATCATTTGATCATCCTCATTGGTCTCAGCAGAGACATCATCCACCACCACTGCCAGTATCTGAAATCAATGGGGACATTTATCTTGTTGCTGCTCAAGACAGACCTCCATTCAGTTGAAAACGTTACATGTTGACATGAAATTTGGAGCCAAATGAGAAAATATTTATTCAACTTAAACAATGTAAATTTCTTTTCTGAGAAGCAGCTTTGAGTTTTGCACTTCATTTGTATTTTACATTGTTACTAAAATGTAAAAGAGAGGAACTCGTACACACGGTCTGCACTGAATACCGTCATGTCAAGTGAGCTAAAAGAAAAGGACAGGCATGGACACGTTACCTCTGAGATCATTTTCAGGTAACCTACACTGGATTTCTGACCAAATGCAGTGTTGTGATCTCCAGGTGTCAGTTTACTTGTTCTTGGAAACGTAGTCTGTTTGGACCTAATTAGTTCCTTCAAGCCACAGACAGATTCACAGGATAAAGAACAGGGTCTGCATTACAAGAGGATGGTATGATCAGCTTTCCCAATGCTCCGTGTTCACAGTGTCATCTGCTGGTGACATTTGGAACAGGCTGCAGTCTATGTCATCAGATCATGAACACAATACTGTACCTTTGAAAATGTTCGGGTTAGTCATTGTTCAAAAATATTTCACATACATTCTGATTTTTTTTAAAATAATGAAATTTAACATTGTAGTTCAGCCAAGTAGCACATGCTGTCAATTTGATAACATTTTTGTTTTTCTGTTAAAAAACAAAATTCATCTCAATATATCAGCTATTACAAGTATTTTATTCACATTTAACACAGAATGTCACCCCAAAGTCGCAACCCATCACTTAGTCTCCCCATGTATTGCTTGTTGTACTAATTCCATGCCTACAGGCCCCTCGTGTGTTGAGTTTGTTCAGGGGCCTGTACACAACAGGCCCCTGAACATTTATTACATGCATGGTCTGACACATATATGCATGTAAGAATGTAAAGATATTTTCCCCGTTGGGGTTGAATAAAGTTGGCTTTCTTTCTATTCCTGGGTTGATGTGGTGACATAGCCTTCTTGAAATCTCTAGAGAGATTTTCTATGGGATTGAAGTCATTTGACTGTGGCAGTAGAATGATCCACAACTACAGTAACTACAGCGGCATGTCCATTGAGGTTCAAGTTTTTCTCTGAAAATGACATCTTTTCTTCTTTGAGTTCCTTGATGGAATCCATGGTCTTTAAAAAACACACTCTTTAATCCTGCAGTGATACACACTGCAGGATTCCAAGGATTCTGAGACACTGGACATTTGAGCAGGCGATGCAGTGATCCAGCCTTCCAAAGACCTTCTTCACCAAAATCCAAACTTCTTCAACATACATCAAAAATATCCCTCATTGTGTCCACAATAAAACCAGTGCACACATTTATTAATCGGCCATTTAGTAAGAATTATTGTTATTATTGAGCAAATATATCATGAGCATTGATTTGACAGCACAGAAAAGAACAAGCATCAGCCTGTAACAAACATTTTCAATTATAATTCAATCTAAGTCACGGCAGCATTTATCAAAATCGTACTTACTTTCATTCTAATTCAGTGAGGTCAGGTTTCTGCTACAACACACTTCTAGGGCAGAAACAGCATTGCTTTACTTTTACTCAACAATTGAACCAGATGGATACCTGTCTCCATCAGCTCAGAGAGACCCTGCTTTAAGATTAAATCTTCTACCATCATGACCTCTGACCTCTGTGTCTGTAGCGCTCCGTTCAACAGGTTGATCTGCCTGGAGCAGATGGTTGAGCACTAATTCTTACCCTGTCCATCAGATAGGAAACATTTTGTATTCAGACTTTAATCAATAGACAGAACATTTAGTTCATGATGCTAATCTCTGAGAACTATGGACATCTCATTTGTTTCCCTTTACTTTTTAAAGATACAGATCTTTTGGGATTTCTGGGTATTCTATTTCTATTTGGGTGATTTCTCATGCCTCCGGGATCTCTTGGCAAGGCCTCATGACATTTGCTCTGAGCTGCTGGATTATGTTATTCTGACTTTCTGTCCTTCCACACATCTGACTCAGAGCAACCAAAAAGATTGTAATACATCTGCTTCCAAATTAGATTATAAGATTCAGACATTAACTCAGTACTAAATCATATAAATGGCTCGGTTCAGTTCATTTTGGTGTTTTAACATTTCAATCAAATCCTTTTGTTTTATTCCTCAGGTGACGATACATCAAAGTAATGCTCTTTTCAGCTTAGTCAGTAAAATGATTCCAAAAGTAAGATTTCAGTTTGTTTTTGTTTTACCCTTATTTGATGCCAATGCAACGGACAAAAGTGGACACTACTCATACTAACCCAGTTTAGTCAACCTATTCTTGGGGGCCCCCTGGCGGCTAAGAGGGCCCTAAGCAGCCTCTTCATTACATCCCGCGAATCATTACATCCCGTGATGTATTGTAATTGCCAGTGTTTATGTGTTCGTCCGTCCGTCCACCAAATATCTTCATAACCACTGCAGATAGAAAGATGAAACTAAAAGCACATTACTCGGGCGGCAAAGGGGGAAAAAAATAAGATGATGACCTTGACCTTGAAAAAACTAGGTCAAGGTCAAATTTAAACTTTTGTACATTTTTTTGCACATTATCTCAGCAACTAGATAAGAAAGACGAAACAAAAGGGGTTATATATTCAGGGAGGCTAGTGGACGAAGATTACACCACAACCTTAACCTTGAAAAACTAGGTCAAGGTCAAATTGTCTCTTTTATAATTTTTAGGTTGACATTTCTGCAACCTGATGAAATATAATCACAAAACAAAAAAAAGCAACATTTTCAGGAAGCCAGAGGCACTAAAATGTGTAGGTCAGGGTAAAATTTTGAATTCAGGTGTGTCGCAGGATGTTGCAGTCTCTGATTTGCCTTGTTCACTTCTGACTCGGTAGTAGTAGTACCAATACTAATACTAGTCGTAGTACATAGTAGATAGAATTACTACTATCACTATTAGTATCAGTACTAGCATTACTAGTACAATTAGTAACAATTATTCCCCCTCTCTAACTCCGCCCGTCGGCGCAGCGCCGTGGTTCGAAAACGCGCAGCCAAACGCACATTGATGACGTCACTAGCCACTAGTCACAAAACTATCAACAGAGCTCAGCTGTTCGGCAGCTAACTAGCCGGCCTAGTTATTAAGAGCTCGTCGTTCAGGTTGAGGTTTGTGTACGTGTCTGTGGAGTCACCAGTATCCAGGGTTTGAGTGTCGACCACCACGAACTCAACAATGTGTTGTTTCAAAGTTAATCTTCTGGTTTGTCGCATCTTTGCCAGCTAGGTTAGCTTAAAGTGATCACGGAAGGGAGAGCTTTCGTCGAAAAGGTAACGACAGCATTTTTATTTTAGTGATAGTCAAGAGATTTCGTGGGTGAATATAGTTAGAGTCTGAAAACGTGGCGCTGTTGTTTCACAAGAATCTGACAGGAAAATGTCACAAAAATAACCTGGAATCACGTTCCAAACCGGCCTGTCACTGAACTCTGGTTTAGCAGCAGAGAAGCCGGCTGTGTTTACAACAGCACGGCCGGGTTTTGTTTTATTAACGGCCTGTAAGCAGTCAAAGAAACGGTGAGAATTGATCAATGATCAATTATAAATACTGAGAGAACGAGTAGAAGTCCAATTGATTTACGTAAACGCGACGACTTTATACTCGTTCATATTGAAAATATATTTACGCAAACACACAATTCAACGAAATATAATAGAAATACTAAAATCATCAACAATGGAGTTGCAGTGAAGAAGATGATTAACCTACAAAGAAACTAGAAATAAACCACATAAACCACAAGTACCATTATTTACATCACCGTTATTTACATTTACAGTTTTATAGTTGTCATCTTCAACAGTAGCTCCTTAGTTTCCTCCTATTTTATCCAAATTCTTACACAATTATGTGGACCAAGTGCTACATACATTTTAGTACTTAAAATAATGTAAAACAGAGAAAGGAAAGGTGAACTGTTAAAATAACTTTCTGTCTCCCGACTTTATGTTCAGGAATTCACCAGACCAGACTTTTATGGCACGCTCAGACCACAAGACCACCCGGTGGAGATTCTGACCTCCACCACTGGTCAGCTGCATTATTTCCTTCTGCCGTTATGTCACCACGAAAAAGACCTCTCGTTCCTGTCAGCAGCCGGCGGAAACCCGTGGACGACTATTTTCCTTTCAACCTGCTGCCGGTGGAATGCCAGCTGCACGTCTTTTCCTTTCTGAGCGAAGTGGATAAATGCAGCTGCGCTTTAGTTTGCTTCAGCTGGAGCTGCATCATCCGCTCCTGGAAGCTCTGGCGGGTGGCGGACTATTCCCGTCGAGGTGTCTTCCACTTGGGTCAGGAGGGGCTGCTCGTTTCCAACCGCGAGTTTGAGAGATGGAAATCCTGGGTGCACCATTACACCCACCACCTCATCTCCCGTAGAGCCAGCCTGCTCACGCTGAAGGCCAGCTTCGACCTGGGGGATCGCTGCAACAACTGGGGAGAACTTTTGTCTCACTTGCTGGACAACGTCCACTGCAGAGACCTCAGCCACCTGGACCTGAACTGGACCTTTACTCTCCTGGAGCCACTGGACCTCAGGGTTCACTCCAGCTCCAGTTCACACCAGGACAGCATCACCAAGATGGACCAGGTGAAGTGTTTTTACTGTTTTGTTTTAAAAATGAAAATGTCGCCATGTTACGTATTGTGATTGCAGGAACTGAACTTTGTTCACCTCAGTAATCTGCATCCTGATGACCGATAGTAAACAGTGTCTGAAGATTTCCTTGTCTTTGCCAGAACACCCGATAAAGCAGAGCGTAAGAGTCTCAATGAAAAATTGTGAATGAAGTACGTTTCAAAAGCAAAGTTAATAAATGCTTCCCTCGTAAAATAATTTTGCGGTACAAAAATAATGAAAACAAATTAAAGGTGGATAGTTCGATTTCCAGTCAGGAAGCATAAACATAATTTTGGACACTAAGGCTTGAGCAGAGTGTTAACCATATTTAAAGGTTCCAAAAATGTCAATAAACTGATGAGCTGATAAGCAGAAAAATGTAGTAATCTGTGTAATGAGTGACTTATTTCAAAAACTCTTTTCTCTAACTTCTCCGCTTTTATCGTCTAAAAAAGATCATTATAAAAGGAAATCAATATAAATACACATTAATTGCAGTCCTAATATTATCTAGTCAATAAATAAGAAATAGTATATAAAAAATAAATAATCATTTATTGTTCATAAATAATAATTATAAAAAATCATTAAAATATTTATTGAAAAGTTTGTGGGAAAAGTTTCTGTTCAATGTGGACTCAACAGAACATTGACTTTCTTTATGCTGCTCTTCATACTAATTTCACCGTATTATGAAAAGGGTCCTCCGTTTTGACGAAAATATGTTTTTTATAGTTTCAGCAGCCACATACTGTTTGATATAATTCTGTTTTCTCACCTTGACTCACTAGTTGACCAGTTTCCAGGAGCTGCTGACCAAACTCACACAGAGCTGCCCGCGCATCTCCAAGATGCGGATCCACTTCGACTGGTCGGACGTCTCCGTGTCACTGCTCACTCAGTTCCAGCAGCTCAGAGTCCTTGAGCTCAAATACTTTTGGGTCTTTAAAGGAGTGACTCCTTCGACTCTGCAGAACCTCACCAAATCTCTGCCCAACCTGAAGTCTCTGACGTTACACATCCTGGTGCCCATGAGGAACCTGGGAATCTCGTACACTCTCGAGTCTCAGTCACTGGAGTTCCTTGACGTGTCTCCCAGCCGAGGCTTGGTCTTCTCCTCTCTGAAACTTCCTGCCCTGAGAGAGCTTCAGGCCAAGAAGATTGTTCGCAGCATCACACTGGACCGGAGGACCAGGCTGAGGATCCAGAGCCGCTGGCCCTGCCTCTATCACGTCCTCAGGGAGGGGACTCCGAAACTCCAGGCCCTCAACAATGAGAGGCTGCTCCCCACCTGGAAGGAGCAGAGCTACGGGGAGCTGTCAGCCATCCTGGAGCAGTCCTGTTACTGCGTTCGGCATCTGGACAGCTGGCTGTGGTAGACAACGCAAAGAACTTAAAGACAGTCCACAGCTTGTGATTGGTTGGTAGACAGCAACGCATTGGGACACAAAGTCACACATTTTTGCCGTGTTGATTACCAAGAATAAACTGATATCTACTGTACTGTAAATGGACGATGCTCTGTTATATTACAGATTTTGCTTGTATTTATGGTCAGAGAACTGCAGAAATTACTGATGAGACTGTATGCAGTCTGTATGCATAATGAATTCACACTGATCATACACGCCTAGAATTATTTCTGTTATAACTAAATAACACTTTTTAAAATGACATACTTTTTGTTAATGTTGCAGAAATGTGATTGATCAGTGAAGAAGTGAAGACAGGACCAAAAGCTCCACCACGTTGATAGTTCCTGATTCAGGATCAATAGGAACAAGTTATTTTGACATCGCCACATTCGTACTGGTCGTAGTGGACTGGCGTGATTCTCATGATGCCTGCCAGGACTGCAGCACAGATTAGGACGCCATCCAGTGCAGGACCACCAGTTTCCCACCTTTGAATGCTCGTCTCTGTTTTATTGTTGAGTTATATGATGGACTTTTTATTGTGTGTGCTCTAAAGCAGAAAGAGATTTAATCTAACAAATTGATTATGTCACGTTTCTTACAGATGTGAAGTTTTATTATCTTTTTTAAGGTACGAGTTCTCATGACGTGGGAAGTTGAATCAGTGGTTGTAGTGTTTGTCTTAACCAGAAGAGGGCGCTATTTTCAAAACGGACTGAAGAGACCTCTGGCTGCAGAAACCTAAGTTTACCTACTGCCTATGAGTTGCACAAGCATCAGTTGTTGTCTTTAGGGTAACATCTCTACAAACTGTTTGTGTGACATTTGAATGAAACATGCATGTAGGATATTTCACAAATGTCTTCATCAGTTCTGTGTGAACTTGTGTTTTGTAAACTTGAATGTTTGAATACGTTAGTAGTCCAGTGGCGCTGTGTTCAAGCATCATCATTTCAGAGAACAATGAATAATTTAACAATTAACCTTTGATCCCAGAACTTACCTCATGAATTATTTTCCTGAACGCAACTCACAGGATCTAACCTTAAAACAAATGTTGTAGGATCATGTCTGTTACCACATTTTGAAATAAAAATATTCAGTGGAAAATTGTTTAAGGCAGAGATTTATTTTTCTTTTCCTTTTTAAACGTATTAACTGTGGCTCAAATGGTTTGGATGAACTGTAAAGTCCTTAATTTCATAAATCATGTGTAATGCAAAGCAGTAATGTGGCCTCCGTTAGTCTGTAGTCCCTCTATATCTTCATTCGTGGTCTATCTTAGCTTCACTATGGTGGCGTCGGTTTGATCTTCTTCATCACACAACAGGAACATCTGTTCTTGGTACAAACAACAACCTCCACACCCAGCTTGTTTCCTGTTGTTCTGTTCTCGTTCCTCACATTTGTCCCTGGAGTTTCCTCTCCTGAGGTGAGGGGTGTGGATTCTATATGCAAGCACCGACGGTGGTGGTCGGGATTCCCTGAGGTTGAGGCTTTCCAAGAAATTCAATGATATCTGAAATCTGTTTGCATTCTCTTCCTCTCTCTCTTCCCCAGCCCACTCCTCCCTTCATGTGTTTCTTGTTTGCGTGGACTTCGTGCATCATCCGACCCCCCGCAGACACTTGTACGTGTCTGTGGTTGGAGGTAAACTCGCTCGTAACTCTGAAAGCCAAAATCTTTACGAACCAACAGGAGCAAAGATGTTGATGTTCTCCTGAGGGATTTCCTTCACCTGCAGCTTGTGTCCATTGACATGTGTGTTCATGATGCCTCAGGCAGTGTGCCCATCACAGAAAGGGAATGTGAGGGAGTGTGTGAACGTGTTGGGTTGGATAGTGCAATGTGAGGATAAAGTGTCCCTTGTGGTTCACTTAAAGCCTGTATTAATGTTAAGACCACAGTAACCACCTCCAGATGTTAGCAGAACAATCTAATTATTTATTTGCACAAGACCGACGAGCATCACCCTCTTAACACCACAACTTACTCTTTGCTCCTTCTGCAATGACCAAGTTAATGCTTAATCTAAGCACGGACCTATAATTGCACAGACCAAGCCTTGTTTATGAGAGGGAGGATACTTTCACATGAACACATAAGTTATTGTAGACCAGAGACATACAAGGTTGGGGACTCATCACACCAGTAAAGCAGCAGGACCTTCAGGGCTGGTTCTAGGAAGCAGCCGCCATGGCCAAAGATTCCCTCATATCCAAGACTCTCGCCACGGCCTTTATCATCCTCACCCTCTCTGCCATCGGCGGTATTATCACCATGATTATTTTGTATGAAGAAGAGATCTCTACACAGAACCCAACGCCCCGTCCGACCATCGGGACCACCACCACTGGACCGCCACCGGTCATGAGGCTGCCGAAGACTCTCATCCCTCACAGCTACAAGGTCTTCCTGCAGCCTCACCTGTACACCCGAATCATCGAGGTGGAAAATGTCACCAGTCCCAACCAGACGATGTCTTTCTCCGGGAACTCCACCGTCTACTTCGACTGCGTCGAGTCAACACAAACAATCTATCTCCACAGCTTGGATCTGACACTTACCGGAGAAGCAGCCGTGAGGAACACTTTAACTGATGACAGGATTAATGTTCTCAAAGTGATCCACCAAAAGGACCAAAGTAACTTCCTGGAGATTCAGTTGGAAAAGGCTTTGGAGGCAGGTGAAACGCACAGTTTATTTCTGGCTTTCACAGGACAAATTTACATGGTCGATGCTCTATATGCAAGCACCTACCAAGAAGGTGATCGAGCGAGTGAAGGTGATACCAACACACTGAGGTGAGTAATAATTTAAAAAAAACATTTAAAGTTTGATTTTGTGTATTCCTATGAATTTCTCATGAAAGTTTATTTCAAGTATTTGAAGTAAAAATTTATTTGTAGAAAGGAGAAGTAGGCTATGCCACAGAAAACAAGGCAAAGGAAAGATTTTCTTTCTTTTTTAAAATTTTTTAAAAACATTTTTAGACATGCAAAATCAAGTGAAAAGGACAAAAATGTTAGACAAATTAATTCACTTTTGGTTCTCTCAATCAATGCTGTTGTTACCACAACAACAAGCAACAGACAGCATTCAAATGTTTCAGTTCAATAAAATCTTTTTTTTTAAAAAACGGCTAAAAATATGAAAAAGTCCAGTTTAAAGCCAAGTCGAAAAATCAAGGTTTTCATTTCCTTTTATAACATCTAAGCTTTTCAAACAAGCAGGGTCGATGAGTTCCATGTTTTAAACACTTAAACTTTAGAAAACAGGTATGGAGGACTGAGGTCATGTGGATGGAACATAAAATACATGAAAGTCTATCATGTTGGAGGAGAAAGTTCATTCAGATAAACTGAGTAAAACATACTTAATAACATGGCAGGGAATGAGGGCACTGTCTTAGAAAACACTTTATATTATTATCGATTTAACATGCGTCCATGAAAACATCGGCCAAAAAATTACTAACATTTTTATCGATTCTCCAGGAAAGTCAGTGAAAAAGGCATTACAATAGTTGTAATAATTCATGTGAGTGAGCATTTCAGCATATTTATTAGCTTATGTAAGTGTCCTAAATGACTACCCCATCCACTTTGTGTGAGGTAATGAATTGACTCCAGGACTAACTCAGTTAAAGCTCGATTTCTAAATCATAAAATAATCTAGAAGAAACTGAAATAAAAAACAACAACATGTGTATCAGTCTTTTGTCACATTAAAAACATGTTAGCTGTTTAAAAGCTGTAGGTTTTATCAAGTTCAGCCCTTTCGATGTTGTTGTTCCAGAGCATACTAGACTGAAAGAGGAGGAGATTTGTTAGGAATCGAGATGTTTCATGGTTGGGGCCTGAGGTCACCAACGGGTGGACCCTGGGCCAAATCTGGGCCACAAGAGACTTCCATTTGAATCTCAAAGCCTTCTGACATAACTGAAAAACGTCTAGTAATGGACCCTGTTGTGTGATTACAATTATACAGAAATTACCTGAAGTGATTGTTGATGCTTAATCAGCCTGAAAGAGAGTTAAAAAAATATCAAACTACCACAAAAATGATGTTTTCCACTTCTTTTTGTGACCCGTATCACTATTGCTACACTCTGGGTTCAGTGTCAGTGTTAATAAGGACAAAGATTTTGTGTAACCAGTGACATCACCGAGCAGACACACTTGTGCTGACACACTTTTGTCTGCCAGGAACGAAGCACTTCTAAAAACAAGGTGGATATATCTGATGACCTTTCCCCTGTGTCATTATGTGTTACTGTATATGTTGTTTGAGTTGTTCATGGTATGGCACCATTTTTTAAATGTTTTTTGTTACATTTTGAATTTCTACCACTCAAGCTTAA
Organism: Antennarius striatus; assembly: GCF_040054535.1. NCBI lineage: Eukaryota > Metazoa > Chordata > Actinopteri > Lophiiformes > Antennariidae > Antennarius > Antennarius striatus. Next base: position 5,334,146 of record NC_090779.1, on the reverse strand, counting down.
ACATAATAAAAAATGTTAATACCCTTTTAGACACCAGGAAGAATGCCATAGAAAACATGATACTGTGGTTTGGTATCAAGAACTTTTCATTTCATTAGAATGGGGACATTTTACTCTGGAATTGCATGGAAAACCACTTACTGTCCGTGTTGAAGTCTTCGGTTTCATGGGGCTTTGATTTATCCTGGAAGCCACAATAGGTCATTTGAATTCAGCAAAGTCAAGTTTGAAAAACAGTTTCATCTCAACTTGTACTACTAAGGAGAAGGACATCGTGTCAAAGCATTTTGGGTTATTGGATCCATAATTCTCAGCTTTCCAAACAATGTTTAGATAATCCACTGAGCTTAAACTTTCAAAAATACATTTTTTAGAAAAGGATAAAGCTGCAGCTTTATCCTGCCTGCATGAAACTGCATGAGACGAACACGAAGACGGCACAAATGTACTGTAATGCGAATCCTTATCGATGCCCGTAGAATCAAGTTTTACTCATATATACTCGGATATATTGGAGAGAGAGGTCAGCGGACCATTTTAACTTAGACTTTGGTAAGTTGATCTTAGACTGACTCTTTATCTGTATTCACAGATACCTAGCTGCAACCAATATGGAACCAACACATGCCAGGAAATTGTTTCCATGTTTTGATGAGCCAGAAATGAAGGCTGTGTTTAATGTCACCATCATCCACAGACGAAACACAGTAGCTCTAGGAAATGAGAAGATGTTAGGTGAGGACAAAACAAGCTCCTTCTGAAGCTCCTGTTTGCTAAAGATCTACTGAAACAATCTGCATACGTTAACTGGGCTTCTGGAAACCACGCTCCAAAAGCCTAAACAGCCTTACATTAACGGAACAAAACACGTCCGTCCTGATACTGGTCTGTCCTGTCTCGACTCTTTCAGTTACCAACATAATCGATGATGAGTGGCAGTACACTACCTTCAATCCCACGCCGAAGATGTCCACCTACTTATTCGCTTTCACCGTGTCAGAGTTCACAACATCAGCATCTTCCCCTCATGAGCGTGTGGAAATTAAAGTACGTCTCTCTCTCTCTGATGAGTCACATCAAAATTATATACAATTCTTCTTTAAATTATGCAGTTTTAGTAAGTTTATGTGAAGCAGCAAAAAGGGCTCTTTTAATCCTTTTTCCTGGTCTTTTCTGAGGTAAATACACACAACACAGCTCTGTTTCCTGCTCACACAGACGTATGCTCGTCCTGAGGCGATGGAAGCAGGACATGCTGACTTTGCAGCCAGCATCACAGGGAAGATTCTTACATTCTTGGAGGATTACTTGGGAAGTGATTACCAACTGAGATCACTGGGTAAGGCGGACTGGACCCATGTTTTCATAGATTTACACATCGCTGGTTCATTGTCAGAAAAGATTTGGTTTTTCTTTATGGATTCCTTCATGTGAGGATAGTGACACGTCTCTTTTTAAGCTAAAGAAGGTTCCGGGTTCAATTCCTTTCTGTGTGGAGTTTGTATGTGTCTGTGTGGGTTCTCTCCGGGTTCTTCGGTTTCCTCCTTCCTCCAAAAACATGCTGCGTAGGTGAACTGGTCACACTCCGTTCTCTGACAAGAAAACGAAGGGATGTTTTTACGCTACAAAAAGGTAAAAGTCCAGCAACACCAGCATTTAAGTAACCATGGAGTGAGATGGAAAGTCCAGAAATAAAACTTTAAAACCACTAAAACCTCTTTGGGCTGGTTCGCAAATAATAATTCAAGCAGATATTTGACATAACAAACTGTAAGTAAAAAGCAATTAAGTATCGATGCACACAAGAAACTTCATTATTGCTTATCATAATCACATGCATTATGTCCCCAAGAAAGATTAATCCATCCATCCATCCATCCATCCATCCATCCATCCATCCATCCATCCATCCATCCATCCATCCTTCCAACCTCTTATTGGCCTTGAGTTCTGCTGGAGCCTCTGTCAAATGGCTACGGGCAAAAGGCAGGGTACAGGTCATCAAAAGACACACACACACACACACACACACACACACACACACACACACACACACACACACACACACACACACACACACACACACACACACACACACACACACACACACACACACACACACACACACACACACACACACACACACACCTATGGACAAGCAGGTGGAACCAATTCATCTAAGTTGCATGTTTTTGGAGTTGGGAGGCAGCCGGGGGGCCCAGAGAGAACACACACACACACACACACACGGGGAGAACACACCAACTCCACACAGAAAGGACTCTTCACCACCACACTGCCCAGAAAGATGAGTCATCACAATATACTGTAACTGTCAACAGATCTGTCCCCACCGTGTCCACACCCATTCGTTCACTCACACACACACACACACACACACACACACAACACACACACACACACACACACACACACACACACACACACACACACACACACACACACACACACACACACACACACACACACTTGATGGACTATGAACGATGGTACATTCACTAAGGTCCAGTTCCAGGAGGCCTCATTTCCCCCCACTACTTTCCCAGGGTGTGGCCCCTGGATGTGTCCCGGTCTTTTAAAGCTTCCAAATTCTAACCATAAAACACTGAGGCTACTAAAAACAATTCTGAAAAACATCTTAACTACATACTGATCATACTAGTGTCTTGGCGTCCTTGTAAACTAATCACTCACAGAACTCTTCATTGTTTTTTTTCCTGCACTTTTTATTAAAGCTGTTTTATGACCTTCAACTTTTCTCCTCTTGGGATATTTTCTCTTTAGAACTCGACCCCAGCAAAGTAAGAAAAAATGTTTCTCAAGTGTTATATGTTAGTAAAATTTAATCCTTAATCCTTAGAATTTTCATAATTAAATAAAAGCAAACCATTGAAGCGATGACATCGACCACATTCGGGTGTAAATCATTTTTCCACTCTCAAATTTTTTACCTTTAATAGCTAAAAACACATTAGCTTTCATGTGGGGCTCTCCTAATACTGTTTGTCCTACCTTCAGAAAATAGTTCGCATTCCTGAAAAACAAAGACAAGAAATGAGCGGATGATAAAAAAAACAACGACAGTAATTGTTAATTTTTTTATTGATGTGATTCCACCAGATCAAATTGCGCTGCCAGACTTACCTCCTGCAGCCATGGAGAACTGGGGGATGGTCACCTACCAGGAACGAGCTCTACTTTATGAGGAAGGAGTTTCCTCACCACTGCAGAAGCGAATGATCGCCACCATCATTGCACATGAACTGTCACACCAGGTAAGAAATAAAACAAGACTTCCTGATGTGAGTTAAACATGAGCAAAGGATCTGTAACCATTAGCACTGGTTAATGACTTTATATGCATACCAGGAGTTACAAGGAGAGCATTTCATCTACTTTTCAAAGTGACCTGTGAATTGCATCTGAACCTGAACTACACTGGTTACTGATTCTGGATCAATGTATGCTGGAGCGTGGGCATGTGCTTTTTTTTACAATGATTCAAGACTCCCACTTACAGGGAATATATGATCTGTTTGTATTACAGATTAGATACAGGATTCCTCAGGCTTTTTTTTTTTTTTTTCTGCTTCATGTTTGTAATTCATATTCAATTTGTGCCACATGGGAGAAAAAACAAACAGAATTGAGTCACAAGAAACACAGAGAGAAAAAACAGACACTCAGGAGTCATGGGGAGAGCAAACTCGAATGGAAGAAATTACACGTGTGAGAAAAAGACCACACTGGAACAGAGGGAATAAAGAGACATGAACAAGACAGGAAACAAACAAAACATGGACCACAGCAAACATGAGAAAATTTAGCAGGAAACAAAAAAAACAAAACAGACACAGGGTTTACAGTTTCATCTAGTTTCATGGTTATCCACCAAGTAGCTTATGGGTAATTGAAAGTAAAGTCAAGAAATTAAAATTTAATGTTTCCTTTAATGTGAAAATCTATTAAATATTTTTTTTTCCACAACCCCGTTTTTAAACAAACAACAGACTTTGTTCGAGGTGTTATTAATTCTTCCACATGTTAAGAAAATTATGCGTGTCACTATTCCCAACTCTCCAAGCTTTCTTTTGTTGTGGCAGTGGTTTGGAAATTTGGTGACAATGAAATGGTGGAACCAGATCTGGCTGAACGAGGGCTTCGCCACATACATGTCATACATCACAGTGGACCACGTTGCTCCATCACTTCAAGTGGTAAGTTTGGTCTAAACATTAACTTCCATAGAAGGGTCTGTCAATTTATTCCACTTTATTGATCAGCTTTATGAATATATATTGTTTTCCTTGTGCTGACAAATAAAAATGAAAAAAAAAGAAGAAGATTAAATTAGCTTAAATAAACATTTTTATCATCCTTGCGTAATCTACAACCCTTCTTGCTTTGTCTTTTTTTTTTTTTTTCAGACAGTGTTAGGATTAGTTAATGAACTGCACCGAGCATTTGAAGAAGATTCTCTGGTTTCATCCCATCCTCTGAGTGTTCCAGAGGAAGAAATCCAGACGTACGATGACATCATTCAGTTGTTTGATGATATAACCTACCTAAAGGTAAGGAATAAAATGAGTGAATACCCATCATGTTTCATGAGCGCAGCAAATGTTTGCAACAGAGAGGTAAACATAATGATGGAGTCAATCACATTTAAAGGGAAACCTTATCAGTGTACAGTACTATGAAAATAAATACACTTTGTATTTGCTCTTCTCTGTAGGGGGCGCTGGTGGTGAGAATGCTGCATGACTTTGTGGGTGACAGGATTTTCCGGAACGGGATCAAAGTAAGCAATACGTTTGAATCAGAACAAACTCTTTGATTCTATGTCATTCTTTTTTTTTCTTTTTTTAAACGGGAAGAGACATTCACAACAACATTTTTGTCCAAGAACAAGTTGTGCTAATGTGAACAAAACATATCCATTTGGAATGTCTAAATTTGGAGCCTCTACAATGCATTTGTAAAAAAAAAGAAAAAAAAAAAAAGAAACAGCTTTGTGTGGTTATAAACCATAATAAGCCCTGACTGCAAAACATGGAATTCAACAAATGTGTCTAAAAATGTAAAATTGCTAAAATTAAAGAAATAATGAGATGCACACCTTTAGGATCACTACGAAGCATTTGTGAAATTCTGAACAAATCTTTGAACAAATGTGGATAGACCACTTCCATTGAGTATATACTCTGTGGTCATACCCAGCAGCAGCATGTTGGTCTTTTGATCACTTTTGTATTTAGCTAACCAACCACCACCATACCAACTCTGTGTCTTCATTTGTGTGTGTGTGTGTGTGTGTGTGTGTTCTGTAAATAGCGTTCAGACAGAACACACACTGTCCTGACAGAATTCACGTTAATATTTCATCTTTTCATTGATTTTGCTTCTAAAATTTGGAAAGTCAGTTGAAATGTGTTTATATTTTAACGGTACAGAGATGTTGATTCATCGTTATGGTTACATCTTTAGGCTGTAGCAGGACTCTCACATGTTACTGGATTAACAGAAAATGTGTGTCTTATATTTTCTCCATTTTATGGCATTAGGAAACGTATTGCTCTAAAATCGCATGGATAAATTTAATTAAAAATGTCACAGAGTCAACAGCTAATGTAGTCAGTATAATTTTGTGTTATTTTATGTATTGATTATTGGAACATCAATGAACACAGTTCCCATGTGATCTCAAAATCTGACCTGATGACCAGAACAACATTTCTGCTGGGCTGAAGTCTAACATCTGGTTCACATCCAATGCAACGGGAAATAGGAATAAGTCTGCAATCAATAGTTGTTAAGTTGTCATTCACATTGCTGAAAACAAAATGAATAGTGGTGTATTTTCTCTGTGGGATGGAGCAGACAAATCGATAAAGGGTAATTACATTGCACGCAAATGTTATCAGAGTCACTCTGGGAGTATGCAGGACAAACACTCCCCTACAGGCCGACAGCACCTGGTTCATCGTTGCAGTTCAAGTGTAACTGGCCAGAAAATGACAGAAAACCTGTCTCTCGCCAAAAGATCACTGGCTCCGGTGTTACAGCTGTGTGTGGATATTTTCATCTTGCTCTCAACATCTGGAAAGAATTATTGAATACAGAATGAAATGATATTAACTCTAACCTCTCTCTTTGTCTTGGTGTCTCTGTTTTTATGTTTTAGACGTACCTTTCAGATTTTAAATATAAAAATGTTGAGCAAAACGACCTCTGGAAATCAATACAAAAGGTAAAGGTTTTGTTTTTTTAGGAACAAAATACCTAAATTGGCATGTATCGTCTGTAATGATAATTATGGCAATGCTAATGGAAGTGTCCGCTTTACTATTGATCAGATTATGGTATTAACCTTAACTAAGTCACGTCATGTTTGCAGGCTGTTGATGAGGATGCTGGTCACATCGACGTTGCCAAGGTGATGAGCACCTGGACGGAACAAACTGGCTTTCCTATCATCACCATCAACACGACCAATGGCGAAATATGTCAGAAACAATTCCTATTCAATGACTCTGTTGAATCTAGGTACAGTACATGCTAAACGCCCATTACCTTAGAAGGAGTTGAGCTGCTAAAAATAATGATGATATAATGATCTTTTATTTTATTTTATATCCAGTTATCCTTTAAACATGATGGATCATTGATTATGCATAATGTGTATGGTGCGTCTAATGTGTATATACCCACCATGAGTTATGACCCAACACAGTTCTTTACCTGGCTTCTCTGTCCCATCCTGTCACTTTCATTAGTATTATTACTAATGTTCCGACCATCTGCCATTTTCAATTAAAAGCTTTGATGAACCAATACACAGCCATAAAGTTAGCAATTCATCTGTATATAGGGTGGAATATTTAGACTGAGCAAACAAATCTGACCTCAGGAGTTGTTAAAGAACATCAGAGAGCAAAAACTAAAATTAATACTGGATTTGCATTCATAAGCTAGACATAAACACAATTTAAAATGAGTGATAACTAAATGATCCACATAAACATGCTAATACAGATATCTGCCACAACCTCGTAGAGTCAGACAAAACCAATTAGCTATATATGGGAAATGTACTGTAAAATATAATCCTTTTGAAATTATTATAATGCAATATTTTCCAGTTATTGAATATAACAGTGTTCCTTCTAGGTTTAGCTGATGTTCCCAGTAGCTGAAGGTCTGACCGGACTATAATCTAGTGGGGAGATGTGAGCAACCGCAGTGTAGCATAAACAGTGCAAAACTAGTTCCAACTGGACACTATTGGAATCTTATGCAGGAAAAGGTTCTATTCAGACTGGGACTAGAGAAGATCCTTTACCTTTGGACCATAAGACATGAGTGATTTTCTTGCATCTGCTTTAGATGTATGCAGTTATTGTTCAAAAATCAGTGCCACCATTCCTCTGCCAGGCCGTCATGACATCAGTTTAGCTGATTCAAGCTGATTCCACTCCCTTTTGACGAGAAGTTATAAACACCCATGTCATGTTGCACAATAATTTGACATGGTTTTAATTTGCTTCAGCCATATCAAGACCATAATGACTCTGACTTGAGTTCATGCTGCATGTAGACGTCACCGAATCCTTTTCCTAAAAAACCTTTTTGAATCTTTATTCCTTTATGTATAGAAGTTGAATTATTATTTCCTGGATCATGAACTCCTCCTGGCCATGTCATAACTTATCATCAGTGTTTTTTGTTTGTCTGTTTTTTTTTTTACTGTTTTTGTCTGTTTAGTAATTGGTGGTACGTTCCAATCAGAGTCATGTCGAATATATCTGAGCCGTCTATAATCTTGTTGACATCCAAGGACCCAGGTAAGAAAATACAACACACAATCCTCATACAAAATTTCGCTGTGTCATTTAAATGACTCAGTAGAAGAACAATTCAAACAAATTCACGAACCAACTTCCTATTTGGAGCCATGTGATGACTTTTGATTGGATGAAAATCAGATAGAACTTTAATGATTCATGGCTAGAGAACAGATGAGCGGAATCATTTTTATACTAGTTTTACATTTTTAATATACAGTATACTCTTCCATTTCTATGTGATTCCCACCAATGAAGTGTTTTACCTCTGACCCTTATTTTATTTAAAGTAAAGAAAAATGAATTAATTTCCAAGAAAGGAGAATGGATCCTAGCAAATGTCAACTGCACTGGATACTTCAAAGTAAATTATAACCTGGAGAACTGGGAGCGCCTCCTGACACAAATGGAGACCGATCTAAACGTGAGTGTGAACTACTTCACTCAATATGTTAAAAAAAAATTACAAGCTGCTTAATAACTATAAGTAAATATACCAGATTAGCTATGAAAATGTAGTTTTTGAGTTCACAGATTAAAAGCTTTTAGTTGGTTCATTTATTTAAATCGTGATTGTCAGATAGAAAAACATTCAGCCAATCAGTTCAGGTAGTAAAATCCAATTGCTTCATGCCTCTCTATGTACACTGCTGCATGTGGATAAAATATTTAATGAGTGCACCATCTTGTGTAGTGGCAAACATTTGTTATTCCATGAAAACAGTTGACAAGATTCAGAATCTGTGGCCAATAATTTGTCACAGGCTCCATTTAACTCAGATTGACCATACCGTATTAAACAGACTCTACATGACCAGGAAACATCTGCTGGCATGTCCTAACTTATCATCATCAAATTTAAGAGATTTGATCTGTCTCTCAACTTTGTTTTGCTTGGCAAAAGCTTTTTCCCATAAATATGTGATTGGTTGGTTTGTTGTGATTCAGTGGAAGTCTTTAATACTAAACAATAAAGAAATAAATACAAAATGTGCTTCCATTCTCATATTGCAAGGACGGGATGATGTTTATAGAAGAGTAAGAACAAATGTTTGGACAAAACTACATGATGTGGCTAAAAGAAACCAGACTACTTGAAACTTGACCAAGAAACTCAAACTTTTACAATGTCAGTGAGAAGTTTTGAGAGTTCTAAAACCCATCAATAAAAGGATCTCACAGATGTGGCCTCCTCAGGAAATATGTTAGCAGTATCAAACATCAGAATCTAAAAATCCGCTGTTGTTTGCTCACTTAGTCTAAGCCAATCTTAACTACATGTCCAACATATATAGTATTTCTAGCCACACTAAAAATATTAGCGAAACATATTTAAAATTATGGGTAAACATATTTAAAATTTTGGCAATACAGAATTCCTTTACCTAGGATGGATGACAGTTGGTACAGACAACCATGCTTACTTGTATTTACATTACTATGAAACTTTTTTACCAATAATTGGATGAAAGTTTATGACATTCCGATTTAGATTTAGGCGCGGCATGGTGTCGCAGTGGGTAGCGCTGTAGCCGCGCAAGCAAGGCGGGTCCGGGTTTGAGTCCCGCTCTGTGCGGACTTTGCATGTTCTTCCCGTGTCATGGAGTTTGCCCCGGCCTCACGCCCTAAGCCTGCTAGGATAGGCTCCAGCTCCCCGTGACCCGCGCAAGCGGATGAGGCGGGTAGGAAAATGAATAATTTAGATTTTGTTTTAATGATCCTTCCAGAGAAAAAGAATCAATGAACAAAGAACCCCCATTAGTTTGATTGAAAAGCATTATTTCAATCCATCCTTTGGGGACCGGGAATCAGATCTAAACTTGACCATTGGATTATATTGTAGTTTGAAACAGTCCTGTTGTGTTATTTATATGTGGACATGCTTTTATTGTGAATCTCTAGCTTTTTACGTTACATTGTGATGTAGACGTGATGTGATGTAGGCCTCTCAGATGTGATACAAACCCACAGCATTTTGATTTTGGTACTCAGCGCTCCAAGGCATTTCTGATGAAATGTGTTTGGAAGGAACTCTTTCCTGTTCAGTGAACTCCACACCTGATCTTCACGTGGCTGAAGCTGATGACAGGACAGGATTAAAACTATGTCCCGTGGGCTGGGTTGTAATATTAGTGAGCCTTGTTTGTCGGCTTCGTAGTATTATAATCAGCAGACGTATGCACCTTGCTGCTTGAAACATGAAACTGCTCACATTAACTTGAATAAGTGTGTTATTCAGAAAGAGATTTTGCACCACTAGATTCTGCATGGGTAAATGCCTTTGCTTTAATGCCCTTGATTAGTAGATGAAATGACTTTTAAAGTCAGATAAAAACAATAATTAGCTCCTTGCTAAGTCACCATAAATTAAAGTAATGCAGTAGTACTGTCAGGATTATAAATGACATTAAAAGTAGTTATTAATATATAATCCCTTGGTTTCAATCTTTGTTTTGAGTTTTCCTTACAACTCTACACATTATTATTAAATTATCAAAGCCATTACTATTACAATGACTATAGAATTACAGACCTACAGCTGGAGATGTCTTCATATTTGTAATCTTTTTATGAATGCTAACTGGTTTTGTAAAGTGATAGCATCTAACACCCATCTTATCTTTTAGCGGATCCCACTGTTTAACAGAGGGCAGCTTATTGATGATGCATTTAACTTGGCAAGGTAATGAATTGGATTTACTTGATCCCAATTTTCTTGAGATTTAATCTGCTGTGATTTTATAACTGTCGTGTTTTCAAAGAAAGCGTGATCCTCCTTATTCTTATCTGTTGCCATCAGGGCCAAAAGTGTTGATGTGACTCTGGCTCTGAATTCAACCCGTTTCCTCCGAAGTGAGACAGAATACCTTCCATGGGAATCAGCAATGAAGAACTTGAAGTACTTTGTCCAGATGTTTGACCGCACTGAGGTGTATGGACCCATGCAGGCATGTCTTTAAAGCATCTTGTCTGACATGTGATATTTAAAATCAAATCTTGCTTCACATAGAACATGGATTTACTGTAGTGCGTGGAAAGGAGGGGAAAGGGTTCCTGTTGGCATTCTTCACTTATCACATCATAAAGACATTCAATAAAGATTTGCTGCACATATTCCACAAAACTGTGGTAAAATGACTCTTTCTGCAGGCATACCTCAGGCAGCAGGTTACGGTCCTGTACAACTCCTTGAGGAACTACACAGACAAGTCAGAAATCCCAGAAGACCACGCTCTACAGTAAGGAGAATGAATTGCATTTACTCTCCAAGAGAAGTATCATCTTTTTAGTCCATGTTTTCCTCACTTAATGTTCAACAGATCTGTGCATGTTTCCACTTACAAACTCAGTCTATTCCCAGAGTGCATATGCAAAACTTGTGAGAATCCAAACTTGCGCAAGTTTGGATTGTTGACTTTTGCACCGTCATCGTACCACATGTTAGCAACAGATGTGTTGACCCGCTCTGTCAACATCTTGTGAAGTCATGGAAGCACAACAGCTCAATATATGAATCATTCTGTTAATCTTTAGAATGTCTAAGTGTGAAGGGTATCTAAAATCAGGATGGATGGATGGATGGATGAATGGATGGATGGATGGATGGATGATTATCACCCAGCTCTTCTGTCCCCACCCACTTACCTTATGTCCTCTCACAGCAAATTTATAACAAAGAAAAGCTCTAATATATCAAGTGCACACAATCTATCAAGTACCATGGACACTCTAATTTGTCCATAGGTATGACTGTGAGACTGCGATAAACTGGCGACAAACACAGGGTGTACCCCACCTCCTGCCCAATGTCAGCTGGGATAGATTCCGGTGTAACCTTGTGACTCAGCGGCTTCAAGGAGATGAATGAACAAATAAATATATAACCCTTTATTTTTGTCTCAGAATCAACAGTTTCCTAACTCAGGGTGAATTTACCCATTTTCTTCAGAAGTTTCAACATAGTCTTTCAAACTTTCAAACCACTTATTATTTTGTTCTTGTCTGTAATGTATTTGAATTGTTTTGTAGATATTAAATCAAACCAAATTGTGATCACTTCATTTCAAGGAGTCTCCAGGTCCTTGCAGTGGAGGTAGCATGTCGCGCTGGACTTCCAGAATGCATTGAGATGGCCTCAAAGTGGTTTTCCATCTGGATGAACAACGGCACTAACTTGTATGAACATTTTTTTTTTTTTTTAAATAATTTCTGCTCCTTACCACTTTAGAATTCTAAGAAATGCCCTTTTAGTGAGATGGTTTATTCTATATTCAGTAGCTGTTTTAGTTAAGGTATGTGTCATTTCATCTTTTTTTGTGTTATTTTCTGGTTAATGGTTTTACCACACAGATTCCGTTCTTTAAAGCTGCATTTAGCAGTATTTTTAAATTAGAACATAGGTTATTTTCAGCCTTTCGGAATACAGATACAGTTTTAAAGAAAGACTTTCTTCCTTAAACGTGTATACAGTATGTTCTTCAATTTAAATGTATGTACGTTGATGTGAGTGCTGCAGTGGATTTGAATTTGCCCACATTTGTTCACAGATGTGAATAATTCCCTAATCAATGACTCATTTTCCAAATGAAATATAATGTATGTCATATGGCCCTTTAGAAAGGTTGTGATTTGTGACATCAGGCTGTGTAAACACAACTGACTTCACTTGACTTTGCAGCGTGTTTGCATAAACACTAAAATATATGAAACATTTGAAATCAAAATCAGAGCCTTGCAGGTTTGAGACAGACTCGTAAGTCTATGTTTCAGTCGTAAAAATGCTGTGGATAAATGAGATGTTGTGTACTGAAATTATTACCATCAGCGACTGTAGACTACTGATAGACCATAAAGACAAATTGCTGACCTTTGGCATGTGTAACCCAGTGGTTTGTTGTGATGGGAGAAAATAAGACAGACTTAGAGGTACTTCTACAAAAAAGTGATGGGTAGGAAACTGTGAACAGTCCAGAAAGAAACAGGAAAACCTAATACCCTGATGTTTGGTAAAATAAGCGTTAAAAGTAGTTTATTGTCAAAACTACAGTAAAAAAAAAAAAGTTTAACCTACAATGAAAATATTTCTTTGCTGTCCACAATGAATGCCAAACAACAAGAAATATATGTGTGGAATAGATGAAATAACAAAATAAAAGCACATTTTGGAAATTTAGCTGTATGTGCAATAGTCAGCAATGAACATGTATCTATAGATGTGCAAATTGAAGAAAAAGATAAATTTAATGTCAATAACTGTTGCTGCTTGTGTTTTTGCGATTCAGCATTCACCCCAACCTGCGGTATTCCGTCTACTGCCACGCTGTGGCTGCTGGCGGGAGAGTGGAGTGGGAGTTTATGTGGAACAAGTTTTTGAACAGCAGTAACTTTTCAGAGAAGCACCAGCTCCTATATGGTCTGTCGTGCACCAACAAGATCTGGCTGCTCAACAGGTGGAGTCGACGTTCACATCCCTAATCAGAATGCTATTGGTTTCATTAACCTTGGGATTTTCGGATTAGAAAAACACTTGTAATAAAGTGAATGAAACATCACCTTGTTTTTATTAATGAAGAGGTAGTTGGATCTTCTCTTCTTTTGCAGATACCTGGAGTACACTTTGGACCCTGAGAAGATACGTCCGTTGGAAACCGACACCACCATTAACTACATAGCCAAGAATGTGGCGGGGCAAGCACTGGCTTGGAACTTTCTCCGAGCACACTGGGACTACTTCAGACATTTGTAGGTTGCTTTTTATTTATTTTTTTTAAACAATGCATCATATTTTGAGTCAAGGATCTGAGATTATGTATGGTGAGGCTCGGATGGCTGCTGCCTCACCGCAGGTCTCTTAGTATTTCAGCGGCAAATGTGAAAATTCAGCGATTTTGAGGAAAAACAATCTAAAATTGGTGACATTAAACAGAAAATAACTTTAGTTCAGATCTTCAGCTGCTAAATGCTCTGTTGATCGTTAGCTTTCTTGCTGTTAAGTGTTGGACAGATACCTCACCGTGAGAACAGGTCGTAGAAAATACTAAATGCTATGAGAAGTGAAGGAAGAATCCACTGTGAGAAAGTCTGGTTTTAGTTTGAACAAAAAGTTTCATATTTAAGAAATAAGGTTGTTATCACAGTCAGAATAAGAATGAATATTGACATTACACGAAACGACATCCATGTAGGCTTTATACGCATTTGAATGAGTCATAGGTATATGTGCAAACAGCCAGATAAATTCTGATCTGACTGATAAACATGGGCACAGATCAGATATGGATCCAAGCTAGGGCATCAGGTGAAAATGCCTCGAATGTGATTCAAAAAGATCACATTAAGGCAAGAAATTGGAGAGTGGCCACATGACTACATCCTGAGTGGCGTCTGTGTGGACACACTGTTGTTGATGACTCAACACAGAGATGCGAGAACACTTTGTCCATCTGCTGTTGTTTATAGAGGCTCTTGATACTGAAAAGACCTGTGGTAAAATCACTTGAATAAGCAGGAAGACCCATAAAAGAACAAACAACAAGCAACAGTCACTTATAAAAACCACGCACGGTGGCAGTACAAAGGTCGTCTTTTGTGATTATCATTAGCTCGCCTTCATTACCGGGAAGACACACTGATCCCTATCGAAGTTTCAATATACATAACAGGCAGGATCTAATTCCATGGGTACACAGATTCACCTGAGACTGTCAGTCCAGTGATCAACAGTGACGTCCAGATTTAGCTGTTGTTTCTTTCAGAATATAATCCAATTCATGCTAATATTACATTACGTCCACCTTTAAAACGATGTAGACAAACACAGATGTCCTATAATATATTCTAACACTGTGAACGTCAAATTCATTCGTTTGTCTTTTGAATGTTGTAGATTGTGGTGTTGCGGCTACATGATATTAACCCATAAAATGATTGTTTCGTCCACCCTGTCTCTTTCGTCTGCTTCTAGTGGTGGACCAAGTATGATCCAAGGAGTGACCGGCAGGTTCTCCAAACAGTTTGAACTGGAGGAGGTAACTTGTTTTACTGGATTACAGCAATCACGTGTGCTCATGTCGAAGGAGACTCTGGTCTTTCCAGTCAGGCACTATCAATTTATTTATTGGTATATCAGAAAAGTCACAGGGTACATCTTGATATGGTTTTTTTTTTTTTTTAACTGTATACACAGGCAAGGCAGTCATAAAGAAATGAGTCATAATCATAATTGATTTCTGTGACGTTGGCTCAGAGGTTATTAAGTGCTTCCATAAAGGAGGTTGTGCTTTATGTTGGTGTGTTTGTCTATATATATATATATATATATATATAATTTTTACACTCTGGCCCAAACAAACAAGCAAACATAGAAGGACCTATGAAGGCTTCTTTTGTTGCCCATAGTGGTGTATCAAATAGTCCACACTGTGCCCAGTTATGGTTACTAAGCTATGATTCTAAAATTCCTTCAGGAGAAAGATGTCGACTCACAATTTTTTTTCATCAATATGCAAACGTCATACCCCAATCTGTTTGTGTCTGTGTACAGCTGGAACGATTCGCATCGGACTACGGGCTAGGTGGTTCTGCCAGTGCGGTGACTCGGGCCATTGAGCAAACCAAGGTCAACATCGAGTGGGTCAACGAGTACAAAGACACTATCCTGGAGTGGTTTGAGAGGGAAACATCTTCGTAGATGAGACAGACCATTTTGAAATGATTTAGAACTTGACCTTCAGAGATGCCTGCTGCTTCCAATTCTACTGCCGAACACCCCTGGGGCTCTCCTACTCCACTAAATCCTCTTCAACAGGAATAATGAACAATAAATCTCACTTTGCTGGAATGATCACGAGACATGGTCATGAGATGAGATTCAGGTTCCCATCAGACAACTTATCAAACTGAAAAATGATTGTGCACAAGACTGAGACAATGCAGTCCTGTCAGTGTTTCTGTGCAGCACATAGAGCCATTACACACACAGCGTGTTCCTGGGGAAAGGATTCTGACTGTATGACGCACTCGTGTGTTGTTTTAAAAACTGAAAATGAACATAACTATTTTCCTGATTTGTTTTTATTGTTGCTGTTGCTCACAAGTGTTTCATCATGAAATATTTTTATATTTTACATTGGTTTTATTAATCTACAGGTAAGTTTGTCTTTGAAGGAAAAACAGTGATTTATGACGAGTTAACCTTTCCTGGTACAACTTACAAGTATTTTAATGCTGCTAATAGTGAGACTGGCCTCTTAGCGTTAGCACAAATCAAAGACAAAGGAGAGACTCTTGTTCGTTAGCAGGAGCGTGTCTTTATGTCCCTATATATGTTGTAATCAAGGAAAACAATTATTTTGGATGTCATTAAAACTGTTCTTTTTACTAATAAATAATTTGTGTTGAATGAGCTCTATGTTGTTTTTGTTGTACCTAGTGAACATATTACTGGTCAAATTGTAAAGACTTGAATTGACTTTAGTTGTAAACACATACACTTATGAGAGGCCTGAATAAGTAAGACTGAAGCATCAATAAGACCGCTTTGCGGCAAATATGAAAAACACTCCTGTTCAACTGCTTTTTTTTTGTATTAATAGTTTATTAATAAAAAAAAGTTTAACTGCTATTAACCTGATACACAATAAGGTTGAAGAATTTAGCTTGCAGCTGTACTTCTGAGAGTTTCATTTGAGAGAAAACAAATGGAGATTTAACAAGGACCATGATGCTGTGACCCAATGGAAAGCTCAGTGGGAGTACCTGACATGTCAAAGAGAAGGAACAAGTAACACAAGGTGAAGACCAAGCCTGATGGAAACACCAACTCAAAATGAAAATATTTCTGCTGGTTCATTTAAAAGTCTCCCTGACTCATGACATGTTTTATCTGATGTGGCTAAAAACCAGATTTTATTAAATACATAATTAGATAGCCAAACCCTTGAAAGAGTTTACACAACCTTGTTCAGCAGCCTGACGCTTTAGAAAGGATACAAATTACAAAAGGAGAGGATGTATAGAAAAACAAGAACTGTAAGTAACGCCAAAGCCTGAATAAAAACAAAATAGAAAAGACTTGCACTTGGATACAAAAACCGACAGATGAAGAATAAAAGGCAAAGCTCCAGTTTTTGTAAACTCAGAACCTAATCCAAAGATACTCTTTGATGCTAGAATAGTCTCTTCCATCCTGGAGAACTGATGCGAGTTTTCCAGGCCCAACGCCACATGAGAAGTTCAGTACCCAGTGAAACATCTGAGTCCAGTCAGAAGACCAAGAGACAGGAATGGAGTGGAAGCTGTTCCACCTGGAGGACGGAACTGAACTGATGCGAGAGATGTTTCCTCAGTCGTCCTGAAAGAGAAACAGATGTGAGCTTCAATCTACACTCACCAGCAGCTGACTCGGGGGAAACGAGCTGAACACTTCCTGTTTTGTCAAACCAGAGTTTCTACATTGTTTTTCATATCTAGTTAGGTGCCACACAAACTGAGAGATTTATGCTTGCTTCCAACTTTCGGTGATGGCTGTAAATGTGAAGCAGAGACGAGGAGTCGAAATGTCTAATGTGAAGGATTTGAACGCAGTTTGAGAGATGTGAGTGGCTTCCTGCTACCAGACAGATGCAGGGAGTAGTCAACGCTCAAGTGGTTATAATGTGTGACACCAGTTTGATGTTTTTGTTCGTTTTAGTTTTTTTCCCCCAGGGTTTATGCACATGTAATTTAACCTCAAACAATGCATTTGATATTTTTTGCTTTTGCTTCAGGATTCTGTAGTCAGCTTACAAAACAAAAAGTCACAGAATGATGTCAACAGTATCAGGAAGATACATGGAATATGTCAAGACCATGTACAACACACTTAAATGTTACAAAAAAATTACCATAAAAGTTCAAGTTTGTTGTATTTAACTCCTCCCTACAAGGTTAGATTCTCTCTGCGTCCTCACCCACTCATCCTCCTCCGCTCCCTCCCCCTCTCCTCTAGGTGCGTCGACTGCGTCAGCTTTGTTGGCCATAATCTTCTCTGTCCACGAAGCTCCGGCCTTTTCATCACCGGCAAAGTTACACTTTGTCACCGTGCCACCATCCACTTTGGCTAAGGAGACTGCAAGCACAGACGTAGTCAAGAATAAAACACTTATTCATGTAGCAACTTCCAAAAGCAAGACAACAGTAGAAAGACTTGAAACCATTAAACACAGATTAAACCAGCCACACTAAATACAACCAATGCATATGACACAAGTCTAAACCACTGGCTCTTAAGTTGCTTCATGATGAATGTGTCTACTTTAGCTGTTTTTTTGGACAAACTTCAACATGCCCATCACCTCAGAGGGAATCTTGGCTGACAAGACCAAAGCTAACCAATCACAGTCAGAAAGGAATATTGAATACAAACAGTTTGGATGACTCTTCTAAAAACAAAGAGAGGTCAAATTCTGTTTACGCCTCCTGTGTGTATCTCTCACATATGAAATTGTGAGAGATACACAGTTCACGTTTAATGTCCTCCACTCCCCACTGCCATAGAGGTCGGCTGTGGGACAAACTTCATCAAGATGAAGGTCAAGACAACCAAAAGGATCCTCCGGTGTGGAAAAACATCAGGTGTCGTCAGAAAACAGCATAAGGAGAAAAACTTACTTGCTTCAGGTAGGCTAGGTAGGAAAGAGAAAAGATTGAAGCTGAAGAGCTCAGACAATAGTGTGTGCTTTTCTTTTAGGCTTCATGTCATATCAAATCATATGAGAAAATTATAATATTAAGCAGCAAAGCGGTTCTAGAGTCTCACAAATGAAAGGACTGTTTCCCATGGTCTTCAGCCGGACATCCTGCCCTGTTTCCAGCTCCGTTTTGTCCATCTCTGACTCTGGGTACCAGAAAGCCCAGGTCCCATCAGGCCGGTGCTCATCTGTTATCTTCACCAGCTCTGGTTTATTCACCATCGCTGAGAGCTGTGTCTCTGACAGCCGGTCGGACTTCCCCTTAGCTTCCACCTCTGCAAATACACAAAGTTAGTTTACTAAAGGGGCGCTGGAAAAAGGGCCAACAATATATCTTAGAATTACTCATTTTTTAAATGAACAATTAAATAAAACTTTTATGTTCTCCCTTATTTATTTATGCTTTTCCCTCCATTTTTTTTAAATGACCACACTTTTGCATCTGCAAATTATTAACTGTCACATCCTCATCCTTCAAAAATGTCACTAATTTGACTTTGTGCCTTAGAGTTCCTTTGGGTAAATGAACAACCACTCATATCTACGGACAATTTGAGACCGGCCAGTTCACCTGAGGTGCATGTTTTTAGGAGTGGGAGGAAGCCAGAGAGCCGGAGGGAATCCATTCAGAACATACAAACTCAGCACAGAGCAGAACTCCAACCCGGAGCTGCCCACATGCACCACTGTACTGTTTTTTATTGAATATATAAACTGGGAAACTGGAGCACCCAGGGTAAACCTTGCCAAAATATTTTGAATTCTGCTACATTAATTTTTTTTTCTTTTTCATCCGACTTCTTGAAGCTGTACGTCCTGCTTAAGACTATGTCAGTCAATTACAGATGTGTGATATATATGGGTCATGTGATAATAAACAATAGTATCCATCCATCCATCCATCGGTCTTGCTGCGAGGTTAAACATATTAATTGTGGGCAAGCCATCACAAAATAATTTGTAGGGTGATAGAAAAAGTTCACTATCTCCTGCTGCGTTCACTAAGACATTGACCTGTATCTGTATGCTGTAATTATCTCCACGCCCATTCATTATGATGAACACCTACTTTCTGAAGGAATTTCAGTTCTTAAACTAGAACCAATGCAATCAAAAACTACAACATCCCACGACACCCCTGAATTCAAAATTTTACCATTGACCCACACTCAGATCAAAGCAGTAGCTTACTTACTCTTACTCACATTGGCCTTCTCCCTCGTCTTTCTAACTTATCCGCTTCCTGAGTGTACAAAAGTTGAAATTTGACCTTGACCTACTTTTTTCAAAGGTCAAGGTCATCATCTCATTTTCATCCCCTTTTCTGCTCAAGTATTCTGCTTTTGGTTTCATCTTTCTATCTGCAACAAACAAACGAACTCAAAAACGATTACAAAACATCACCGCTTTGAAGCGGAATGTGAAGATGAAACAAAAAGCACATCACTCGGACGGCAAAGGGGATGAAATTGAGATGATGACCTTGAGAAAACTGGGTCAAGGTCAAATTTCAACTTTTGTACACTCAGGAACTGGATAAGATAGAAAGACGAGGGAGAAGGCCAGTGTTAGTAAGACCATAGATCTAAGCTACTGCTTTGATCTATTAAAGTAGGTCAGAGCACTAGCTTTGATCTTTGACTTATGCAAGTAGGTCAGGGTAAAATTTTGAATTCAGGGGTGTCGCGGGATGTTGCAGTCTCTGACTGTATTTTTTCTTGTTCTAATTTGTTATGGCAAGAACATACTGATGAAATGTGGGCATGCATCTAACATAACATACAGCACGTGAAAATGTTCATTTCTCCTGCTGCATCGAGCAGCCGAGTCAAAGTTAAATCTTAACCTCATTCAATCTCATCAATTCTTCTTGTTCTCTACTCACTGTAAGAGGACATGAGGTAACCAGTGTTGACCTTCTGGGTGTCATTAAAGTTTGGTTCAATCTCCTTCCCACTGGTGTCAAACTTCCTCTGATGGATTCTGCTGGGTTTTAGGTACAGCACATAAAAACGAGCCTGCCAGCAACGGCGGGAAAAGAGAAAGTTACATTCAGTTTATGTTAGTTTTTCAAAATGTTCATACTGATGAGGACATTGGTAATATTTTAAAGTTTGTTTCTGTCAGGTGGCGACAAATCAAGGCCTGAGGAGACCCTTGTTCAGGGGATGTTAAGCACTTCATTTACATTCATTTGTGTAATCATTATATAAAGAGGCAGCTTTCTCAAGCAATTTTTATTGAATAAAGAAAAGTACCTTTTGATTGTTGCTGTCATTGACCACATGTCTGGAGACATCCAGCAGCTTTCCTTCAACAAGCAAACCTTCGCCACTGTGTGCAAGAAAAATATCAAATATTTTTAAAAAAAGTCAGTTCTACTGGAGTGTGTTCACTCAGAGACTCATCAGAATCACATCGTAATGTGAAGATTGTATTATCTGAATGTGATATTTATCACAAGGTATTTAAACCATGTAAGGTAGTCTCTGGTGGCAGAGGACTTGTGATGTGTAATTAGCTTGTGAACATTCTCCATTACAACAGGAACTCACTACGCGTGGATCTGAAAAGTATACATGAAATGTTTCACGTCATGAAATAAAACGTTATAACTCAAGGTATAATGATAATGCAAGATTGCCCATTAAAAAGTGACAGTCACCAACTGACTTTGTTATTTTTTTCGGAGTAGCTTTTACTCTCTGCTTAACATACAGCATGTTAGTGGTGAGTGTGTTCCATGGAGGAGCACCACCATCAGCTGCTGTGTTGACAACCAATGATATTGGGTACCGGGGGCTCGCGCCGACTGTGTTGTAGTTCAGCAGGAATGCTGGGAAACGAATGCGGGACGTTAGCTAGCTAGCGCCGTCTGATCCACCCGGTTAACAGTGACACAGCTGAGCTCGGGTGGGTCGCTGTTGAGCTCCGGTTCCGGTTCGGCTGAGTTCTGGTCGAGCCCTACCTTTCATAGGCGGAGGGAGACCACGCTCCGGTAAACGTCTCGCTGTGGACTGGTTTGTTCTGTAACGACGTGTTGTGGTAAATTCGGCTCATCTTTCGTAAGCTTCAGAGTAACTTTCCCAGATTTATCCCGTTTCCTGTTTTGCTGATCCCGCAGCGCGTGCAGCCAGGCGCGTGAGAGGTGCGCTCCTTTGTTTTGACGGCACGTACCGGCGGAGGGCGGCGATGTGAGATGAAAGGGAAGACAGCAGGTACCGGCGGAGGGCGGCGATGTGAGATGAAAGGGAAGACAGCAGGTACCGGCGGAAGGCGGCGATGTGAGATGAAGGGGAAGTAGTTCAAGTGTTAAACTGCAAGGAATTAGGTCTAGGGTAATAAGAATGAACTCCTTAAGGTTTTTTAACATATTGTTTTATCACAGCTTCTTTTAAAAAAACAAACAAAAAGAAAACCTTACTCCCTACTTCTGCACACAACATCAAAAAAGGACATCTGTGGCAGATGTATGCATACTATGCATACAATGAGGTTTTATTAGAACTTTACTTTCAGATGTTATGACTCCTTTGTAGGCAGCAATAGCAAGCTGTGTGCAGCAAATACTTGAGTTTAATATGTATCTTTTCTCCCCCCTCTGTCCCAAATGTCTAGATATGACGAGTACCTTCGCTCAAAAGCAGCTCCTACGACAGACTCAAGTCATCCCCAGATCTCCCAGTTCATCACAATCAATAAGCAACACTACACTTCTACCGATCCCCAGCAGTACGCCATCACACGTTCAATACTTTCAGACCTGGTTATTGATTGCAGCTAGCAGTTGTCTATCATAGAACACCCAAGTTTCCGGCGCTTCATGTCTGTTGTTAACACAAGGTACAACCCTGTAAGCCAAAGAACTCTTCAAAACTGGATGGTGCAGTGCTGGAAAAGCAGACAAAACTAAAGAACAGTCTTGCAAATGCTGAAAATCTATTAGTCACAGTTGACATATGGTCAGATCGGAAAATGCGGCACTTCCTAGGAGTTGCTGCTCACTGGTTGGATAATGGAGAAGGTGGAATATTCCTGAAATATGCTTTGCTGTCTTGTAATAGGTTCTGCGGTTCCCATACAGTGGAAAGAATATGTGAGGAATTTGAGCAAATATGTGAAGCGTACCAAATCGAAAAGAAGCTATCGCACATCATATGCAATAATGCTGCCAATATGAGAAAAGCATTCAGCACTTGTTTTCCACAAGATGGAGATGAAGAGGATGACAAAAATGAAGGAGTTGAGGACGACAACTTGTGGACTGACTTGCCAATCGAAGACCAAGAGAGGGTGGATCTTTGTTTCCAAGATAAATCTCAGACAAGACAGCAGTGTTTTGCCCACACCCTGCAGTTAGTTGTCGGGGATGGCTTAAAAGACACCAACATAGCTTATGGAGCTCTTGCAAAGGCCTGCAAACTGAGCAATTTACTCCACAGCAGCATTTCTTTCAGAGACATTTTTGAGAGAGTTTGGGCAATCTGGCATCCCTTCCTCAGTTGTCACACGTTGGAACTCAACGCTTTAGCAGTTGAAAGCTGTACTGAAATGTGACGCCACAAAGCTCATAGCCATTCTTCAAGAGTCTGGCCACAAAGAGACAGCATTCACATCAAGGGAATGGAGTCAAATTCAAGAGTTGGTGCGTGTGCTTGAGCCTTTTGCTGAGGCCACTGGCCTCATTCAAGGTGAAAAAGTGGTAACCATAAGTGCAGTGGTTCCCTGTGTCCTCTCCCTCAATCACCATCTGGAAAACTTAAAAGGCACTATGTGTCAGTATGTGCTACTTGGGGGCCTTCATCAAAACCCTCCAGACATTTCTTCAAAGGAGGTTCAAGGGGATTTTTGTAAACGTGAAGATGGCAGAAAACTCATCATCTGATTGCCAGCCATTGCCCTTCTCTGAGCCACTGTATCTGAAGGCAGCCATGCTGCATCCTTCTTTTGGCAGCATGTGGGTCATGCATGATGTTTTGGTCCCTGACAACACTAAGGAGGAGGTGTCAAAGATGATCAAAGGTGTGTTACAGCTTTACCGTAAAAACATGTCAAGTTAACCTGTGCATAAAAAATATTACAGTATACACATTATCATATTATTTGGTTATTGAGTGATATTGTTTTTACTTTTGCTCAAGACTTGATTCTGGAAGAAGCGGTGAAAGTCACTCCAACGAACCCACGCATAGAAGAGGAAGAAGAGGTCCAGGCGACAGAGCCTCTTTGCATCCTACCAGAACAAGAGACAAAAGAAGGACTCGGCTTCAACACCTCATATGCAGCTCACACACTTCTTGGACATGTCTGTGTAGGTTATCAGTCATCCAGGTCATGGTTATCCAAAAGATGTTTTAGTCAATCAACTGGACGTTAAGAATGTTCTTGAAGATGTTCCGTCTCTCATCCAAGAGACTTCTTCAGTTCTGAAGAAGTCTCTTGGATGACAGACGAAACCTCTTCAAGAACTTTCTTAACGTCCAGTGGATTGACTCAAACAGCTTTTGGATAACTTCTTGGTCATCTGTAGTGGACAGGACTGCCTCCACTTCTGGACACTGAACAGACACACCCTTCCTTCTCTCTTCAAGGTTGTGGCAAGACTTGCATATCCCTGCATCCAGTTCCCCGGTTAAGCGTGTGTTTAGCCACGGTGGTGTGATCATGAGACCGCATCGGTCACAACTCAGTGCAAAGGTTTTAACTAGTTTAATCTTTTGCAAGTGTAATGGCCACTGGTAATGGCTCACAACTCAAGATATCGTGATGCTTTGTTAGTGTATGTTCACATTGTTTTCTCTGTCTCTCACACACACACACACACACACACACACACACACACACACACACACACACACACACACACACACACACACACACAGAAAAATAACTTGTTTTCTGACTCAAGGTAACGGATTTTCATATTAAACAGAATGAATGGAGGCAAGTGTATGTATCCAAATTTCTGAAACATGATATGAATAGTTTATAAAAGTCATTGGTAGTTAACAGGTTAAGACATGCAGACACAACTACTGTTCATTGTCCGTACTTCCTGCACTCACTTTCTCTGTCTCAAATTCGAAATTTAAAATTTGCTTTATTGGCATCAAGAATCAGTTAAAGCAAAACTAAAAATACAAATTCATAGGTTAAGAACATATAAAAGCAATTTATTTACCTGTATTCATTTATTTATTCAGTTTATTTTTCTTCTTTCCAGACATGTTATTACAACATATTTCCCTTTCATCAGTGTTGAAACATCATCAACAACATCCGGAAAGAAAAAAAAAAAGGGT
This sequence comes from Antennarius striatus, assembly GCF_040054535.1. Taxonomy (NCBI): domain Eukaryota; kingdom Metazoa; phylum Chordata; class Actinopteri; order Lophiiformes; family Antennariidae; genus Antennarius; species Antennarius striatus. Next base: position 5,309,249 of record NC_090779.1, on the reverse strand, counting down.
AGAAGCCATTGGCTTGTAAGATTCCCGTCCCCTAAATTATCAACAAAACAAAACATCAAAACATTAGAATGTGTAATCAACAAACTCAGACATTAAAAGTCTTCAACCAGCTCATACACTGAATTTTGACAGACGTTCATACCCTTATCCACTTCCAGATGTTAGCCTTTTACCCTAGAGTATAACCATGTTTACATTCTTCCTAGGAACACAAGGTTTGTTAACATCATGGATAGTCAAAATAAGAAGTTGACCTTGCCATTGTTCTCCACAAGAATATAACAATTATATTAACCTCTTTCAGCAGACAGTGTTTATACAAGAATAACCAGTTTGTTGCACACTTTAACAACTCCACATGGTATTATATTGTCAAAAGATATCAACGTGCTCTTCAAAGTCTCAAAGTTAAAGTTATCCCATGTTATCACAAATACATGTTGGGTTTTTTTTGTTCATTAATCCATGTTTCTGACATCAATGATGTTGATTTTTTCGACTTCCATGAAATACTTGACGTGTCCAAAATTATAGAGCTCCCAATATTGAAGTGACTCTGTTGTACTGATCTTTGGTGTAGTAACAATTCTTGTCCGTCTTTATTGCTAATATTTCACCAACTCCTCTGCACTGCTGATCACCATTGTTTTTATCTGGTCTGGAGAAAGCCCCTTTGTTTTGATGAAGATCCTGCAGTTGTTTGTCCAGGTGTTGTCGATCAGCTCGTTCTTCTTCAGTTGTCCAGCTTTTTTAGAGATATCAGGATTCTTTTTAGTGAGATTCTCATTAATGTAGACATTTTTTCCTTTCAGTTTGAAGCCTTGTTTCAGAAGAGCAATCTTGTGTTTACGATTGTTGAACTTTATCAGCACTGCAGGTGGTCTCCTACCTCCAGATGGGTAACATGTCTCAATCTGGTCCGGATCTATAGTCATCTCCAGGTCTCTCAGTTGAGAACTCACTTGTTGCTCCAGAGATTCGATGTCAGCGCTAGCCATAGCATTTCTGTAATTCCTCGGCTTGATTTTCATTCCAGTGATGATCACATAATTTATACGAATGCTTTGTTCCAAATCATCCATTCTTTGTTGTCCCTGTTCCAAGACAACAATTTTTCGGTCTTTTTCATCCATGTCTTTCTGCATTTTCTTCATTTTGTCCTTCATTTCTTCCAAGGCGTCTAGCACCGGTTTGAGCTTTTCGTCCAACTTTTTATCAAAGTCACTTCCTAACTTATCAAAGTTGCTCTTTAACTCACTCTTTAACTCTTTCATAGAGACCATCTGGTCTTTAGTATCCTCCGATTTTCCTTTTGGTTTCGTCATTTTGCAGAGAATAAGTGAGTCAGTCTGGGTATGAGTTAGAGAGATAGCGACAACAGGAGACAAGAAAGAATTTTAAAAATCTATCACTGCTTTTTATTTTCAACAACTTGTGAGAAAACTGATTGTCTCAACTTCACCTGTTCTACAGTGGCTATAAATTTAGAAATTATCCTCGTTCTCCATAGCCATTGTTTCCCATGGTGACCACTCCAAGTAGTTTCTCTCCCCGTGTGTGTACAGGTACGTTACAGCAGCTGATCTCAGACACCATAGTGTTATGTTGAATTAAGAGACGACTTGGACTTACTCGAGCCTTGAGGGCTAAGACTTGGGACTTACTTGAGACTTGCATGTATGGGACTTACTCCCATCTCTGCATCTGCCTGAGACCAGCTCAGCTCATCTGAACATCTGAAGGAGCCAGTCAGTCTGTGGTGGTCTGATCTTGGACCAGTAGATATGCTTAACTCACTCCAAGGCCTCCTCTTTCTTTACGTAGTCAGTACGTAGGATTAACATAAATGAAGTTGATAATTTGAAAAATGACAATGCTGCTACTTTACGAAGCAAACACGAAATACCCTGTTTTAATGTAACACATATTAAAGGGGACCTCGTATGGTCTCTACATGTAAATAGTGGTCCTCCCTAGCCTGACCAAATCCTAGAATCGGGGAAACAAACGGGTCCTGCATCAATGGATATTTGGAATCCTTTGGAATCCATGACTGGACAGAATCAAAATGATTGGATTCATAAAGCACCACGTGTGAACACGTAACCGGAACTTTTTGAAAACGCAAATTTTTCACCCCATATAGAAAAAATTTGCGTCCACAAGACAAGTGTTTTGGAAAAAATCTCCATCCACCCGCAAGTGCGTTAATCAACGCGTTTATACGCAGAACAACTCCGAAAACGACAGGATAGGACCGGGACGTGTGGAAATTCACGCCATTCCTCCTGGAGGATGAGGCTCCATCACAGAGTCCTCCACCAGCAGGCAGCGCATCTCGGTCTGACCCAGAACTGGTGATGGCATCTTAGGCGTGGAACGTGAATGAATGAATGAATAAGTAAATATATAAACTTCATGACTCAAAGAAATAAACAGATGAACAAATATTCAAGTGTCAAGCATGTTTATGAACGTGTCTTCGACGTGGAGCTGTTATACGTTAGAAAATAGCCAGTTTTAACTCCTTCCATTTGAGGCTCAGAGCCACACCCCATTAACACCAAGCGTTTCGGGGCGGAAGTAATTTTATCAATATTCAATCAAAGATATTTAGGACCACAGATCACTTTGGGGCAAGACATTTCAAATACAGTGTAGTTGGACATCTGGCATCTGAATGACATGAATTTAAAAAAAGCATAATATGGGACCTTTAAAATTGCATCAATTCTTTTTTCACTTGTTTGGTGTCCACCAACTGAATTTAAAAAAAAAACACATTAAAGAAAATAAAACCATAAAACTAATTCAGGCAACTCTACAGATATCCAAATACTTCTTTTTTACAAACCACATTTGACATTTTACATGGTCATGTTCTGCGTCAGCTGTCAAGTTAGTCCGTGACACACACACACACACACACACACACACACACACACACACACACACACACACACACACACACACACACAGACTGACCACACACCAAGGGTTTAGACGTGTAAGAACAGTTCCCATTGAAGGTCGGTTCTGAGCTCAATGCCCATGTTTGTGTCCCGTGATTCAACTCAAAACCTTCTGACTCGTTTGACACTTCTTTGTGTTTTCTCTGCCTCTGATTTCTCTAAGCCGGACTCTGCAGAGTGACATAACTTGGACGTTGGAGTTTGTTTTGTGTTTCGGGACTTCGCTGGTCTGGTGGGAGGCCCAGAGTTCAGATCATCAGTGTGGGCTGGAAGGTCACATCCTGTTTCAGAGATCTTGCTGCTTGGGGACCTTCCTCCCTGGCTTGAATCACAAGCTTTAATTTGTTCCATAGAGGAGCTTATAGGTGGTGGAATGTCCTCAATGTCGATGTGGAGAGACGCCGACTTCAGTCTACTATTGTCAGCCTGAACCTGATACAGACCATAATTGGAGGATTTTTAGTTTAGTTTAGTTATTCATTTATTTCAGGCAAGGCAAGGAAAAAACAAAAAAGACAAAAACAAACAAACAAACAAAAACAAAGAAGAAAAATCACCTAAACCCACCCCAGTTCCTGATTCAGAGATCAACACACTAAGCTTCATTGCTACTTCATTTAAGGACAACCACACAATAATTGCATCATGATGGCATCACCATGGGCAACAATAACTATCACATTGCAATAGCAATTCCACACATCAATGTAAGGAAGGCACTATATACCAACAATGACCCATTTGTGTACAAAAGCCTTAGACAACAGCTATCTTTTAGTTTGATGTTTGAACTAAATGTTAATAGACGTTGAATATGGGAAAGCATCTTTTTGTTATAGTACATAAAAGAAAAATGTAACAGAAGTCTCTGCTGTACGGATAAGTATTACACTAACAGAGGGTTCTTATGAATATGAGCGGACTATAAATGATATATTTACCTTCTGAGATGAGTCTTCTTCATTCCTCTCTACTGATGCTGAAATTCTCTTCTCATTGACATCTAGAGAGACAAGTTTCAAATTAGACCACGTATACAACACAGGGTATAATTAAAGGTAGATCAGTGGAGAAAAAAAAACATCTTTGGAATCTTGAGGACAGATTTATTTAAAAAATAAAAAAAATTGATATTTAAAATTTTAAATTGATATTGATATTTAAAAATTCTTACAGAGGGAATATTTGCCCAGCTGGAGTTTGAGCCAGATGTTTCTTCGCTGAGACCAGCAGCCTGGTGCTTCCACCTCATAGAGACGCTCTTGATGTTCCTCATGCTGCTGCAGGAACCTCCGGCACACTGAGCACACAGGAGACACAAACACACAGCCGGATGATATGTTTGGTAAAGAGAGAGCTCATTTAAAAATGGAAGTCCAGTTAGTAAAATACCCACAGTCCCCACAGTGCTGCATAGTCGGGAAGTTTGGGATTTGAAATTAAAATGAAAAGCTTTTTGGTTGTTTGACATGCCCTCACTGAGTGCATGAGGGCATTTTTAATTTTTCTGTTCATATACATCACAAATGTGCAGTGCTGACAAAGGATGATGGGAAATGTGCATTTTTGTGCTTGATATAAAAAACTATCTGACAGACAGAATGTAAATAAATAAATGACCTTTGTGGGGGGATGAGGGGTTATAAAGGAGAACCTCAGCTGACCTGCTGCCATTCTTGGTGACAATGGAGCGCTGACTCCTAGAAACGTCTCTGTGTTAAACAGGGAGCAGAAGTCCTGCAGCATCTGGAGGCCAAAGCCTCTCCTCCTCCAGCTCTTCCTCACCAGCACTGTGTCCAGAACAGGCAGCAGGTAGCTCTGGCTGCTCCAGCTGTCACACAGGCTGCCTGAAATATGGGCAAGAGAATCGTGTCATAGACAACAACCATCGGATCAATCCAGTGTAAAGACATCGTCTGCTGGCTGCTTTTATTAGACAAATGTACGAAAAGACAGATCCAACATAATAATCCTGTCATCAATTCAAACCTAGTTTTGATTTATGGTCAGTATTTTTTAACAGGTATTTCATGTACATTCATTGCAAATTTGTTGTCAGTATACTGATGTACATTATCGTCTCCAAAACTAATAATAATACTGTAATTTGATTCACTTTGACGTGAAAATAAGTGAAGTTTCAAATCTGAGCTAATCACTGTGATGCGCTGCATAAGTTCAAAACACAATTATTTACTTTATATTCAAGATCACATGATTAGCGAAATAAATTTGGACCTACAGGAGGAACAACTATGAAAGTGGGGCAACAGAAAGGCATACAAGCCCTCCCTCAGGCTACTTTTCCATCATACCTTTATGTTTGATGGTGTAAAAGCCGACTGCCTGGCCTTCTCTCCACAGCAGTTTGCAGCACTCATTGCGGGGGTGAGGGGAGAACAATGCCTCCTCCTCTGAGGACCTCTCCAATACTTGACTAAGCAGGAACACAATCACCCTCTCCATAAGCGACTGCACCTGGAAAAAACACGCTAACTTTAGATGATAAAGAGCACAGATGAAAACAAACGTGAAAACAAGTCCTAAAAATCAACAGGCTGCAGTGAACAAATAGGATGAATGAGAAGATATTCAGTTTTCCTTGCACACCAACAGATGATGAGAAATCGTTCAGTGTCACAGGCTGGTTATGGAAGCAGGGAGTTACCGTGGTTGCAGTTCAATGATTCATTGCCTGACATGGCAAGACTGATTTCCAAATTAATGCGTCTACAACCTCCTTGTTTATTCTGGATTTCCAAAGCTTGATATCAACAGCTGCAGAGTAAAATGCTTTTGGACACAAGCACCTTTGGAGTTCGTCCAGTCGATTGCCTCAGTCCGAAGTCATGAAAGAAAGGCTGTAATTAAGTCCTTTGGGGCAAACGTGCCGGTCGAAGTAAATCCAATAAAAGTCCTTGTTTTTTTTCATTTATAGACTCACATTGTTATTTTAAGCATCTGACAACATAATAACTACAATCCTTACAAACAATGAAGTTTCTGTTTGTTTAAAGAGAAGTTTTCTCGTTTTTCCTCAAGCCACCAGACATCACTGAAACATTAAGTGTGACATTGCTGTAAAACACTAATTCAACTCGAAACACAAAAAGACATAAAACCAAAATGTCCTGGTTAGACTTTTCCCTGGGCAGAGACTGAGGTGCACTAATGTTTATGTGCTCTTTCTTATACTAATTCTTTTACATTTTATTGACTAAATGATCAGAAAAGCAGACAGTAATACATTTCCCATGTTCTTCAAACTCATGGAGGAATGCCTGATCTGTGGTGTTGTGACTGACAAACAGATAAACCAAAGCATAGTTACCATCAGCAAGCCACTTCTGGATTTGCTGTTTGTTCTTAAGATGTCCTTCACATCCCACCACTGCTCATGCAGGTATAACGCCACCACTGAAAACGAAAACAGACTGTCGGTCTTTCTTCGTGTGTCCGATGAGTGTTGATGTGTTCAGCTCCAAACCTTGTGTCGGGTCGTCGGGCAGGTGAAGAGCCAGCAGTGTGCAGTCAGCCCGGTCATCTTCAAAGAGCTGCAGCCGCCTCACATTGCTTGCTGTTATCACTACCTGAGCAGACAGGAAGACGTTCTTCACTCACATCATTTTTTGTATCATCTATAGTGAAAAACCTCCTCCATCATGTTCCAAGCAGATACACTGCTTGGAACCCGGTTCTCTCTGGGTTCTCCGGCTTCCTCCCACCTCCAAAAACATGCACTTCATGTGAATTGGCCGTTCCAAACTGCCCGTAGGTGTGAGTGTGTGCGTGCGTGTTTGTATGTGACCTTGTGATTCACTGGTGTTGCGCCATGAACGTACCCTGCCTCACACCACAAGTCGGCTGGGATGGGCTCCAGCACAATGGAAGAAGTGAGCATTGGAGAGGAATGAATGAATGTTTAAGGTAGCCTATGTCACTCAGTAGAAATTGCATTTTCAGTTACAAGTGGCCTCAAATTTAAGAGCTCCCATTCGTCACCTTCCCATGATTCTCTGTTGTACGCAATACCCCTACAATACTTTCTAATAAATTAAAATGGAGAAATGGCCTTTTATGTCTCTTAGATTGCATTGCTCCAGTTGACAACATGTTACTGCATGACATTAATTTAGCAGTATGTTTTCTAGAATTCCTTGCATCATTACATCCTTTAACAACACTAAAAGGTAGTTAACACTGATGCTGTTGATGCTATAATTACACAGTAAAAACCACATTCACCATCATTATGAGGGTACATTATGAGAGATGGTACCTTTGACGTCTGTGAGGACTGGAATACGTCATTGTTATGATGAGCTGGTGACTCCAGAGCAGACAGATACAGTTCAGATGCTGATGTCAGGTCAGTCTCATCCAAAGCTGGAAGATCCACGGGGTACATCCTCTCAGATGCACCTGTTTAGGGGTAATAACATATGAGCACCAGTTAAAAACCAACACACCCCCTGCATTAATGCAAGGAATAACATCAGTCATGACTGGGATGCAAACTGAAGCAGTCATCAGGAGAGAACAAATATCCTTCGACATTCAGGATTCAGAAGATTCCTTTTATTTTCATGTATTTTCCTGAGGTATTAACACAATTGCTATTTCCTTGTGATTAGAAACATCGGTCAACATAAGTTACAGTAATCAACGCGATAACCTGACTTGAGCTAAACATTAACTTTCAGATAACAAGGCGTAACTCTGTACTCTGTACTTACACTTATTTTGTTAAGAAGCCTTTAAATCCACGTTTCGTGTCGGTGACTACTGTCACACGTGTTGTTCCTGCTAACAGTACGTGTGGCACTAGTGGGTGGAATGGAGAGCTTAGCATCGCTATAACGTGTAGTAAAGCAGACATATGTACAACTGAACTTTTCACGACCCGAAACCGGAAGTTTCAAAAGGACATGGTTTGATCTGATGTTTACGTTCACCTTCACTCCTCCACCTGGAGCCTCTGTCCACTCGTCAAGCTGTCTTAGAGTTTCTCTGAACTGCAGCGCCATCGTCCGACCGGACCGACGTAGTGACGTCATTTCAAACGCTTTCGAGTTCAGCGACTTTTGGAACGAGCGGAAGTACACGACATCATCGACTTCACAATAAGAGTCGACAAATAATGGGACAGTAAAAGTCTTACCAAAAACAGTAAACGCTAAAATGCCCAGCTTGGAATCATAGAAAAGTTTATTCGTGATGTTTTCCTGCGTCAATCGTGACTTAAGTTGACATAAAAAAATAAATAATTTTCGGGGTTTTTTTTCTTCATTTTTCATCGTTTTATATTTTTGAGGTGGTAATTAGCAAATTTAATTAAAAAATGCTTCAAAGAGTTTAGTTTACATGTACAATATAGAATATATAGAGTTTTCTCTCTCTGCAGTAACTGGCAAAAATTACTTTGTGATTACAATCTGATTTTAAGAGATACACCTGCAAATATACAGTAAATCTATTACTGTAACTATCTGAAATGACATTTCTTATCTACATCTTGTTTAATTTTGAAAGAATTCGACCGGAAGTAGTGTTCAACTTGAGGCAGCTTGGATTGCGTGACGCATTGACTTCCGTCAACACGCTACTGTACATGGCCCCGAGCTGGGTGACGTCTTACGGCCGCTGCTTGCTACAGTGTCGTCAGACTAACTGGGTGAACACCACCAGAGTGAGTTCTCCATGTGACGATTACTGTTTTAAATTCAAATACAGCATTTCATGAGGTTTGAGCACACGACCCAGAGTCAGTCATGACGTGAAAACCCACGGCACCGCTCCTGGAGACTCTCGGCGTTGTTCAGCTAGAAACCTGTTTGTGGAGGTCGCGTTGAGTGAAGTTTCGTACTTTTGTTAACTGTTATAGTTTCTGCAATTTGCTTTTTTTTTTTTTTTTAACCGAGAATAAATTGATCAGAATTGGTCGAAACTTTCAATAATCTGGATTGCCACTAAATGATTAAACCTGTTGTCCGTGTCGGTGCTCGGTCGTCCAGGTCGAGATGAGTCCAGGAGAGGAACACGATCCGCTGGATCCCACCCACCCCCATGTGATCTGTCAGCTGCCCCAGGTGTGAATGGTTGTTGTAGTTTTTTGGGGCTGAAGGTGGCAGCTGATGAATGGAGTCTTCACCTCCTCCTCTGTTCAGAGAGGGTTTCTCCAGTTTGACAAAATGGTTCAAGAGAGAGGAGTTAAAGAAGTCTGGTCAGGATAGACTCAACAGTCCCCCCCCCCCTGGACGATACGCCACTGCTTTGAGGACAGGAAAATCCAGGTTTCATCAGGGAAGACAGATGGTTTGGGAGAGGAAACCATCTCTGAACAGGGGAGGAGGAGGAAGACTCCATAACAGAAGGTCACCATAACAGCTGACACGAGGGTGGGTGGGTCAACGACCCCCTTATGAATGGTAAAGACTCCCAATCACCCAAATCACCCGTCGATCCTCTTGACTACTCCACTCGTGAAAAAAAAAAAAAAAAGACTATATATTTTCACATAAATAAAGGAACGTCTCTTTCCTGAACAGTGTCATTGTTACTCAGGAAATATCTACAACTTTGAAAGGATTGTTCAAACTTTCCTTTAAAACACTGGAAAATTCAAGAAGCACCTGCTTTGACTGAGTTTGGGGAAAACAGGGAAATGAGCAGAGAAGACAGGACACTGTTGGACAATGTTAGCCGCTGTTAGACGATCCTAGCTGACATTAGCGAGCAAACAGAAGTTTTAATTATTGTATTTTACAGTTTTTTTTAAGTTCTTCAAAGTCACAGTGGAAAACATTTTAGCCCCCACAGAAATGACCTTAAATGTGTAAACTAGAAAAGGGTTTCTCATAGATAATGATCTGCATCTCCTGTTTAATTCTTAAAGGATTCGACTGGACGTCGTGGTCAAGTTGAGGCAGCTCGGGTTGTTGTGAGGCATTGACTTCCATCAACATGCTACTGCTCATGGCCCCAAGCAGACGGGTGACGTCTTACAGCCGCTGCTTGCTACAGTGTCGTCAGATTAACTGGGCGAACATCACCAGAGTGAGTTTTCCATGTGACGATTACTGTTTTCATTTAGATACAGCATTTCATGAGATCACGTTTGAGCACACGTAAAATCACTGTTCAGCCCAGATTCAGTCATGAGTCCGAAGCTGACATGTAAATTTGGGGAAAGCAAGACAAGGGCCGGACAGACGCCGACGTCCAAGACTGCCCTGGACGTGGAGAAGGCAATGGCTGCGAAAGGTTCTAGTACGGCATAACATTGTTATGCTGTTGCTAATCAATAGTGAGTATTTCTTACCAATAATGTGGTTTAGCTGATGGCTGTGTAGTCTGGTTGACACGTGGTGAGGTTAGGCTTCATGCAGGCATTGAACTGAACTGGGATAAATTGTTTATGTCTGTTGATTCATGCAAAGCAAGAGAAAAAATGATGCCGCATTTATGTCCTTCACCTGCGTTGCCTCAATTTGAGTTCACATCCTGATGGTACGATAGCTGAGAGTAGTGTAGAGTATATCTTTGTTGATCCCTTAAGGAGGTTCCGTCAGGGTGAAGTTAGTTAGTGAACAGTTCATGCCGACAGAGACATGCCTTTTATCTGTTTAATTATCTTGTCTTCATCCGGAAAGTTGTCAAAAAGTTCATTGACAACATCAAGTATGAATGCTTTGGCACAGTCCTCATCTGTGAATGGCTTTCCTTTGCTGACAGTTGCTAAAGTGCCAACAAAGCTAGCCAAATTGCAGTCACCTTGTTGGGTCCAAACACGGAGCTGCTGCTGGCTATCTTGCAGTCTTGATCATTGCTCTTGACATGCTTTCTTCCTGCTGTCCCCAGCAGGATATCTCAACACAAATGTAGTATGGCCTGTGTCGAAGTGCCACGTTATATTTGACCGTTTCTTGGATGCAATTTTATGATTACAGATTAGACACTCTGCAGAACCTGCTCTCTCCACAAAGGCAAAGTCCTCTGTCTTTTCCTGCTGAAAAGTACAACACTGCTTTTTTCCCTTTAGCCATCTTCTTGAAATGGTTTCTCAAATTAGCTGCTGTTGACGTGATTAAAACGAGGGAAGTTTATTTCCTGATTTTACAAAAAGCCTATGTGCGGACCCTTTTGCGCATGTGCACATCGGCCTCTATTTTCAACAGCAAAATACGGCCAGACTGTCTCTGCCTCGTTTACAGCACCTACGTGATTGACATATAGATAATTAAATAAATAGACACAGCAACATGTATGTTTGCCAATGAATAGTCTATTTGCTTGCCTCATAGCCAACTGGCATTGTAGTCGCCGCGCAGTCTAATGAAACAATTTTTTTAGAATTAAAGATTTGTCTGCGAGCCAGAAGCAGCCATCAAAAGAGCCACATCTGGCTCGCGAGCCATAGGTTTCCCGACCCCTGTTCTAGTAGAATGGCATCTGCGCCATGCTCGTCCCAGTGGAGTCAGGTTGTGAAGAAGGGAAAACATCAGAGCCCCAAGGCGTTCGCGGATGGGCGCCAACGGGCAGAAAAAAGTAATCCAGCAATGGTATTGTTGGGATTGGAGCCGTGGGTACCATCAAAACACACAAGTTGGTGAGTGTTGACACTCACGGCAGCTTTGGCTCTTTTAAAGTAACTGCTGAATGTGACGATGTTGGAGATCTGTAGAACCCGGACCTCTGGCCTGAAGGAGCGTTTGTCCGGCGCTTCTGTGAGCCGCATAAACCGGAGTTATTGGGTGGAATCCTGCTTCTGCTGCTGGTGCTATGGGCAGTTGTTAACTCCACAATTATGAGTGTTTGGGTTTTATAACTGTTGTGGCCTGCAGATGGGACACAGTGCAGGGGATAGCGTTTGCAGCATAGTTGTGAACAGTCTGCTGGAGAACTCTGTCAACAAGAGACACTTTTAGCAAAGCAGGATTTGGAAAACTTAAAGTCCCTCAATGATAACTCTCACGGGGCTGAGGAGTCTACTACTGATCTTAGTATGGGAATAGTTCGAGGCAGGATACCAGGGGGGTGTAGATATATTATGGAATAAGAAGTTTGACTCATTGATCAATGTGGCCAGGATAGATGTTGACTGGTTTATTGCAATGCAGTTTGCTAATAATGATAAGGAATTCATTATGCTGAATGTGCATATCACCAGTATTTAAATAGGCTTTGAATAGGCTCTTCCATTGTTAATGTCACTGGGATGTGAATGTTGATATTTCAGACAGCAACTAATAATTTGCCAATCACAGGATTCAGTTCTGTCAGGATAACAACTTCATCTTGTCTAGCAAAGAAGTGTTATCCACGGGCATTTACGCTTACATTAGTGAGGCCTGGCATTCTACATCATGGCCTGGGCCAGCTGACGTACAGCTGACGTACATGCTTCTTTAGGACGTATGACCTTTTTGTATGGGACAGCATCAGATGATCGCTTACCTTTTGCAATGGCAATACATGTTGAAAATCTACCTTTACTGTCTACTGAGACAAATGGGGGCGATAGAGAAAAGCTGGACTGGACAGCCCTGACAAAGGAGGACGTCTTTGTAATAATGTAGTAATAATGTTGAAAAATGTGAAAAAGGAGGAGGGGCAGGAGGAGTGCAAATATTCCTCATTCTTATTTCACAGTAAAAAAAAATAAGTTGTGTACAATATAAATGACTTATTCCTGTTTTCACAGCCAACTAGACCTAAAAATCATATTCTGGCAAACACAAAACAAACATAACGTTAAGTTACAAAGGTAAAACCACTTTCCGCACCAGATGAGGGCTGCAGCCTTTTCACCACGTTAGCTGTCACTTCTCTGTGGAACTCATTAACTGTTCCCCTGTGACACAGATCTGTTGATCATCCACATGCGAGTGTGCTGAAGAATTCCAGATGATGCTTGTGTCTTACTTCATGACTTTCAAGCAGGAAAACATCAGACGTAACAGAGTTTGGTGCATTTCTCTTGATATTTGAGAGAAACATCGCAGCCAGTTTGATTTTTATTTATTACACTTTCAATTGAGATGTGAATGAACAGATATTTTACCCGTGTGTCTCCAGGGTGCTGCTGTGGACAGTGTGCTGTCTGCATTCAGGTCCATATGTGGTGAAGATGGAGTGTCAGTGGGCCGGCCTGTCAGAGAGCAACATGGCAGAGATGAGTCTGCACACAGGTTAGTTTCCCCCTGTGTCACACAGACATGCTGTAACCGTACTAGATTGCAAAAATAATTCAGTATTATGGAAAGTAAATAAAGATGTATTTATACCTAAACATTTTAGAAAAAGGTTTTACAGGCATCAGTGGTTTGGTGGAAGAAAAAATGCAGAAGTCCAGGGTCAGATAAGAGGTCATTGCAAAAATCCTTTCTTACTAAGAGTCCTGTGAGAAATGGAAAGAGTTTTAGAAAGTGGTCATTATTCATAATAAATGATCAATCTAATGCTGTGACAGTCAGAAGTCCATAATAGAATTTGAGGTCAAAAGCTTCTGGTTTGAGGCAGACCTGTTTTAGGTCATCACCTGCACCCACTTGATAATAAATGACGGGCAATTCGCTACATATTTTCAAGTCTCTTGCTTCTATTCAGACCATCTATGTTGTGCACTGATATTTTATTCTCATATCACGCTTGAATGGCATCATTTCACACAGTTTGGCATTGACCCCTAGTAAACTTCATTATTAACTAAAGTCCATCCATGCAGGCCAATATCAATTCTACCTCCCTTTCATCCCATAAAGCATAAGAGCAGAAGAGCTGCAGCGTGTTCTAGGTCTTGTGGTGTTCGATTCCTCTTAATTATAAAATCTGTCCATTGACGGGATAAGATGCTAGCTCATATTTGGGCATACTCAATATTAATATATTTACATGTATATTAAAAAACAGGCAAACAGGACTCTTGAGGCACTAACAGAAGAAAGGCTTTGAAGACACAGCACACATGTCAGCCTGAAGAGGACACAGGAATCCTCCTGGGGCCTGAGCCCAGAATTCAAAGCTGAATTGAACAGAACCTGAAGGATTCATTCGTGTCTCGTTTTTAATATGAAACTAAAATGTTGTAAAGCTTATCTGACTTTGTGTATAACAAGGACCTCCATTATGGTACTAATTCTTTGTGTGTTATTTGCACTGAGTTCAGTGATTCATGTGTAAAAACACACGTCTTCCCCACTAAATTCTGCAAAAACTGTAAATAAAAAGCTCAGTCAGTGATGGTGTTGCACTTTGCTGTCCAGATGTCACCCCCCTGATGTGGTGTTGTTTCCTCGCTGTGTGGAGGAGGTCAGCGCCTTAGCCAAGGTCTGTTATAAGCATCAACTTCCCATGATCCCGTTCGGTACCGGAACTGGTCTGGAGGGCGGGGTCAGTGCAGTGAAGGTAAGAAAGAGGGAGACCTTGTGTATGTGTGTGTGCGTGCTCCAGCAACGACCTTTTATACATGACTAGACAAGAAAATGACAAGACAACACAAAATGATGAGACGTCAACTGAGGACCCATTTTACTGATGAAATATTTTATTGTGAAGAACAAATTGTACTAAAATTTTGTTTAAAAAAATGCATAAATACAACCCAAACTATAATATGTGCATGTCTTTTATATTATAATCCAAATCCACGTTTCTCTCGGGATAGCTAGGTTTCAGATTCCCAAGCCAATGATTAGATGTCTTCACTGGCTGGAAGCTGGATGTGGTTAAAAATCAGTCCAAGTCAGGGGTGTCCAAACTGCAGCTCACAGTTTTTAATTGGCCCGCAGCAAATGTCCAGAGACACAGCTGTGTGCCCAATCAAAGAATACATTATCTTCATAATTTAAATATACCCCCTCATCCCCTCATGTATAAAAATATTCCCTTTTTATACAGGGGAGTGAAAAGGGGTCTCCATCGTGACTAAGAACCAATCAGAGGCTGCTTTTTTGAAAAAGATGCTGTTAACCCATTTTGTAACAAAATTAATTAAAATCTATCAATGGAAAGTTGTGATGTAGGCTGTTTTAAAAAAATTATTATTATTATTATTATTACTATTACTATTATTATTATTATTATTATTATTATTATTATTATTATTATTAAAGACTGGTAAATTATCTTGAATAATTTACCAATATTTGACTGATTTCATTCATGTTATCTCTAATAGTGGACCAGAAGATCGTTTATTTTTCTGTATTTTGCCCCCAGTGAAACAGTTTGGACACCCCTGACAGAATCATCGGCAGCTCTCTCTCGTGTCATTTTACCACCAGCTGGATGAGGACAAGCTGAAACTTGTTTGTCTCCACATTTTTGTATGAGTAGACTATTTGTTGTGAACTTGAACAAGAATCATTTGAGATCGTGACTAAGTGACTCCCACCAGACCTGTCACACGTACTGAGATCCAGAGCTTAGTTTTACTCTTCACGTTACTGTGAGTGGTTTATCTGTTAATGTGTTACCAGAGCAACACGTCTGTTATCACACAGTTGTAGTTTACAGAATTGAAGAATGTTTCTTCCGAATTTTCAGAACTTTTCGTCCTGTTGTGTTCTTCTGAATGCCTACGTATGGTAACATCATTGATTGTTGCATATTAATTAAAATGTAAAATAACAGAATATTTATGTGCACCTTTAATTTATTTTAAATATCGGGTCCTCATTACAAAAAGTTTGGACGGATCTGTTCTAGAATAAAAATGACAAAGCAATTCAAAACTGTTCCTTTGACCAACAGTAAATAAACAGTAATATTGACTAAACATTATAAAATCTAATAATGATACTAAAGTAAAATTGCATAAACAAAATTGCCAACAAAATCACTAATGATAACACACTGATGGGTTTGTGGAGTGGCTGCAGAAAAAGTTCTGCAGGAAGCAGAACTTCGGATCTTTCAGTTGGTTCCTCAGAATGTCTGAGATGTTCTACAAGTCCACTGCTGCCAGCGGACTTTCCTTCGCTAGAGGAAGCAGCATGAGGGCCTGTGGCAGAAACAATAAATGGACTGCGTCCACCTGATATCTTTACACTCCTCTACAAACATTCATTCATTCAGTGTTTATGTTTGTACCCATGTACAGACGTTTCCCTTCTGCGACTGTGTGTAATCTTTACACATACTACTATATGTGTGTGTTAGTGCTCCTTCTATGTCCCTGTGTGTCCTTCTCCTGGCTTTAGGGTGGTGTGTGTGTCAGCCTGAGGAACATGGATCAGGTGCTCCATCTCCACCAGGAGGATTTTGACGTGACGGTGGAGCCTGGAGTGACGCGGATGGCCCTCAATGTCTACCTGCGAGACACTGGCCTGTGGTTTCCTGTTGGTCGGTCACACAAAAAGTTTTCACTGGAATAATCAATAGCTAATTAATGGAAAGGCTCAGATGAACCACGATTTTAAAATGGCAGCATCATTTAGCACGACACTGTAAACCTGCATGAATGAGGTGAAACAATCTGGAACTTCAGAGTGATAATCAGAAAAAAATCTTCTGTTTTTGGTTGTGTTTACTACACCATCGATCACTTTGGATTTCTGTGTTTGCCAACATTTCAGCCAGTCTAGTCAGTTTTTTTACGCCAGCAGCGTCAGACCAGTGTAGGGGCAGCTTTCACTTTTCTGTTTTCCTGTTGGTCAGTCACATCAGGCTTTTACCAGTAACTGTTTTCCATTCTGGTGAACTGGGAGGTTGAACATGTTTTCATCTTCTGTGGGACTAAAATGCAGTCATAGCACATCTGTTTCCCATTGCTTGGTTGAGGTTAGGACACATTCTGGAAGATAAAACTGACGCAAATCTTTTAATCGGTTGTGAATGTCATGTATATATTTCAGATCCTGGTGCTGATGCTTCTCTGTGTGGCATGGCCGCCACCGGTGCATCCGGTACTAACGCAGTGCGTTATGGAACTATGAAGGAAAACGTTTTGAACCTGGAGGTGGTGTTGGCCGATGGGACCATCATGCACACGGCAGGAAAGGGCCGGCGCTCCAGGTACTCATTAAAACACGGCTTTATGTGTCTCATCTCTTCTCATCCGTCCATCCTGTCTTTTCTTTGCAAATCTTAAGGAAGACATCAGCTGGCTACAATCTGACAAACCTTTTTGTGGGGTCGGAGGGCACCCTGGGAATAATCACCAAGACTACACTGCGTCTCTATGGCATCCCAGAGGCCATGGTGTCAGCCGTCTGCTCTTTTCCCTCAGTCCAGGCTGCTGTGGACAGCACAGTGCAGATTCTCCAAACAGGAATACCAATCGCTCGCATCGGTAAGGAGATAAGACACTGCGTCCATACAATACATAACTGCAACATGCTCATGGCATATACTTTAATACAGTATATTACAGTATGTAATACACAGTAATATTATGTACTACATCTGAGAAAGGGTTAACTGTGTAGCTTTTATGACAAATAAGAATGCATTCCACTTGCCGCTGCTTTAAATTGACAGTACTTTCCTGTTGAACTCTGGATGTGAATTAACATCAGAATCAATAAATGGCAGACAGGACAGATCACATGACTCCTATCTGATATTTTGTTCCTTCTCAAGTTCTCACACGTCGTGCCAACCAGTGTGTGGTCATGACACGATTCAACTGAGGGTGAAAACGCTCATTAATTAGCTGTTTGTCACACAATAACAGCAAAGTCGTGTCCTACAGGCTTAAATAATCAGTCATCACCCCCCCCCCCCTCGATAATGTTCATCACTGACCACATGGGACTCTGGTCTAAATGTGGCTCCAGATGTCTGCTGGAATTAACTGACACTGACTGACATCAGATGTCCAGAGCGTTTCCTCGCCTTACGCCTGCGAGTCTGCTGGGATGTGCTCCAGCAACCCCCGTGACCCACGAAAGCGGAGGAAAACAGTACGGAAAATGAATGGAAACGACATCAGGTGTCATGTTTTTGAAACCTAAACACAGTGTTGAACTAGAGATCTATCGGTGATGAGATCTGATTACCGGCCTCCTCTGAGAGCGTATTTAAGACCAACACACGTCACATTATTTTGAAAGTCTCTGAAACGTCCATCCATCCTTCCATTGTCTGCTGGAACCCATCTCACAGACAACGTTGACAACAAAATCTACCTGTTGAGAGCCTTAAAAGCAGACACTGCTGCTGGTGTAAAACGGACCCTTACTGTATGAACACGGTCTCTTCACTCAGAGAACAGCGCTTACTCAGTGACCTACAGTTATCTCTCCAGGAGCCGATGCCATTAGACTTAATGGAAAGTAAACAACCACATAGCGATGGAGAAAAGAGCGATTGGGTTTGGGAAAACTCAGTTTCAAGACAAATCAAAGAAGAGATGAAACTTTATTGATCCGCTGGGGGAAACGAGTAGCTGCCATACAGGCATAGGAGAATACAGAAGGGAGGGGTGTATCATAAAATTAGCTCTGAAGATAAGAATCAATATCACTTTTAGGCTGTTGGAAAAATGGTTTAACCACAAAGTAAAAATGACCAGCCTATTTTTACACTGACATTTCTTGTGTGTGTGTGTGTGTCTAGAGTTTCTGGACGATGCGATGATTGATGCGTGCAACAAGTTCAGCTCTCTCTCCTACCCGGTCACCCCGACCCTCTTCCTGGAGTTCCACGGCTCTGAGCAAAGCCTGAACGAACAGATCAGGACCACAGGTGTGAGCGTACGGGCGCCGCCCTTTGAACATGATCTGAATTTACTTTAAGTTATGAGAAATGCGATGTTTAGAATAAACAGGTAGATAGTGATTTATTCATGAGCAGGGCCTGGGAGAGGGATTTATTCCTTATTTAGTGATATTGGTGATGTTCAGTATCCTACCCAAACTGGAACATCGACGTGTTGAGGCATGATTCCGTAAAAGAATAACCTGCAGCTAAAAAAATCATCTCCCCCATCTTCTGGTGGGGGGAGGGGGTATTTCTGACAGACACTGAATGTTTTTTGAGTTCTGTTTTTGGACAGAAGAAAACTAATTTTTCAGGCTCTGGATCTGTACAGTATTTTGAAGAGGAAAAATCAAGCACTTGCTGAAACACCACCCTGTTCACGGTAAAGAAGATCGTATGTTTCCATGTGTTTCTGCAGAGAACATCACTCAGAGTAATGACGGTGCAGAGTTTCAGTGGGCTCTGGATGCTGAAACACGGGATAGGTTGTGGAAAGCACGTCATAACGCCTGGTACGCGTGTCTGGCCATCAGACCTGGCTGCAAGGTAGAGATCGTCTGTCTCTTCACCTGGTGTGAAGCCCTCAGCTTGATGTACATTACAGCGTCATAGGAATGAACCATTGTTCATTCCTGCTAATGCCAAAAGGCTGAATCCATATTCAGCTGGCTGTGTCATGTTATCATCTCTCATCTTACTTTTACTCCTCTCTGTGGAGTAACAGTAAGATTTGAATCCAAATGATTGCAAAGGACGGCTGTTTGATGTCGTTTCAGTACTCTGACCTTATGTTCTGTGTGTTTGTGTGTGTGTGTGTTTGCCCCACAGGCCTACTCCACAGACGTGTGTGTGCCTCTTTCCCAACTTCCTCAGATCATAGTGGAGACAAAGAAGGACTTGATTGAGAACAGGATCACAGGTGAGGAGAACTCTATGAAGGCTGTTAACATGGCGTGGAGTCACCTCTGATGAGTCATTAAAAGGGTAAAGGCTTCGTTTGTGTCATTGTTATGGTTTTACATCACAGGGATCGCCTGCTGGAAATGTCCTGTCCTGATTTCATGAATGCGTGTAGATGTGTAGCCGGGTCACGGAACATCTTTACCCTCCCTAAATCATTGGGTGGATATAATAAAAAAAACGTTTCACTTTTTCCACAATGAGCAAAATTCCAGCGAGAGGACAGTGAGTGAAGAGTGGCAGTGGCCTTAGTGACAAGAAAGTGATGAATCAGCAGACAGGCCAGCCATTATTCATTTTAATGTCAGTGTACTGATGTGAGGGAGGGCTGGTGCAGTGGGGAACGCTGTCAAGTATTTCAATTTTCTTTGCAACTGATACTATAACATATAATGTCAGTTATGTAATACATACGTTATAATATACACTAAGAACATTTTTATTACGTGATTTAATTACATTCACTTAAGGTTATTTTTTTGAATGAGCACTCATACACAATAGAATAGGAATCATAAAAATTTTATATAGAAACGTGCTCTGAAACTTCTTTGTGTATTAAAATATAACCCAATGCAACAGAAAGTATTTTAGAATCTAGTCCAAACTGGGGTTCAGTCTCTGAACTATGTCATATTTTTGACATAGTATATCCCAATGTTTTTATTAATAGAGATCAAAAATAGATCCAGCTGTTTGCTTTTTCATTCTGAATAACTTGAAATTGCAGATGATTGAAGTTGTATTATAAAAGTCTTGATTCTTGTGTTACATTCACTTTTAAAGTGCATTATCACATGGAACTGTATTAATATTATTATAAGGATCAATATCAATTGACAACTAATTGACATTAACACAGTACTAGTATATAATACTAGTAATACAATAATGGTACTGATGGCTTTTTATGGAGGGTATAGATAGTAAATTTAGATGTAGATAATATTTTTCCACACTACTGAATGGAACATGTTTCCGTTTTAGGTCCGATGGTGGGTCATGTGGGTGACGGGAACTTCCACTGTTTGTTGCTGATGGACCCTGATGACCAGGAGGAGGTCCACAGGGTTCATCTGTTCACTGAGAGACTGGCCAGGTGAAGTCCTCTCCCTCTCCCTCACCCTGAACCTCTCCCCTTTCCCCTCTCCTGTCCTCGGAACCCAAACCTTCCACTAGAGGGGACTTTTCCTCTCTGGAGGTGTTTTACAAACTTTTGAAAACTAGTGCACTTGAACTGGGGTCCACTTAAAGAATGTCCTGAAGTAACATTTACTGCACTGCATTAATAGTGTTGGACAAGGTTCAGTTTTATTGAATTCATTTATTTACACAAGCATGAATGATACACCCAAATCCTTAATTATCATAATAACACTAATCTCTGTTTTTAAATGGTTCAAAAAGGGATGCTTCAGGCTCCGGTGAATGCTCTGCCTCAAAGCCAGACGGGTCGACAGGCTTCGCTGCTCCCTCTTAGCGACTCGTCTTTGTTTTCCTCTGTCATTCTCTTTTCAACTCCTTTCTCTTCTCACTAATCCTCCCCACACTTTTCCTAATCCCTCTCAGTCTGCCCACCTACCTTCAGACAAATGCAACTCCCCGTCGGGATCTCCATCTCACCCATCTTTTTTAGACGCTATTGATTTCAGAAGACTTCGCTTTTAGTGTTGTGTTTTGATAAGGCTGCAGGATAATGTGCCGTCTGCCCATAAATGGTGAGTTTTGGGTAAATCCATCTGCAATCTTCTCAGCTCTGTTTTGAAGGCCACTGGCTGGACCAGGGTCTGGGTCATCTGTGGGTGTCAAAGGGTAAGACCACAGCGGTGTGGATGGAGATTGGCACCAATACCTGCAGAGCTGAATAGTTATGATTCAGGAGTTGATTCAGATGGGACCTGGGAGATTATTATTATCATGACACACAGAATTACACACATGCAGCCACTGATGCTTATTTTTTGACAATAAAAATCAGAAATGGAGGGTCTATTGGCAGAAATGTAGCTGGAGCAGTTCTTTGTCCACAACATTGACACGTTTCTACAGCAGCCCGGAGCAGACAAATGAACGCTTGCTAATAACCATCAGTGATACACAAACAATGTTGTTTTTAGTCATTTGTGTGGCTCATTGAAGAAGCTTCCAGTTCTTTCAGACAGGCCAGTTTCAACATTGACATTTCGAATCAATCCTGAATATTAAGGTGTGGTGACCTACTTGTAGAAGCCGGGGATCAAGCTGCCTGCCTCACCGCTGGAGAACAAATCTCCCCCTCCTCTATTAACTGTTGTTGGTCTACCTCCTCTGAATTTCAATTGACTCACACTGATAATAAAATGAATATTTAAACTGTCAGGAGGCCAATTAGAGCAGATGACTGAGAAAGATCATCATTATTAAATGTATGTGAATACATATACATATTATACCTACATATAACTGCATACAAGCATTGATATCAGTGAGATGTTTTGCAGTGAAATGGTGTGGTTTGTGCTCCCTGCAGGCGAGCCCTGGCCATGGATGGTACGTGTACAGGGGAGCACGGAGTGGGTTTGGGAAAGAGAGCCCTGCTGCAGGAGGAGATGGGACCCGCGACCATGAGGGTCATGCAGGGGATCAAGGATGTCCTCGATCCAAAGAACCTGATGAATCCTGGAAAAGTCTTGTTGCCTGGAAAACCTTGAACATCGCGTCAGTCTGAGTGAAAATGACAGAAAGCAGAATCACATCACGCTGCACTTGTTCACTGGTCAGAGCCCGTTGTCAGAGGACAATTACCCTCTCTGAGCCACTTGTGTGTATAGGACGTCTGGATGAAACAGAGCATCCAAGGATTGGCTCTACGTTATCGATGCGATTGAGTCAATCATGTGTTTAAATGAGAATTGCTTATTAATTAATTATAAATGAATTAAGAAGATGTATTATTAAATAGGAAGTAAAAGCTGACAAAGGTCAAACAAACTGTCTAATAGGAAAAGTAGTCCAGTGAGACTGGATCGGTGAGCATCGTGCTGTGGATGGAAACGAGGCGATTCCTCTGTTCCACCACAGAGTGTCAGAAGCGCTTCCCCTCAGCTGACGGTGGGACATTAAATGTTCATTTGCGGTCCGTATAAATATAAATACCACTCAGAGTTTTCTTCTATTTACTGTTAATGAGGTTAAATCTTCTGATGAATTTTGTGTATAGGTTCCAGTGAAATGAGTTCATGGTGTTATAGCCTGGATAAACCAGAATCTCTTCTCGGTGTTGCTATTTCCTTCCTTCTGGGCTAATGCTGTCACGTGTGTGCATGAAGATTGATTGACAGTGTCACTTTTAGTCAGCTGTTGCCTCCCGGGGCTGCTGCAAACAGAGATGACAACAAGGTCATGTCCTTATTTATGTTGACCATGTGGAGGCTCCGTCACACATCTGTCACTGCTAAGAATAAAAGTTTTACCCTGTTCTCAACAAGCTCAAATAAAACAGATTGAACATTTAATTAACATTTAATGTTGGAAATAAAATTTACTGAAATCACAATAATCAAAAGTTACATAAATTCAGTCTGATTGGTTGAATAATTTTTCACTCTTGTCGTAATTCATTTCTAAAGGTTTTATGAGTTGTAACTCAGAATGTTGTACACCCGATTAATCAATGAAAATAAACTATTCCCTTTTTTAATTAATCAAGAAATGAATAAGTAGTTTGTAACTGTCTGACATGACATCATGCCAGGATTATTTTCTTTTTGCGCAGTTTCCACATTTTTTAAAATAAATGCATCCTGGTGGATGATTTAAAAAAAAACCCTCTCACCTGAACTGGTAATCCAATTGTAGTTCTCTGACTTATGTTTTGCAGTAGACGTATAAAACATTAGGACATGATGTATTTTCCATTGCCAATGAGCTGAAGAATACTAAACAAAAGGTCAAAGTGGTTCTAAACATGTGACTCTCAAGTCACACCCTCATATTTATTAAGATGCTTATACTGCACTTGAACTGGGATCCACTTCAAGAATGTCCTGACGTAACATTTACCGTTCCACTAGATAATAAAACACTGTGTTTTTGTTCTTATACTTACTATTAAACCAATGAGCCATGAGAAGAATTCCACCTGTATCCTCGGATGATCCTGTCCATTCCTGATGGCAGGAAGCTCTGGAACCACTGGATGATAGAGATGCCCTGCAGCCTGCAGGCTTATGGATTCCTCCCTGTGGACACATATTTATATTAGAACCATTTGACTTGATTGTGTGTATGGTTTATGTGTGCAGCTGCTGAGTTTGTGTGTGTGTGTGTGTGTGTGTGTGTGTGTGTATATAAGTGTGTGTTTGCATGCCTGCAGAGGAGAGAGGAGACCATTTATAGACCTGCTGTCATCACAGCAGGATAGATTAACACCTATTGCAGTAAGTATTTCACCTTATTGGGTATCGAGGCCAAGAAGACTGGAGTATAAAAGAGTAGTGGAAAAGAATCAAGGAGCAAAGCAAGCCTAATATGACACAAACACACACAAACACATACACACACATACACACACGCACAATTTCAGAGATTAGACCTAATAATGTATAGGAAACAAATGTGTGACCCACTAATCCCAAACATATGGTCATAACAGCATATGGTGGAAAATGATTCGGTACTGACTACATTATCCTGGTGGTTGGAAGCAGACGGGCATCATGGGTAGGAGAAAAGACAGGTTATCTGCGTTTCTATGCTTCAGCTCCACTCAAGAAGATTCACTGCTTCATCTTGGGTTTGTTTATGTGAATACTGTACAGTGAAAATCACAAATATAAATAGATATAAAGGCATGAAAAAAGTATTTTTTATATTGTGCTTAAAAGATAAAACATTGTTCTTTTACATTTATCTCAAATAACTCTAGATGAACAAAGGCACCACACAATGACTGACTTTATCTGTTAAATTTTCACCATACAATAAAATGAACAAAACAATTGCAAAACAGGCAGTCGCCACTGGTGGAATATTCAAATATTCAGACATCACCTTATAAATCTTCTACAAATAAGGACTTTTATTTTGTGAACAAACGATATGATTTTATGAGGATAACGTTCGAAAATAGGTGTTAGATAATTATTTATTGTAACTTGTTCCCAAAAGATTCTACTTTGTTCCCACAAGATGAAGTTTTTCCCAGAAAATTATGGGGGGGGGGGGGAATGACGTTATGGGGCATGTCATAATCTTATTTCATTTTACTACCAGATGAAGTCCTGAGATTTTTAGTCTCTCAGATAATTCGATGAAAATGAAACGAATCACATTTCGCTGATTTGAAAAAAAGGACTCCCTGATGCCTCATATGTTAGAATACTCCATGATTCCAGCATTTTCAAGGTTACAGCACAACATTATTGATTGTCCGATTATGGATTAATGCATAATAAAGTGTAGGCTGCCCTCTCCCAGCGCTGTCTCCCATCCTGTCTGTACGGTTGGAGTTTGCGCACTGGGTTCCTCCATTGTCTGGCCGGTATCAGCGGCGGCGGCGGCGGCGGAGCGCAGATCAGCGGAGCGCCATCTGCGCGCAGAGGATCGCCGAGACTGTGACCCTGTTCCACGGGGAACGCTGCTGCTGTTTGGGGACGTTCGGATCGGACGGACCAAGGGAGGGGTTGGACGTCGTTCCTAGGTCAAAGATAAGACAGTTGTTTTGGCGGCCAGACGTTCAGCAACAGTTGTCACGATGCGTGAGAGCAGATGAGCGGAGAGCAGCGGAGGGAACATTGCGGCGCTGCGGTGACTCGGGCCGGGCGGGAGAAACGTGTCGTCGCCGCGAACCCGCCTGCGATGATTCAGCCGTCCTAATCGGCTGGGACGGCCAGGGGGAGCGAGGCGCGCATCTGATTGACATTCCGGTCTGTCGGCTGCTGCCACCCCCCCACCAACCCCCATACCCCTGGTAGTTTGGAGGTTCTGTCTGCGGGTGAGGTGAATCCAGACGTCAGGGCGGGCTCATGTTGCGCTCAGCTGGGGAGCGGGCTGTTGCGTCTGCGGAGAGTCAGAGCTGACGAGCCTGCAGAGAGTCAGAGCTGACGAGCCTGCAGAGAGTCAGAGCTGACGAGCCTGCAGAGAGTCAGAGCTGACGAGCCTGCAGAGAGTCAGAGCTGAGGAGCCTGCAGAGAGTCAGAGCTGAGGAGCCTGCAGAGAGTCAGAGCTGAGGAGCCTGCAGAGAGTCAGAGCTGACGAACCTGCAGAGAGTCAGAGCTGACGAGCCTGCAGAGAGTCAGAGCTGAGGAGCCTGCAGAGAGTCAGAGCTGAGGAGCCTGCAGAGAGTCAGAGCTGAGGAGCCTGCAGAGAGTCAGAGCTGAGGAGCCTGCAGAGAGTCAGAGCTGACGAGCCTGCAGAGAGTCAGAGCTGACGAGCCTGCAGAGAGTCAGAGCTGACGAGCCTGCAGAGAGTCAGAGCTGAGGAGCCTGCAGAGAGTCAGAGCTGAGGAGCCTGCAGAGAGTCAGAGCTGAGGAGCCTGCAGAGAGTCAGAGCTGACGAACCTGCCGAGACTCACGGACAGACACACAGACAGGAGCGAGGGGAGGGCGGCGGAAGCCTGTTTCGGCTCTTTGGACCCATCGCCGATCGAGCCGAGCCCCCCCTCCTGATTCCACCCACCCAGAACCCCCCCCCCCCCCACTCACTTCCCTCCCGCTTTGGATGGGGGGAAAGCAGAGCACGGCGGGTCGGCCCCGGGGTGCTTTTCCCGGTGTCTCTACCGATGACAGCGCGGTGCCACCCTCGGCCCACTTCGGCCACTACCGGCCCAGCGGTACCATGGGCCTGCGGAGCCGGTCGGTGAGCTCCGTGGCCGGCATGGGTATCGAGCATAGTCCCGCCGTGCCCTTCGGCTTCTACACCCCAAGGGGGACGGACTCGGATCGAGCCGGAGGGGGTTCAGGGGGTACCACCGCCGCCACCCACGGTACCGGCTACCAGGACACTGGGGGTGGAGGGCACCACACGGACGGGGTGCTCTATCTGGGGTCCCGGGGGTCGCTGGCTGACACCTTGCCCCTGCACATCGCACCCCGCTGGTTCAGCGCGCACAGCGGTAAGGGCGGAATGCACGCACGCACACACACACACACACACACACACACACACACACACACACACACACACACACACACACACACACACACACACACACACACACGCAAACATACACCCATCAGACACATTTTGGTGAGTAATCCACGCGCCAGTGGACTGACGACGTCAGCAGACACCTGCATCACGCACACCTTGTTTACCTGGAAGGACCGAGACGATGCGGTGACGTTAGATTACCTCTGGATCAGTCTCTGGATGTCAGAGCAGCAATTATAAAGCACAGCTGAAACTGGGTTTCCCTCTGGTTCTGTTGGCTGAGGTGGGTCCAACTGGACTTGGGAGATTTGTAGACTTTGATATAGATGATCAAGAATCAAACACATTGAAATAAACAGCTTGACTTTAAAATATAAAGGTCTATTTTAGAGTTTTCATGAACGTAGTGAGATTGGGTCGTTTTTAGCAAATTGACGTACAGTAGTGGGACTTGGTGAATGGACCACTGTAGCTTCTCTCTGTCCTGTCAGTGTAGGTCATTCCTTGTTGTTTGAAACGACACCAATAAGCCTGCTGCCAAATCCGGCTCATTCAATTAGCTGCGATTAGAGAGGATGAGAGGAGATGGAAGAAGGTGAGACAGGGAAGGAAGGAGGAAGGAGAGAGGCAAAGAGAAGAATGCAGAGTAGGGCTGTTCTTGCTTTATTGCAGGATTTCTGTGTGTGACACAACCTGACAGGCCAACAGCCACACACACACACACGCACACACACACACACACACACACACACACACACACACACACACACACACACACACACACACACACACACACACACACACACACACACACACACACACACACACAGCTCATTGAGGTCACAATTTTCTGAAGTTGGGTATCATCAGCTCAGCTCTTTTATTCTACCTATTGTCCACATGGATATATAGTACATTTGGAAGATTCCAAGTCATCTTAAAATAAAAGTAGTAAAGGAGTTTTTTTTCCTATGCTACTGTTGGCTGACACATGGGTGTGGTCAGAAGCTGCTTTGTCATAGCTAAAAAGATCATAGCAGCCAGAGAACAAAAGGACACATCACAACAATGGAGGCAAGCAAGAACAGAGATACGTCAAAGGTGAGGCTGCACACCTCGAGTTCAAGAAGGATGACATCAGAACAGGCAGACAGTTCATCCATATGAAGGTGGAGGCTGCTCTAAATAAATATGGGTACAGTCGTCTATGGGCGGAGGACTTATTGGTACTGCCCACGGTGGCAAAACCTCAAAGATGCCATTTTATTTGTTTCCACTATAGGACTAAAATAAAACAACCTTTCCTAAGGAGCAGCTGCTTCACTTTTCTTGCAGCAGACATGTTTCTCCATCTGTCACTACTCTATTTATTTATACTGGTGCTACAGATATTGCCTGACAGTGGTTTGTGGTTAAACTATGGCAAAAAAGAGCATAAAGACGGCATGTTTAGCTCCTGGGCATGGATTTCATACTTAGTCTTTCATTGATTATCACTTGGCTTTCAATGGCAGTTACCTAGATGAATAGATTGTCACTATCTGTTTTCCTTCTGTTTCTAGCAGCTTGATTGTTAGTGATAATTTCCCCACATGAGAGGCAAGCACTGATGGTTCAATATTATGCAGGTTGTATTTACGTCAATTAAGGCCTTTAAAACGTTAACCTTACCCCTGATATATTATTGTGATTGTTAAGATAATTTTGCCTGAGTTACTTTTGATTAGTTAAGACAAATAACACTATTTATAAATGTTAAGTGGATTGCTTTTAGATTTTCATTCTCTGTTTCTGTCAGTTAGGATTAATGATGATTTGTGATTATAATGCACAGATGAAAACTAATTAAAGATGGCCACAGGTAAACAAGTAGCAACCAACTACCGAAGCAAACACAATTGGAGTACAGCATCCACTGTTCATCAGGATGGAACTCTTTGGTAGTGGTGTGTGATACTGCATGTTTTGGTATTGATTGATACCAAGTAAATATATTGGTATCGCCAATACTGAAACTGATACGTTTCAATAAATAAGATGTTTAATAGATGTTTACTTTTTTATTATCAAGCAGTTAAAAACCGGGACAGAAGTAGGACAAAGTTTATAACAAAATAGAAAATGCTTCATTATCAATTTTTTTTTCCACGTCATGTGACGACCTAACATCTAAAGACTAGAGGGAGGAGCAAAGTTTGCCTGCTCTGCTTTGTCACAGGAACGGTGAATCAGGCGAGCTGGCTTTTTGCTCATTGCGAAAACCGCAGCATAGCAAACAAGAGTGGAACTTAAAGTAAAGAATCGATCTCACCAGGCTCGTACCGATCCATACTATAGATACTTGGATCGAGCCGCCCACCACTACTTCTTGGCCAACCTCAAGTGATGTCTCATCTCTCATCTGTGACTCAATGAACTCTCAAGGTATTGTAAAGATTATGGAGTCAACCAAGTAGCATATGAGGCAAGACCTTAAACGTGAGTTTGATAAAGCATTATCCATTATAGCATTAACAAAAGGAGACTCTTCGTCTAACCAGATTGCCTGTCCAGAAGGAAACTTGCCAAGGAAAACCAGTAACCGAAGGTTAGTGAAGACCCTAAAGGGTGTCAGAGAGACATCAACTGTTAAGATGTTCCTTAATCCAGGTCACCTGAAATCAAAGCAGAAGCAGAATGCCCTGATAATGGCGTGAATGGAAGCTTCCTACCAAGAGATTTTTACTGAACATGGCCAGTCATGGAATGTGAGTGATGAACTGTTCCAAAAAATGCAACATATATGTTGTAAATATCTACACTTTTAAGGTGAATGAACTGCACTACCAGCTCTGCTGCACTAAGAGGGGAGAGGTTGAATCCAGTCAGCTACCACAATGTAGAGACTCTGTTCATGCATGTTCAACAAGCAAATGAAGAAGCAGCTGTTGGTCGAAGCCCTACTGAATATGGGTGAACAGACAATGATGGAAAACTGGATGAGCTCCCCACCTGCACAATACTTAGTCTTGGAACTACTAGAATATAAACGTGTGCGTGCACCATCCCCTTTATAAGCTGCTCATTGGGGTCGCACCGCAAAGGAGCTGTTCATTGCTCTACCTCCTCACCACTTGCATGGCCTACCAGCCCCTTGTGTGTGAGTGTGTTACGGGCCTGTACCCACCATACTGTATATATATATATGCATGTGACTAACCACCAGTGTGTGCTAGAGTGGACTAATAATTTCCTATGAGATTAATAAAGTTCATTAAATTACATTATAAGCAAACTGCCTAGCTGCACATTGCCTGTCAAATGGACTGAATGCACAGATGTGTGCAGGTTACAGACCTGCAGTCAGCAAAACTGACTGAGCAGAGGGTGACCTGGACTCTGACTTGAAAATGGGGAGTCAGATGAGGAGGTAGATGAAGAGTTTGATGAGTGACTCTTGTGGTATTACTGGAAGTCTTATAAACATTGTTTAGTGATATTGGACTTGTTTAATCTTGCTAACATCATCTAAGTATTCAGCGAGTTTGATGACAATAACATAACTGTTCCTACATATACCAATCACGGGATTATATGTATTATTGACCAGCTTTATGCAGACATCAATGTAGTTTACAACATTTATGTATTCTCCTGTATGACTTTGGTATTCGTGACTAAGAAGGAAGAAGTAGAAATCGACTATATTCATCCCCATTTATTGGTCCACTCTGGAGTTGGTCCTGATTTTTGTTGTTGTTGTAATTAACATGCATACACACACACACACACACATGCACACACACACGCACACACACACACACACACACACACATATGTATATATATACTAGCAGGAACCCGAGGAAATTCCTTGATAAAACAATAATATCAGACTTCATACCAAACATATGAAAATTAATGTATCGGTATTATAAACCAAGCGCACCCAATGTAGCCAAAATCAACGTGGTGACGTAACAACTTGTTGTGTTGGTAAATCATGGATTGCGCTGGGCGGGCATTGCGAAGCTGTGGATGAATGTTAGCAGGCTGACTGGAGAAAGAAAGATAACTAATGGTGAGGTTGGGAAAGGAGCTAACGTTAAAGGAAAAGGCACCTGTCAGAATTTGTTGCTGTTTTCTGAGTCGTTCCTGGTGTTTGTACTCTGCTCAAAAACATGAAAATTGTTGGAACAGTCATGACAGTCTAAAATTATGTTAACTTGGAAGTCCGTGTATAGTTATTTCTTCTCTTAACATAGCAGATGCCTTATTGTTCACGTGATTCCTTCTGGCAGATGCGCTGTGATTGGTTGGGTGCCGTGATTGGTTGGGCACTTGATTGACAGGTAGTAGGTGGAGTTGGTGACAGTGTAACAGCGTGAGACTTTTCAAGTGAGCTTATACAAATACATACTATAGGTGGGGATATATAGTAATTCCATTGACCCAATGAGTAGCTTATAAAGGGGACGATGTCATGCACCCAAGCAGTGCTCAGGGAGTGAACTGGCACCTCTCCACTGTCAGTTCACACTCCGAAAAAGTTTTGGTCCACATGGGCCTTGAACTGGCCCTCCATCGGTGCCCAGACCGAGACATGGTGAACTGAGCTACTGCCGCCTCCACTATTCTATATATCCATTGTTTATTTGTGTGAAGATCATAAATGCCTTTGTTCTTGGTACTCTCTCAATATTAATGTAGGTTTTACTTTTCCAGATGCCTGTCATCTTGTTTGGGCATAAAAAAGTCATGATTTATACAACTTAGCTGCCATTCAGCAAAAGTTATTGTGTCAGAATATGTCTATAAAAATAAATACTAGACTTTCCCACCTCAGGTGGTACCAAGAAGTGATTTTGTGGGCCTTGGCCTGTGGACCACAGGGAGGATTTGTCTCCATTCGTCCATCTAGACATCTGTTTCCCCCACTCAACCCGTTTTATTTCATGTCTAGCTCCGGCAGAAATGTTCCATCCACTGAGGGTTTCTGGATGTGAATCAGATTTTTTCTGCTGTAGGATAAAGTTAGAGAGGCAATAGAACCCTATTTGAAAAACAAACCACAATACCCTATCTACATTTGTCTGATGGAGCCAAGTCAAAGAGCTCCTGCAGAAAGTAAGTGATGAGCATGCTCAACTGTAGTGACCCTGCATTATGTTGGAAATGTGGGTTCATAAGACAGAACTTGGAGCTGTGAATAATATTGGGCCTCAAAAGAAAGCAGAATATTGGCTCTCTTAAAACATGTGTTAGCGTTAGCCCTCGGATGTATTTCATGTCAGTTCGGCTAACAAAAATCTAGGAAAGCATTCTACTTTATTTAGGATAAAAATAATGACAATTAAAACAAGAAAAACAAAAACCAATGAATAATAACAACAAAGACAACAATATTAACAATTACATTGATCGTAATAATGATGGCAGCAATTTGCAATCAGACAAAAAGTGTTGGTTTGATCAAAAATAGTGTTTCAATATGTTTAAATGAAGCAGGGAAGAGTTCTGCAGACTGATCCTTAACTCTTGGGGGAACCGTTGGACTGCTGGTATGATGCTGAATGGAAGTATAAATAGTGCGTATATATGGTTTGGTAATCCTAAGAATTCACTTTGGCATGTTTACGTGAAATGTTGTGCGGCATGATGCATGATCACATGGAGTCATTTCCCACCCTGGGGAGTTTATTTTTGCTGTCTGTGACTGAGGAGGACAACTGGAAGGAACGCCGGTCAAGAGGAAGGTGTTAGAGACACATCCAAAGTGAATCTGTTGGAACTGATGTAGTTGTAATCCTACTTAGCCTTAGGAACTGTAGGGTAACATAAATGCAACCAACATATGCATTTGGTTATTGTCCAAGTTGTAAAAACCTTGTTTGTACAGACTTAATGAAGAGCCATCTATTATTTATTAAAAGTCCTAATCCTCAAACAGGAATAATATTTTAGTAAGCCAGAAGTGTTGTGCTCCACATGTCTGGTGCTTCGTACTCATTTATGCTGGAAGAAATCTCTCTTGTGAACCATGAAGATTTTGCTATTGTTTTTGAAATGTCTATTTAAATCCGGACAAAGCGATGAGCTGTAGCTGAATGACCACCTCACATACTTAAGGTGAGGCCCCACTCTTCAGATGTTATCTTCTTACCTTAAAGATCTGTCTTAATGGACCGCGCCACATAGCTTTCATGGTAGGGAGAAACATGTGAAGACTGTCTTCAGCCAACACTGAGTTTATAGGAGTTATGTGGTTTCTGACTTTTCGCACAGAGGCTGAATAACACAGGAGTTAATCTGCATGCATTACAAGTTCCTTGGGATAGTTAATTTATTAGGTTGAAAACACCACGTTCAGTTTGATTACTGCCTTTAATTTGCGGTAAGCAGAGACAGTGTGATGGTATGGAGTGGAGATCACATAAGTCCTTTAGTTGGAATGCTAATATTAACAGGATGCTTTAACTCATTACATAAAAACAGTGATATGTTGCTTGCCAAATAGTGGCCCAGTTATATCTGTTCTCCTAGCCCTCTGATTGGAGACTGAACTTGACTGTTTTCTATCAGCAGCATCCGTGGTATCTGTCAACTGACAAAAATGCATCGTGATGTTCTGTCATATCTGATTTGAGAGCTGTCTGTCGATGAATTACAAACACGTATTTGTGCTGAGGACAGCACGGTGGTGCAGTGGGTAGCGCTGTCGCCGCTCAACAAGGCGGTTCCAGGTTCGCGTCCCGCTCTGTGCGGAGTTTGCATGTTTCTCCCCGTGTCTGCGTGGGTTCTCTCCGGGTTCTCCTGCTTCCTCCCACCTCCAAAAACATGCGCTGGGTTAGGCTCCAGCTCCCCGTGACCCGCCGCAGCGGATAAAGCGGTGATTAGAAAATGGATGGATGTGTATTTGTGCTGCAAGGGAACGTTTTTGTCATGAATCATTTATTTGTATGTTGCTTTTTTATGTGTATTTGCTGTTAAAAGATCATTATTTCAGAACTAATTAATAATTTTAGTCACCTATTTCCTGAAAGTCTGACTCAAAGTTTTACTCAAAGTCAAAATGTGTTCAGCTTGATTCTTTATTTTCAATTAATGTTTCTGTGGAAACTCATTGTCTTCAGAAATCAGTCTTTACCCAGGTTATGTTCCTGTGTGTGTGTGTGTGTGTGTGTGTGTGTGTGTGTGTGTGTGTGTGTGTGTGTGTGTGTGTGTGTGTGTGTGTGTGTGACTCATTAATGTAATATATCAATCAGGCTTTCTGTTACATTTATAATTGGTACTTATCCAACAATATAGATATAAAGGGACTGATAAAGGGACGAGATATCAACATCTCAGCCGAAACAGAACAAATAAAAAGTCAAAGTAGACCGGTAACTACATCTTGCTAAATTGTGAACGCACTGTGTTGAAACCGGTAGGGTTTTTTTTCCAATAATAGTTTATTAGGGTTTTAAATGCTGTGCAACATAATTAATAACCCAAGAACCAACATATTTCTTTATATTCTTATGGTAATGTGATACTAATATGTTTTTGTGTTGTTTATTATGTTTACTAGTGTGTGTTTATGTTCAGGTCAGACTGGAAATCATTTGGAGATAGAAACTGTGATACGCTGCTGTAGTTTGCTTCTGGGATGGAGAATGACCCTCAGAACAGAGAGATGCGCTGATTTCTGCACTGACCGCTGCTGCATTTCCTCCATCATCATGCATGTCACAGTTGTACGTGTCTAGACATCAATCAACACCTAAAGTACAGTACAGTGACTCAAATGTTGCAAATTCATACTTTGATCAGATTTTATCCCCTTAGATAAGCAGTATTTGAAGAAACAATAGGTGGCCCGGTGGTGCAGTGGGTAGGTAGCTCTGTCGCCTCACGGCGAGAAGGTTCTGGGTTCTTTCTATTTGGAGTTTGTATGTTCTCCCCGTGTCTGTGTGGGTTCTCTCTGCGTTCTCTGGCTTTCTTCCTGGTACCTGTAGTCTTTTTTCTTCACATCTCCTGGTCGGTTGGGGTAATGATGATGGTCCAGATAATCTTGGCAGAGCCCTGAGGGAACACAACCTCATATGACCCTAAACCCTCTGACTGAATGGTTACAAATGATTATTTTCTAATTATAAATGGTTCAGTGAATGTACTTTGAGGTTAAGGAGAAGTCTTACATCACATGCAGCAGCAGTGTGTTCTCGTGGGCATCTGAGGGAAACAGTAAGAGTCACTGTCAGACCTTGACTCTTATGGTGGAGAGTGTTGTTGACATAGTTACCATCAGAGCAGGGCTGGAGAGTAATGGGACGGATGGATCGCTGTTATATAATTAGAATATGAAAATACACACACACACACACACACACACACACACACACACACACACACACACACACACACACACACACACACACACACACACACACACACACACACACACACACACACACACACACACAACAACCATGCCACCTTGAACTACCCTCTGACATCAGCCACGCTTAATTTGAATAAAACAATCCATTGGCGACAATCACTCAGGTCTGCAGTTTAATCTGATTTCCATA
Organism: Antennarius striatus; assembly: GCF_040054535.1. NCBI lineage: Eukaryota > Metazoa > Chordata > Actinopteri > Lophiiformes > Antennariidae > Antennarius > Antennarius striatus. The sequence continues at coordinate 5,273,927 of NC_090779.1, read as the reverse complement.
GTAAAATAAACACACACACACACACACACACACACACACACACACACACACACACACACACACACACACACACACACACACACACACACACACACACACACACACACAAAAGCCTGCTGTTTGTCTTTTCAGTCATGTTGGACACATTCATGAATTTAAACGTCCTGGATCAATAATTCATCAGAGGGGTATTATTAACACACAAAAGACACTGCATTCACACCTTCATAAAGTAAGGTTAAGGTCATCTCGGTTTCAAAGAGAGAAGCTCTCGTCTGCCCTGGACAAACAATGACCTGCTGTTGGAGGAGCCTCAGCTGTACCTCAGCAGTGTTTTTGGGGTCAGTATACTTTTGCATAATTTTGGAGAATTTTTTAGGATTAAGGATTACTAGTTGATGCCATTATGAAGTATTAAAGTCAAAACTGACAAATTAGAGCTAAAGAAAAGCCTCCTTTTTTTGGCGTGTGTAGACAGACATTCTTTAGGATTAAGGCGTATATGTTAAAGTTGAAAAAATCCCAAAGCATCACAAAAAGAGGAATATTACTGAGCCATAATGGAACTTCTTTAGGATGTGACTGTGATTCCTGATACAAGTAATGGTCAAGGATGCTCTGCAGGTCACACAGTGGAAGTACATAATGTGGGACTGAAATTAATGGTCACAAAAATGTTCATACAGCCTTGAAAGAAATCAGATTTGTCACATTAAGGCAAAAAAATAAAAAACAAAAAGCCCAGGGTCTGAGTCACTTCATGCTGATCATGTCGATGTTGTGTCCTTACTGTGCTGAAAACACTCCAGGTTTCTGCTCCTTAAAGCGGCTGTTAATCAGGCAGGCCACAGGTGCTCCTCACTGTTTGCCCTTGGGGCATCGTCGTGTGTATCAGTGTTTGTCGCCCTGAGATTTCATCTTGTCATACACACACACACACACACACGCACACAGAGCAGCAGCAGTCAGGTTGCCATAGCATCCCATCCATCTTTGGTCCGCTGCAGGTAGAGATCAAACAAATGACATTAAATGGCTGCTGTTTAGTTCAGGAACATGAACGGTTCTCTGGATTCAGCTTTCATTCATGCTTTTACTCCACATTCATATTAGAGCCTATTTTCATCTCTGGCTGCTTACCGAATGTATGATTGCTTGCATGTGTGTGAATCAGCCCTCGCAGAGAGGGACTGTTGTGTCTGTGAATGATGATGGCTTTTCAGAAAGAAGCGCCATTATATCATTATCAAAATAACGTCTGAGGTTTGGACGGCGGGAAAAGTCTTTCAACATATTCTGTTGTTTTTTTGTTGTTGGTTGAAACGTGATGAAAAATTGTAATATGAATCTTACCGTCATGTGCTGTTTGTAAACCTTGTTCCACTCATGCTCCATTGATATATAAGACATCATTTAGACATACAGTAATTACCAACATGGGCTTCTGCTGTTGCCATGATAACAAATCATTCACGAGCCTCACATGTATGAACAAAGAATGTTGGCTGAAAGCCAGTTGTATTTGGTTTAACTAAATTCCTCAACGCTCACACCTTCTACAAAATTATACAATTATGTAGAACTGAGTGATAATTTTTTCCCCCTTTATAACAGTGAAGAATGAATTCACAACTAGCTTGATTGCTTCAATTCTGGACCAAAAAAATCAGCAAAGTTTTGCTAAGTCTATTATTAATATTTCGAGATACTCAAGGAATTGATGAATGAATGAATGAATGAATGAATGAATGAATGACTATGTTTACCTGCTAATTCATGCCAGTATAGCTGCTAATTTATATTTACATTCATCCAAAATCATTTACAAGTGATTTAAGAGGGGATTTATTTTTCATACTCTTTAATGAGGACATTCCATCCAAAGAAGGGAAGTAATGAAGAAAGATTCATTTTTGCAAAGATTTATTTTGTTGATTGCCTAATTTCTAGAGTTATGGATTTTTTTAAAAAAAAGATTAAAGTGTGTCTATCTTTAGCAGCAGCGAAAGACAGACACGCCTGAAACTGATGGTGGTGGTGGCTGGTGGCTCTGCTCAGACTGAATGGATGAACCTGTTCAACCTGTAAAGACTGAATACTGATGAGCACAAATGAACTTTAGCTCCACAGAGAGTCATTTAAAAGGACGGCAGCGGGATGCCTGTCTCATAATGAAGATATTTCACTCTGCTATCGTTTAGAAGTGACCAGCTGATGAGGACAGCCCTCAGATTTCAATCGACAACCCCAAACCAGGATCCCAACGCTAATTTTTGCTTTGGGACACGACAGTTTTCAACTCAGTATTTTCACCCCACTTTGCTGTGGTTTTATTTGCTGCTTTAGGATCATATTGTGGAATCACTTCAACTAGTTTAGAAGTAGTAAACTGGCTGCCACTATTACCAATCTGTACACGTGCATGCTCGGTACACTTATTATATGTTATTATAAATTGAAAATTACAATGTTTTATCGATTCCAGTTGAATCTGAGTTTTGGAAATGGTGTGAAAGTAGGTTTTTGGTTATTTATATTCTCAGTTATCAAAATTGAGTAATTCACGGGATAATAGCACCGAGGCAGAGCAGCTAAGAGAAACCAACAGACCAACACTAGGATGGGTTTAGTGTACTCTACCGTACAAACCAGTGTTTTAGTAAACATCTGATCATTATATCCATCACTTAAACACAGTCATCTCAGATCGACAAGCCTTTCATTCTGCTTCTTTATTGACATGTCATGTCGATACAGCATCAGTGATTAATCAATACAGCATTTCCACCCTTCCTCTGGCCGACATGTCTTTCCTTGATCACCTTGACTGAAGATCCCCAAGTGCTAACTCGCAAGCAGGAAAAGCTTAATCACCTTGCATGTTTGAACAGAATAGCCCTCACAGTTCAATGACTTCTATCAGCACCCACAACTAGTGTCATCACCAAGTCCGTTTGTAACAGCAGTGGACATTTGAATAATACCTTCATGTGGATGTGCTTTTTGGACTGACTCATTTACAGATCAGACTCTATTGTTGGACTTCAGTGTAACACACTTGAAAGCATGAATCAAGCATTCAAGACAATAAAGTTTCCACACCGTTAACCACAGTTGCAAGCCCAGCTGTTCATTTGACAAACCAGAAAAGATGGTATTGCACTGAAAGCATGACATATACATGACACACCAGGAGAGACTTTCGATCGGATGGGACTGTGTGCTGTTTAGTGTCAATCATACCACAAAAAGACAACAATGTCAAGATGTTGTTTTGACATTTGGATCATTATTTGTTCAAAATTAATGTAGATATGACTATTACTATTCTGGCAACATGATTAACATAGCATCAACATTCATTCCCCTTCCCCTTTTAGTTTAGTTTTGGCTCAGCAGCTGGTTGCTAATATTAACCTTTGAAGAAGGGAAAGTATTGATGTAGCTGGAAACAATTACCAGTGAAAGCTTTAAAATAGAATCAGAGCAGTAAAGAAAGCAGTCATCAGCCCGTTGTCATCACAGGGCTGTGAAGCTGCAAAGTTGAATCAGAATTTTCTGTGGGGTTGTCACCATTAGGTTTTCTTTTTCACACTGTACACTAGTAATATTGATTAATGCAGCTGTAATAAAATGTTACCTCTGTAGCATCGTATGCCTTGTTAATGGGATGAGACCCTGAGGCTTGGCAAATGGGAATGTGATGCATCTTTTTGCATCCATCACTGTATTTTACATTCATTTTTTTGGTTGATTGACATTGACTTGTTTCCAGGCGTTAGGTTTGTTGTTCATTCTGCTAGACCATAAACTTTGGCTTTGTTGGGTGTGACATCAGGTACTGGGCTGTTATGAAATGGAGCTTTAAATTGCATTTCGTTTTATATCTATTGATGCAGGAAGTGTTTGTCTTCCAGATCCTAGGATTTGGTAGGGTTAGGGAGGACCACTATTTATATATAGAGACCTGAAAATGTGTTTTTCATAATAGGACCCCTTTAAATTTTGATTTCAAGGAATAGTGCAAGAATATCTATGGAAAAAGTAAAATCAGGTAAATTTATGAGTTGAAGTTTGTGAAGATTTGGTGTGAAACCGTCACATTCAAATGGTCTACTGATTGTTTATCCATTAATCTTAAAGTATGGTTACAGGGCAAGGTGATTTGAATTCAAATGTTTGGTGTTGTTTGAGGTTTGAGTTCCAGTCTCATTCAATGGCATTCCAATGTGTAAACTATTGCTGTCTCAGGCAAACAGCTCGCTGTCACTTACAGAGTGAGCTGATGATTCTTTTCACAAAGGATGCATTTCTTCCTGAGAGTTCAACCATCTGAGCTGCAAAGCACTAACTGTATCCCCATCACTGTCTGTCCCCTTCCATCTGCATTGTTCTCAGACACATAACTTACATTATCGATCCACTACCTGCTGCTGTTTAATTCAATGTCAATAATAATAAAATTTACATATGATTTGACACTTGAGCAGCTCCCACTGGTTATCATGAGGTTTTCTGAATAAGGTAACAGAGGTCAACTCTCTTTCTTAATTCATACATTCTGAAAATGTACATTTAAATACAGAACATCATACTGTTACACACGTGGTCTTCATTAAAATTATTATCTTTTTTAAGTAGTACCAGTGCACATTCATTCATTCATTCATTTTCCAACCCGCTTAATCCGCTAACGCAGGTCGCGGGGTAGCCAGTGCCTATCCTGGCAGTCTCAGGGCGTGAGGCGGGGGACACTCCGGGCACGACGCCAGTGTACCGCGGAGCCACATAGAAACAAACAAACAACCATTCACACACACACTCCTATGGTCAATTTGGGACCGGCCAATCAACCTGAAGCGCATGCTTTTGGAGGTGGGAGGAAGCCGGAGAACCCGGATAGAACCCACGCAGACACGGGGAGAGCATGCGAACTCCGCACAGAGCAGGACTCGAACCTGGGTCCGCCGTGTTGTGAGGCAGCAGCGCTAACCACTGCGCCACCGTGCCGCCACCAGTGCACATCTTCATTAAAAATGATCTTTAAAAACATGAAAATTGTGAGACATTAAACGCCAGACCTTTAACAGCTTAAACCTCACAGAACTCCAACGTCCTGTCATTGTTTATTGATCCATAGTGCCATCTTGTTTTCATTCCAATAAGATATTATCAAGCTTATATGTAGGATCAGCTGACTCATACGATTCTTGTGTCCTTGTTATCTTTCAACGCTGGCACAAACAGAAAGAAAGCCAAGGGATGACTGAGGTATATACTTATTTTAGTCGTCTCTGTTCTGACACTAATACAGATATTAATAATGCTACTATATGAGGGAACGCTCATATTAGCTTAAGATAGGCTGAACCATTATGGCTCTGAACCCTGCAGGTCAACACTTTACTTTTTAAATAGCAACCATATTAAGATACTTCACCAATGAATCCTAAAACGACTGTTCACTAACTGCCACTTTGTTTCAATACCAAAAGGTTGAAATCTACAGTCTGTCTGAAAATTATATGAAGAAAAAGTCACGCCATCTTGAGGTTCTTTCTTTTAATAAAAACATTAGAGAATCAAGGCTAACTAGTTGTAGTGAAAATTGGTCTCATTTTACTTGACGTGAAATAAATACTAACTAACATTTTCACATCTTACATCACATGATAGTTAGTGAATTATTTATTGTATTACATCCTGACCCTGGGTTGGACAAAATAACCTATTACAGTTAATTTTGAGGCAGGCTCAAACTTCATCTCGTCATTCCGTATGAGTTGTGAGACTCCATATAATTTTCATTTCTAACGCAGCTGAAACTATTGTATAGAAAAATTCTGTCATACAGACTTTTATCTGTTTTAACACTTATTTGTTAGAAAGTGTGAAAATGTGGAAAAAAATACAATTTTATTTTGTTATTTTAGGCAACCAACCCATTCTACCAATTTTATCTGATGTGCGTGCTACCTAACTATGCAATGCATTACAAGACAATCTAACAGTTCCAAATGTGACACAGCTGAAACATATTTTAAACCCCGACATAGTCTGGAACAGACATGTAGATTTTATTTTTTACTCCACGTCTCTTCCTGCTCATGCAGAACGCTCCAGTCTGGTGGAGAGGATGATTAGAGGTCTGATGTCTGAAATAAGTCTTCCTCGCGGTTGCTCAGCCGATGCTTGCATCATCAGGTTTAAGATTTGAAGGGATGAAAAGAGTCTTCCTGGCAAATAGAGATTATTAACAAGTGTACAGAAGTGTCCATAGGAGCACTCACGCATATAGGTGGAGATGGGAGTCAGTGAAGCACTCTTTTAAGCTGCAAAATAAAGCAACACTGACCCTCGTACGACGACTGCAACAACACACGAACAAATAAAACACAGCTGATGCGTAACGTACGTGGGGCACACAGGGACACTGGCACAATTACACAGCCTCCCTTCCATACAGCAGAGTGTTGTGGCTGGATTTCACAGCTGACGGTTTCAGGAACATGGGCAATGGGAGAACATCTGTGCTGCTGAATTGGTTGCGGGATTCTAGAATATAGGTCAGCACTGCAATTTATTTCAGTTTCCTCTGCATCTCTCTCTCTCTTTAACACTCTCCCCATCTTTCCTCAACTTTAACTCGGTGCAGTGCAGAAAAGGCATGTAAGGACACACACATGCTAATATTGCGTTCATGCAGGGACAAAGCGAGATGACAAAGACGAAGTTCAGATGGCAGGCGAGATTTGGGTTGTTGTTGCTGTGACAACCACGCAGATAACCGTCACTGCTGTTTTTCTAGACAAACTCAGGAGCCTCATGGGAAAACTATCACCAAAGAAACACATAACATTCTCTACACGTTCACAAATGTTATCTCAACCCCGAATGACTTTGACAATTTCAAGCATGTTTTTAGAGAAAAAAGGAGTAAAGAGACAGTCTGACAGACTGTAGATATTTAAATGTTACACACAAGCATTCATAATAACCACAAAGGTTGCATCAGGTACTACTGTGCATGTCAACACCATATGCACAGTAATAACGATGGAATGGCCAATAATTAGCTGTGAGGGCCCCAGTCGGTGGGCATGGTGATTGTTGCTATGGACAGAGCCTAAATGTCATCTTGATTTGGGCAGTCAGCAGATCAGGGTAGGTTGCTGATTTCAGAGATGGCCATGTAATGTTCCACATGTAATAAAGGGTCACATTTTCACAACTGTGAAATTGACTCTGATTAAACATACAAGCAGCGTCGGATGTCTTTGATTTTAATCAGCAAAAAATGGTCATCTTGTATTGCGTCAATGCAGCTACACACACTTCACCTTGTTTTGCCCATTTTTATTCCACTAAGTTATTCCCTGCATTTCCCAAAATAACATTTATTATCAAAAAGAAAACAGGATACCCTTAATGTATAAAATATTTGATTGTGTTCAGCTTTAGGTGGCTGGAATGACTTAGTTAAAGACTTTTTAATAAACAGTGGATGGGCTTGTTTGAAATAATTTCTCTGAGAGCCTGTTGTGATATGTCCTGAATGTTTCTGGGCACCAGTAATTCTGGGGAAAGACATCCCAGCATGTCAAACAGATGATCTGTCAACCATAGTGGTCACCTATTGTTCCCCCTTCCTGCACCCTTGATTTGAAAGGTTGAGAAATTAAAATGTCTTGAGCTTTGCACCCCGATCTTTTTTGTCTGTCGTCACTATGACGACAGACTAAAAACATTTTGCGTACTTTATGGCAGACGAAGTCCAGATCTAAAATAAATGCAGGCCAACTTTGAAGACATTTTCCAACAGAAAGAGCAACGGCTTTGCAGCTGCAAAGAAGAGGGAGATGACGTGGGAGGAAATTGATGCTCGAGTCAATGCGAACGTTTAAACGTAGTCCGTTGCAATCACGAAAAAATTACAGGGGACAACGTCTTGAATGTACTGTAGTATATTCAGTTTTTTTTTTATGTAGGCGCAATCCAGCAGGGGAGAAGTGCTCTTGGCAGCAACTGAGAATGAAGTACGTCTACAGTATATACGTGGTTCACACAGGTCAGACTTCTACATCATCTCATTGGGGATCCTCCTCATCTTCACTATGTATGATATTGTACAGTAAATATAGTGGACGTTTGACTGTTCAGTTGTTTTATCGCCAACATAATGATCTTTTCATGCACATAAATGTGCTCTAATCTATATCAAGTTCTGTTAAATAACTTGCTGACAAGCTAACATACAGTAGCTATCACTAACTCACATTGTGGAGGACAAAAGGTAAATGTTGCTCTCTTTCTTGATGTTTTTTCTTCAGACCTTGGTTTTATAGTAATTTTAAAATATTCTAAAATTCTGATTAATAAAAGGTACCTTTTGAAAAAAAATATTGTTAACCTGAAGTTCAGTGTAATTCACGACGGAAATAGTTAATCAAGCCCGTGTTGCAGTTTTGCTCATGTACCAGTTCCTGGTGACTGCTGAGAGAACAGCATGGCGTGTGTTTGAAGTTGTACACTGATTGTTGTTCTGAGTTATATTCGGCATGCTGTTTACAGGTCCCTGTCACTGTGTTCTCTGGAGAGGAGAGCTCCTAGGGGTTAATTGAGCATTCAGGGACTCTCAGTGGAGCAAACATCCCAATTTAACCCCTGTGTCCCTGAATCGTTAAGACCTGAAACACAGATCCAGCTGTCTTTTCTTTTTCTCAACATTTTCCTATATTTTTCTCGTCCCTCAGACATCGTCCCCAGTTCCCTTCTCTCTTCAGCTACTTCACACTCTTCCAATGTCACGTTATCTTCCTGTTTGGCAAACAAAACAATAGACGTTTCTCAATTTTTCATTTCTTCTCCTCACTCCTCCAGCATACATCCTTTCATCTGTCTCTCATCTCATGCTCTGTCCTGTTCCCATGGAAACTGCTAGTCTTTCTGGTAAGGTAAGGAGAGTTTGTTGGAGAGAGATGTGTTATAGGTTGTGACGTAATCAAGACAACAGTTTCTGGGACCATTTATGGTGGTGACAGTGGTGACGGTCATACTTCCTCTTCTTTTGCTTTGGCAGTGTTTCTGTTTGTGTTTGTGTCTACATGTTTACAAGTCAATGCTCCAGAGTCATATACTGCTAGTTATTTCATGCCAGAGCCCCAACAATTGCCAAATACTGGAAAAAATGAGGTGACAATGACAGAAATCCTGATGTTATTGAACAAAATAGACTACAATCTGAGGTTTTGCTGTGTTTTTATTGTAACATGTCTCGTTTTTATTTATTTTGGTGTTTGTTACTTTGTTGATGTTGTTTATAGGATGAAAGAGCGTGCAACTCACCTGTGGGAGCAGTGCTGCACCTGGACTGCACCAGCCAACAAAGGGCAAAGTATATACAGTAGTTTCCTTCATCTTCGCATGAAGCTGGCAAATCCAAGCAAGGCTTTATTTATGGCTCAATTAGAATGAAATGCATACCTTCGGTAAATTTGAATAAACCCCTCAATAAAGATTCATACAAACTGGTGCAATAGCTTTTGTGCAATACAGGAAAGTGATCAACTCAACGTAAAAGTTGATAAATTCCTGGAGCCATCTGTCTGCCTGGATCACCACCATAATTAAATGGATTCTCTCCTGACTCCTGCCTCATCAATACACAGTACCACCTTTAGTAGAAATCTGTTTAGCAGTTTCACCTGAAATTTGAGGTGGGTAATGAGCAGTATGCAACATTCTTCTTATATTATTGTTGAAAATTAAGATAGTAAGTATTAAGAAGACTCCTGACAACCCCCCCCCCCACTTCCTTCACATCATTCATGGAGCCTCTTACCCTGGGAGGATATACCTCTGCTGTCAGTGCTAACTCTATTCCATAGCTTCTATATCCAATATCCATATCAAACACATAATGTTTGATATGGATATTGGATGTAGGAGCTGCTGCTTCTCCTGCTACGTGAGATCACTCCAGTAATGACACAGCAGACACAACCCTCTCCCGTTTATTCACCCTTTAATGGACAGGAAAATATTAAACTGCTTTTCAGATTATTTATTGTTCAATATTTTTAACTTTTAAATAAAAACACAGTGCAGCCACAATTGACATTTGTATTCTTGTTTGTTTTCCATTGTTCAATGGTCGGATCTCTGGTTTGACTTCATTCAATAACTAAATCTTATTATTCTTATTCTGCTTTTTGCACCTCAAGAGATTATCTGCATTCAGGTGTCGCTATGAACTATGTGTGTGTGCGCGCCCATGCGTTCTTAACATTTGGTTGCTCTATATCCAAAGATTGCAAAGTCCCCTCAGCTTTACATGGACTGGCACTGGAATGACTTCATGTTGTGCTTTTTGTTGTGCTTTGTTATTCAATTATTAATGTGTTCTATAAAGTCTTTAAGCATTTATAATTTGCTGTAAGAGAAGTTATAAATGTATGTATTCATCTCATTTTAGTTTGTTAACACTCCAGTTGAATTTCAACAGGTACTGTGATTAATTTGTACTAATGATATAGAGGATTTATTGCATTGCCGGATGGACTGTTTCCCTTGGTTTGGGTAGATCTTACAAAATAACGACAATAATAAAACAGGGCATAGTAACCCAAAGAATTAGTATGGAGTGTATATTTCAGCACTCATGCAGTGAGAATCATGCATAGTTTTTGGATCTTTTTGTAAACCAACTTTGTAAGTAAGGTACACAGTGCGCCCTCGTTTTTTGTGGTTAATGCGTTCCAGGAACCACACGTGATTAATAAATTCCGCGACAGAGCAACAAACTATTTATCTTATTATTTATGGTAATTTAAACATTTTGGACCCTCCCCATACTGACATTAAACCACCTATCTGCATTACCTTTTCCCACACTCTCATAGACTGTTTAAAGCACAAAAGTCCAAGACTCACGGAAGCGAGCGCACTTCCGGATGCGGTCAGCCAATAGAATGCGCGTATGGTATCACATGACTGCCGACCAAAAATCTGCGATGAGATGAAGTCGCGCTTTGATTCGCAGATGTGCGAGGGCGGACTGTATTAGACAACATCTAATTTGTCACACAGAAAGTGAAGACTGACCTCCTGTTTGGCCCCTGGTTCTTCATATAGTCGTGTTTATGTCCTCAAATGAGGGTCACCGTAGCAACTGTAGCTACACTGTCTTGATGTCAGCAGTAGTGTTGGTCACAAGCTAACAGTGTTTACAATGCATATTTAAATTAAGACTGTTGACGTTTGATACTAGTTGAGGCTACTATCAAATGAAGAGTCAACCTGTGTTTCCATGACAGCAAGTTTGATTGTTTTGTTTTTTTCTTTGCTTCTAAAGAAGTTCTAGATTCACACAGAAAAGTTTTTGAAACAATCATCATTCACAGCAATTGGCAAAATGGTTTAAAATGTTGTATTATGCATGACAAGGCAGTAGATGGTGGAATAGCATAAGTCAGACAGTCCAACCTTGTTTTGTTGTTGTTTCCTCTATAGCGTTTGTTAGCACATGTTAGCCAGTATCTGCTATCTGTTTGCTCTCAGTGAAGCTGTGCTATCATCATTTTCACAGGTTGCTGTGTTTTAGTTGTGGAGTTTTCAAATGATTCTAGAACCGGTTTACAAAGGTTTGCCTCTTCAAGCCTCTGAAACACCACAGTCAGGTAAACAAACAGCCAGCCTGCAACAAAACTTACAATTTTTAAGGAAAAATGTAAATGCATTTCCCTATAAAAGGCCACTTTCACCATTGCCGAATATCGTGGCGTCGATCAAAGTTGTCCAAACAGTTTCTTTCGAGAAATCGGTTGATGCTCCCTAATAGAGAGAGAGGGGAAAAAACGGTTTCAGTATTTTATTTAAAGAGAATAAACCAGCAACTATCCTTTATATCTGCACATCCCATTTAACCTGACTTTGCCCTCATTGACTTTCATTTAGCGTGCTGACGTGCTCCACGAAGCGTTTCTACTTGTGTCACTTATCGAGCCTTTTAATTGTCTTTAAGTCTGGTACTTACCTTGAAGCATTATCATCTGTTTTGTCTCAACAGTTTTATAAGATCGACCTTAGTGAAACTGTCCAGAGACCGCTATGGTTCCCATGGTTTACTTGGAGTTGTGGGGGTACACCAGTAATTCACACGGGATCTTAATATTGGGATTGCATTTTGTGTTTAATGATGAATCAACTATTGACTGATAGCTCACTAATAGATTTAGTCAATTAGTAATTGTTAAGACAGATCTAAGTAAATTTACTGAAATAATAAAGAAACATATGGTAAAGCACACAGACGAAGACTGGAATGTGAGAGTTGCAGGTTCAATCAGAGAAGTACAGAAAAGTAGCATGGCTTTAGACTACCCTGCCAGCATTCTCAGAATTTGAGCAATTCTCAAGCAGCGATCGAGACAGTGAATATTCGTGAAGAGTGTCTAAATGCAGACACAAGCTTCTGAATAGTACTAGAGGGTGAACCCCTTGCTGGACTGTGTGGGACAGTGAATGGTTGAAGCAACATTTAATTGTGATGTCCCTTTCTGTCTGATCTGAGCTGCTAGCTGATGAGAAAGTCGTCATTGGTAGACCAGGTCTGATACTAAATGAACAAAGTAGTTTCAGTGGTTTTGGCTTCTCTGGTTGTGTGAATTATCCTTATTAAACACGTATATTTATGAGGAGTTGAAGTCAAGAGTGGGCCACATACGTGATCCACACAGAACGATTATACAGACTAGGGGTGGGCAAAGTGATGGTCTCAGATCATGGTTAGTGTTCAAGGCTCAACAATATACATTGCTGGTGATTTGTAAAAATTGTTCTATTTAATATCCTAATTTCTATTTCAAGCTTTACATAATCAGCCAATTGGATGGCTACATTAATTTAACAAGGAGCTTGTGCTAAAAAAAATCAAGTACAATATTGTGGTGATAATGAAACTGTGGTGAGACCAGCGATGGTGTTTGGTCTAGAGACAGTGTCCCTGAGGAAAAGACAGGAGACAGAGCTGGAGGTAGCAGAGATGAAGATGCTGAGGTTCTCTTTGGGAGTGACCAGGAAGGATAGGATCAGGAATGAGTACACCAGAGGGACAGCACATGTTAGAGGTTTTGGAGATAAAGTCAGAGAGGCCAGACTGAGATGGTTTGGACATGTCCAGAGGAGAGATAGTGAATATATTGGTAGAAGGATGCTGAGTTTTGAACTGCCAGGCAGGAGACCTAGAGGAAGACCAAAGAGGAGGTTTATGGATGTAGTGAAAGAGGACATGAAGGTAGTTGGTGTGAGAGAAGAGGATGCAGAAGACAGGGTTAGATGGAGGCAACTGATTCGCTGTGGCGACCCCTGAAGGGAAAAGCCGAAGACGAAGATTGTGGTGATAAAGGTTAATAATTAATAGTGCATGTGAAAACATTCTTGGCTCTTTCAAGTTTGTCTAAGGTTTGACTTTATATTAAATTACATCACAGATTATTGATCATGACTCCAAGTGAATAAAATGTGATAAAATTCATTGATCGTTTACCTACCGTAACGTCTCAGTTTAGAATTTGTAATTAATGTACCAAATGGATCAAATTAGGATAAAACTCAGTGATGATTGTGTATGGGGAAAGTGATTTTTTTTTTTTTTGCCTTGGCAGAATAATGGAACACATGCATGATACACATCTGTACATCTGCACTGAACAAAGCACTTCAATACAATGAGCTGAATCACTGATTTCAGCCTGATGTTCAGTTTCTACTTCAGACAAATTGGTTGTTGTTTGTATGCTGGACCACTCTTACTTATTTTCTCTTTTTCAGTATTTATTTTTCTCATTAAATCTATTCTTTGCTCCTTAGTCCTTTGTCGTTTCACCCTTTCTCCTGCTTCGTTTCTCTTGTACTCCCTTCTCCTGCTTCCTCATGCCCAGTCCCATAGTTCACTCTCTCTCGCCATGTTTAGTCTCCACATCCTTGCTTTTTCCTCTTTATCGCTCCCCTGTGAACTGTGTTTCATCAAATTCTCCTTCATCTTCTCTCTGTCTCGCCTTCCTCTTTTTCTGTTTTACTGTCCTCCGTATTTCCCCCCTCTGTCCTCTTCTCCTCCTCCTCACTTCTGCACCATGAAGTAGATGGCTGGATGATTCATCTCTCCCTCTGCCCCCGGACTGTTGTGATCCTTATTTTACTGCACAGTTAAAAAAGACAACCCCTTCCTCATCCAGCGTCTCTCTGTACCTTGCAGCTATTGACACTTTTCAACCACAGGATCTCTAGTTAATACAGAAAACAGGCTGGAAACAATAACCAAGCCTTCATCTGCTCCTAAATTATTGTAGTGTAGATATTTTATGTGAGGTTTGAGTACAGATAGGATTTTACAGTACTATGGTTTGATCTGGGGGAGTTGTTTGTGCAGACATTATCCTCCCAGGCACTGGTTTGATTTAGGCTGGCTCCTCGCGATCTGTCTATCTCTAGTCCAGGCATACTCTTATTAACATTACTCATCATTATTAGACAGTCTGATCCTTGATTTAATCATATTAGTCTGCTGCTGGGTTGCACAGTTTCACAGTCATTCATTTCTTAGGAGAGTCTTCACTAAAGTCTTTTTTAAGGTGTTGAGCCATGGAAAAAGTGACGTAGCTTCAGTCGGTGAGAGACTTAACGAAGAGCCAGTGTTTGCTGACTGATGTCTTTTCATCTCATTTAAAAATATATCTTTGCCAGAGCAAGTTGCTGCAGCACTCAGGTTCAGCTTGAAGCACACATGTTCCTGGTCCTGGTCCACCAGGAGTCTGGAAGCCCCTGGGCCAGATCCAGACCACATCACACTTCCATCCTGACGACGAGGCCTTTTGACATACCAGGAAAGAAGAGAGGCCTATTATTAATCTTTGTCATCAAAACAACTTTTAACAGACCCGACTAGACCAGCTTAGAGCCAGGCCGGTCCTGTGACTAGTAACACTGTGGCTAAGCTGGCATCACAGATGTTTTTGTTTGGAGTATATTCGTCTAATTGTGTTGTCCGACAATCTGTCACACGTTATTCATTGTGTGACTCAAAAACATGCAGTAGCCCAACAAAGCCAATAAGAACGTTTGTTGCATTGATGAAGGAAAAGTAATATCTGTCGTGTGCGTGTGTGTGTGTGTGTGTGTGTGTGTGTGTGTGTGTGCGTGTGTGTATGGGTCCCACAAAAAATAAAAAAAACGATAAATACAATGCAAAATATACAATAGAATATTTTTCATTACTTTTTCTTTTTAGAAAAAGCGGTCAGGTTCTGTGACGAGTGTGTGACAGCCGATGTGTGTGTGCATTCAAACAGATGCTGTCCCTGCCAGGGGGGCCGGCCGAACAGCGTCTGTCTGTATGGAGTGTATGAAAATGATCAATAATGATGAAGAACTGATATTTATTTACCCTTATTAAGAGATTGGCATTACTCATCCTCAAAGGTCAGGTCAAAAAAAGCTAATTTTACATTAAAAAATGAGAACAACAGAGGTGAAAATAGTTGTTCTTTGTCTTTGTAGTTCTTTGACCCTTGGCCTAAACATGACCCTGTAATCAGAGGGCTATGGTAGCCTCCCCTCGAGAAAAACTCGGTGCGCAAAAACCCATAAACAGTAGCAGCAGTATTAGTCACTGTGTACAAAAACTGCTGATTACTTTTACATGACAACCACTTAGAGCAATATTTCTGAGTGGAACAGCATTTTTATTCAACCAGAGGTGTGCATGTTGGTCAGAAAGGCACTGCTCAAGAGAGACTGTAGCACTTAGCTGCTGCAACGTTGGACCTCTGAAGGCAGAAATTTGTGAACTGAGGGGGGGGGCATCCTGACCTTGGAGCTAAATGTTCAAAGCATGATGGGTAAACCTCTGTCTGCACTGGAATGCTTACTATAAAGTCAAACCCAAAGTGATAACCTTTTCTTCTTTCTCCTACGATCAAACAAAAATTGTGTCAAAAAAAGTTAAATGATGGAACACACACACGCACGCACGCACGCACGTACGCACGCACGCACGCACACACACACACACACACACACACACACACAAACACGCACGCACAGTCAGATTATTAGCCCCAGCGAGGCTTACTCTGCTGAGTGATAAGAGCCACTAACATTATCTAAACTAGGAACTCTGACTCTAAGGTAATTCAGAGATGTTCAGTCAAGGATGAGGTGAAGTAAGCCAGCGATCACAGTAGAACAAGTCCGGCTGAAGTGACTCACGACCCCTGAAGTTACACAAGTACATTCAACGCAATAGACATGCTTTTATCGTCCTATGGAAAAAAGAAAAACGAAACAAAAGAATTTCGTTAAAACCTACCATTACCAAAGGCTAGTCGAAATCCAATGAGTTCAAATACAACCTCATATAGGTGGTGTATATAGATCGGTAACAACTGAAACATATCGTGGTTTAAATGGAGCTTTCACTTAGTCTCTCATGCTAGGGCGCTGTCCATTAACAGTCGTAGAATAAAGCACTTCTGTGAGGCGGCATATTAAGTGATTCTACCATCTAAAGGTTCATCAGTAAATTGTTGACCAGTGTCTAATGCTAAATGTTGAAAGCTAATGCTACCACTGTGTTATTATCTATTGAGTGTGTGTTAGCGGCTGATTGACTTGCAATGGTGTTTAAACAACGACTGCACTACCCTCAGCGAAAATGATGGAGTCAGATACAATTATCTGCCAGGGTAGCCATGCAGCAGTGGAACCATAAAGCTTTAATATGCTGGATTTAAATGAAGTGGCAATAAAATGTTTGTATTCATTTTGCTCTGTTGGCCTTCCCTCCTCACGGAAACACTGTTGGTCAAATCCTATGACTTTTATGATGCATTTTTTAATCCGCTGTCACAAGTAAAACAAATAAATTAAAGGGGGGCTCAATTCGACAAATCATTTTTTCTATGGGAGCATAACTCAAAAACTGTTAAATATTTCATCAGAAAACTTCCACACACAACACTCAAAGAATGAAGTGGTGCATTTAGCTTTTCAGCTTTGATGCTCTATTCATTTTTTCCTCCACATGGATTTTAAATTTAATTTAGGCACATTCTGTGAGTAGGATTTGTCTGACAACCCATAAACAAATCTTCGCATATGCATCTACCAGAAACCTGTGTGTCGGCGCCTTCATGCAGCAGAAGCCTTTTCTTACAGTGTACTACAAAGGGCACCTGGGTCTTGAATGTGTGGATAGCGACTAGTTTGTTGGCTCACATGTAACATGAAGCCCATTCCAGATCTGGATTCACCTGGAGATTCAATTAATTTCAATCTTCACCTTTACATTATTCGTCATATATCATTCAAAAAACGTTGGTTCCAGTGACAGAGGTTTAATAAAAAATGAGCCATTGGTGCAAACGTTTCAATTCCAGTGTAGCTGTACTGTTGGACCATAGCTTCACCTTCTGCTGACAGACCCTCCGTTGCACTTCCGATGCACAATTGTCTTGAAGTCTTCATCAGGGGACAGCGGTTATTTGGAGCTGTGAAGGGGTCTCAGGCTGGGCTGCCAAGCATTGATGAAATATGCATTGGCCTGAGATTGAGCTGAACAACCTTGCCCGAGAATTGTGTGTGTGAATGTGTGTGTGCAGGGTTTGACAAGAATAAGTCTCCATGGTGCCATTTAATAGCACTTCAGCTCACAGTGTTTGATGGCTCGATCTATTCAGCCTCTGTTACTGTTACTGCATAGCCATGCAATTCCTATGTGGTGAGATGGTGTCTCAGAGAATTGCTGCCAAAGGCTGATTGCATATAGGTCTGAATGGGAGCTTTGCATATAACGAATTACATTCCTCACATCAAAAAGTGCAAAGACATTTCAGTAAGATTTACAAGCCAATAAATGATATTTCAGTTAAATTGTCACTCAACAAATATTGGAATAGGAGTGAAGAAATTGATATGAATGTGTTTTTTGTAATCCACATAAGGAAACAATGGAAAGCTCTCAGTCTTTACAGCTACGGTATTGTAATTTAGTGCCCCATTTTGCTCTGTTGTGCATTCTAAAAAATTACAGTATTAACACAATGTAAGAGAGAGATTAAAAAATGTGAACCGCTGAGGAGCACAGAGGAAACAATCTAAGAGACAAACGCTATGAATCCAGTGGAGTCAATCCTGTCTTACAAAACATACAGGGCCATCATGTTTAATCTGTAGCCTCTCTATTATAGAGCACATATGGTAACAATACAGAACAATATGTTGTAGTGGGAAATGTCATGCTAATGTTAACCCTGAAGCTGCCACACGTTTGTTGGTTATTAAAGACAAATCTATCTAAGCTTTCAAGCTGTTCGGTAAATCACATGTGATTTATGAGCCTGTTACTGTCGTCTCTTTTTTGTTTAATTATGCATATGGACGTGATTATTAAAGTATTCACCTGTTGGGCTTAAACTGAATCTTGGATTCTGAATATCTGTAATAAAGCAGTTCTTTCTCTGGACCAACACTTCTCAGAATTCAATTTCATTATATAATCATTTTCATCATTTGAGTCGCATTGGATCTTTTTCCTTCTCTGTGAAGACCAACCTGTCAGTGTTGAAACAGCATCAATGCATTTCTCTCAGTGCTTCATTTACATCTCAGCTATAAAATGAATGGGAGTTTATATTAAGACATTTCAATATCTGACAGTATTTATGTTCAAAATATTATGCCAGTGTAGTTATGTACTTATGATAATTGTCTTTTTAAGTTCATATATAGCCAATTTTTGGAAGTATTAGTTAATAACAAACTTTTAGGTTATTTCTTTCCACAATGTGTAATAACTGGAGAAAGCAGATTTTCTTCTTTTGATATTTACCAAAGCCTGGTCCCATCTGAAGCAATGACAGCAGTTCAGGCATCCATCTGTTGAAGAAAAAAATCCAAGACCAAAGAAATATGACATTTGTTCTGTCAAAATAAATATTACATTTTTCTTTTTCAAATCCTGTGGTATGTGCTCATCTCTGGAAGCAGTGTTGGGTTACAGGACGGAAGATACTACAGTGCAGTGAAATAAAAAAATCTAATGCGGGTTTAAAATCAGTCATTCACAGCATGCATATATACCATTTGTTGTGCCACCATGTGAAAACTCATCTGCAGTTAAATATGACCAATCAGGAGGACTGCTCTGGTCTTCCAGACAGAAATCATGATTTACAGAGATGTAATCACGATGAACCAGCTGCAGGGGAATCCAAATTGGAAGCCTCACAACCAATTTTGTGTTTGGCCCATTTTCCAGCTTTGATCCCCACCGCTGGCTGCATGTTAATTATTGTATCAGAGTGAAGCACTGATTTATTTATATTTCTTTGATTCACTGATGTTTTTCATCACCAAACGTCACCGAGGGAAGGCCGAAAACAGGATGACAAAAACTGGCAGTTAAGTTCAACCATGTGCTCCCAAAGCAGAAGACGAAATGAACGCTGCACCTGTGGTCACTGCAAAGAGAAAAGAAAGTCAGTGAGCTCAAGGGCTGTAACTTCTGCTGTTTATACTCGTGGTTTTTTTTGGACAATAGTTAAAATAGTGTCATTAAATATCTGTTGAAATAACGCTTTGAATGATTACAAATGAGCTTCATGTAAACTCTTCCTTTGGTTTATTCCATGTTGTGTTTGACAGTTCAGACGCGGTGCTGCAAACCTTTATCAACGATTTATGGAGCAATATTTTCTACTTTTTTGCGTTTATCTTTGCAGATAGTTAGACTATATAAATAGTGTGAGCCCGGATGGGTGTGGTAATTCTTTTTAAACTCTTCTACAATTCCTAAAAATGTACAAATATTTCTTTATCAGCTATTTATAAATCCACATGTGTATTTGTCTTTAGTGACTATTAGATACAGACAACTGATTTACTAAATTATCTGTCTGATAAACGCCAAACAATAAAGGATGACCAGCTAGAAACAGCCGTGTTTTGTGAGCATCTCACGTGGCAGTTTTCACTGGCTGCCTTGTGATCTGTTTTAGAAGCTCCCACACAGAATTTATCTCTGTGGGACAAATGCCCTGTTCATAAAAAAAAGCTGGTGAACTCATTTTGTGTAACTGTTTTCAGCCCTGCTCCCTTGTGTTCAGCCTGAAGACCAACCTGCCCAACGTGTTTGTATTGATTGTGTACTGTTAGACGTGTTAAATGGACCCACACATTCTCAATTGTGACTGAGTGATGATTTCAGAACATGAACCACTTACAGAGGAGATTTCTGGACCCCAGTAGGCTTAAATAGTCCACTTCCTGTCTCGGACAAAAGCCCACATGGTGCCCCTGGGAAAGGAAATCCTTTCATAAACTCTGATTTTATAGCTTTTCTTTTATTTCAGCTCTCAAAAGATATTTTTTACTTTCTTTTATAGACCATGTCAAACAGGCAGAGTCTCTCCAGGTCTCTCTCACAACTGCTGCAATATTCGGAGTGATCAGCGCTACACCAAACACACACTAAGGACCTCTCTGTCTGCCTGAACAGCTTCCAGTCCCTCACCTGCCACAACGTTCAAATAATAGTTTATACCTTTGAGTTTCATTTCCTGTTTCCTGTTTCCTGTTTCCAGTGTCATCTTCCATTTTCCACCTCTTTTCCATGTCCTATTTCACCCCCTGTGGGATAGTTGGTTGCTTCCACCTGTTCGTCGTCCTCACCCGTGTCTCTATGCGTCGTCTCTAGCTGTGTCCTACTTCAAGGCCTGCATCGCCAGAGGGCTGCATGTGAAAACCAGATGCAGCACAGCAGCGCAACACGGCCTGTTCCATTTTAATGACTTCCTCAAATGCTGCCCAACCTATCCCAAGATTCCTTTTTCTTGGGATAGGTTGGGATGGGTCTTTCCGTGGGGTTACATTTTTCTTCCCATACTCCAGTAATGAACATGAAGCGTCTTCTGTCGTCTGCTGTTGCCACTAATTCTACAGTGACAGCAGTTTCACATGTAACTGTTTCCACTACTTTACTATAACTAAGTGTGTTTACTAATCCTCAACTCTATCTCGGTTGCCTCCACTGCACAGCTCTCAGTGCAACAACTTTAAATACAGCCAATAATCAGCTAATCGATCAGCTGGTGTTGGTGGTGTTTAACATCCACTACTTTTATCTTTCAAAGGATACAGGCTCTGAATTATTAATGAATTATTAATCCCCTTGTGGCTGATCCATATTTTGCCTGTTCAAACCTTTTTCTTCATGTTTTCTTCCTGTAATTGTGAATATAAACCGTTTCCATGGACGTGACTCTCTTGGTGTTTCCGTATTTATTACCTCCTGCTCTGAACCTGTGTGTGTTCTGGACTCTGTCTGGAATCCGTTGTGAGTGTTCTTCTTGACCTCCACCTATATACTGGATATTCCGACGTTAAATTCCTGAACTGCTCCTTGACCGCCGCTGCCTCCAGAGTCTCCATGTGGTGTCCACGCTGCGTTGCTTGAAAGCAACACACAACCTCATGGGTCTGTTTTTTTGAAGTGACTCGTGTTGTGTGTAGTTGAATGACATCAGCTGCAGGACACAGTGATGACACAGAAAACTGGGTGACACAAATGTGTCAAACTTGACGTAAAACCGTTCCTGTACACGGTTCGGTTCATCAAAACCGGCTAGGGGTCCACCCTCTCACAAGGGCGTCCCCTAAAGTTAATTTAAGATCGGTCCATGTGATTTATTTTTGTCGTCATCAAACCTTACTGTCCCCTTTAATTGAAGGACTCCAGGATCTGTGGTGCTGCAATGAAGGCAGAGGAGCACACACACACACACACACACACACACACACACACACACACACACACACACACACACACACACACACACACACACACACACACACACACACACACACACACACACACTCACACAGACTGTACAGCTAGAGTCCTTCTGGGCCCTGTATCATAACACTTCACTTCTCCTCAAATGTCTACACTCCTTCATTTTCTCCTGCACCTCTTTTCCTCTCATTTCCTCCATCTTTCTCTCTCTATGCTCGTCCCTATAGAGCATCTGAAAATAGAAGCCAAGGGAAAAGTGGGTCAGATGCTATGTGGAGGGGGGCAGTGTGTAGTGAATCTGTCTGCGTGTGTAACAAATAGTACAACTACTGTACTTCTGTAGCTCAGACTCTGCAGCTTTTTGCATGTTTACGTGTTTCTAGAGCGTTTCATTGGTATGCACGTCGCCTATGACTCTGCATCATTTCCTGCTTTTCTTTCATTGTCTCATAAAAATGAGTAATGTAGGTCAGGGACAAATAACGCTTGTGTAGAAATCATTTATTTAGAAGTCAGATTTTCACACAACTCCAGTTTGCATCTTAAATTTTCCTTTTTGATTTCTTAAAATTTGAAATTACATTATTAAAAAACAGCAGTTGAATTGCCGTATCATCGGCAGTTTAAGCTGTGAGTTATTATTACAAGCATTTTGACACCTGGTGTTCTTACTTTGTATACGTTTGTGTTTTGGTTTGTCATGGTGATGCAGTGTGTTGTTATCACTGAGTTGACAGCCTGATATTTTGGATACTACATTATCTGATCTGGACTAAAACTAAAGGTTTAGGAGTTTTATCTGGACTCTGGTCTCGGCGTTGCTTCAGAATTTACATTTGGATCAAGATGGTAAGTCTGAAAGTCTACAATAAACAAGGAAGGCATACAAGGACCCTAATCATTTCAGGAATTGTACCTGGTCCTATATACCTGTTTGAAGATAAAGATTCATTACACTGTTAGGCTGTTGAGATGACAGAGGAAGTCAAATTTATTGCTGATGGTTACTGTTAATAACCCCCATCTCCCATCCAGGTCTCATATTCCCATCCATCTCCCATACTGTAAATGATGATGACGTTAGAAAATATAACATTTGATCAACAAATATCTCCACTATTCCTGCGATAAATTTTCAACATTTAATAGAAATTCTCCAATATCTTTTTTTTTTAAAAATTTTTTTTAAATTTTATATACTGGTTTGATCCCCGAAGGGAAATTAAGAATCTTGGGATTATCTTTAAACTCAGGGTCAAAATTCAAAATGAAAGGTGGAAGGAGATGAGTCAAAACGCTAGAAAGCAAAAAATGTACATGGTAAACATCTGCCTTACCACACGCACAACAGTTAAGAGAAGAAAAAAAAATCAGATTCACCCTGAGGGTAACTATTGTCATAAAAGACTGCTGCATTTTGGGAACTGTAGGATCAAGTGGTTTTTGGAGCTTTGTTCTCACTATTTGATAAAGTAATAAAGAGATCTCACATTTATCGGAGGTATGGGACCAAGGCCAAAGAAGAGTTGGGTTTGAGGCAGAGCTGGATGCAGATTTATTTTTGTTATGTTAACATGGCATATCTCATCATTTTTGCTGACTATTAAAAATATATAACAAGAAAGTCAGAGACTGCAACATCCAGCGACACCCCTGAATTCAACATTTTACCTGACCTACGCATTTTTGTGCCCCTGGCTTCCTGAAAATGTTGCTTTTTGTTTTGTGATTATATCTCATCAGGTGCGTCCCTAAAAAGGTACTCGTTCCTCACGGTTAATGGGTTCCAGGAACTACACAGGATTAACAAATTCCGCGATAGAACGACAAGCTATTTATCTTATTATTTACGGTAATTTAAACGTCTATGACCCTCTCCATACTGATATTAAACCACCTTCTATCTATATTACCTTTTCCCACACTCTTATCGACTGTTTAAAGCACTTTTGTGTCTCACGTCAGTCCGAGACTCACTCACAGAATGAAGCACACTTCCTGATGCCGTCAGCCAATAGAATGCGCATACGGTATCACGTGACTGCCTACCAAAAATCCACGATGAGTATAAAAGTTGAAATTTGACCTTGACCTAGTTTTCTCAAGGTCAAGCACGGAAAAAAAATTATAAATGTATAATGCTAACGATTATTTTACATTATATACCCAGTCTGTGACCGAAGGCTGTGTGAAAAAGACTCTAATGCATATGAAGGCGCACCAAGGTTTCAAATCACAATCAAGCTTCCACATAGTTTGAGAACTTGTTGGTCCCATAATGGAAACTTCCATAAAATCTAAATCTGCATAATCAAACCACAAAAGGTGTGTTCCTTTTCGCTAGATGTTTCCTTCATCAACCAGCAGTCATATCTGCTTTCAGCTTTGTGCAAACTGGGCCCATGTGAACCGGTGATTGATGTAATTCTGTGTTCTGTGTTAAACTATCGCAAACAAAACATGTTATATTAAGGCTAATTAAATCAATGTAAGCAATTTCAAAATGTTTACACAGTTTCACGAATGTATTGATAGTTTAATTGAAAGAATGGGGATAAAAATAAAACTTATTATTACTGTCTCCGAGATTCAAAAGTAATTTCTCCAAATCTAATGAAGAAATGCAAAAAGTTATTCCAATCAAGTGAGACATGGCAAGTCAAATTAAATGTAAAATAAAAGTTTGTTGTAACAGATGAAAATAATTAGTCTGTCGAAAGGTCTTTGGTTCTCAAACTCTTCAGGAAGATTTCGACGGTGGTGGGGGCAATGTACTGGCAGTGGTGGCGGCCGATTACCCTGCTGAGTCTCGCCGTGTTGATGTCATGATGAAGTAGGTGAATTTGAAGAGATTGGGTTGTGATGGAAAAGAAGAGGATAGAAATATGTAATATCTGCAGACAACAGTGAGATGAAGAATAAAGGTGTGTCGCTGTGTTATTGGATAGATGTGATCGGCCGATGGAAACAGCTCTTATCTCAATCGATAGCCCCAGAGAGTGACAGCAGGAAATTAAGCTTGAGCATGCACATCAGGTTTGAATGAGAGGCTAGTGTGGGAATTAACTATGGCCTCAGTGTGCATGCAATAATCTTCTTGGCTGAACAATCACTAAACCTTTGCTGCAATTACGAAGGTGCAGCCAGCAAAGTGTTTGACTAACAGCTGCAAACCGATTTCCCTTTGCACGTTTAATTTGTGTTGAAGTATATCTTTGTGGTGATCCAGCGTCTTTAAAAGATGCTCACAGTGGTTTGCAGAAGGGGGGAACAATAGTTGGATATGGCGGCGCGCGGTTGTTCGTATCTACGAGTGTTTGTAAGTCGGGTGTTAGTGTTGTTTCCTTGTATGAAGTGCAGAATCTACAGCCCTGGTGTAGGAGAAGGAAAACATGATGCAATTAGGGTGATATGTTGGTTCAAACTAGTTTCCTGAGATGAGATGAGATGAGATGAGATGAGATGAGATGAGGGATCACCATTTAAATGTGAAACAGTTTTCAAGACATTTATAATAACCGTTACATGAAATGTGCTTTTTAAACATGGGCATCAGGTGCTCAACAAACACATCATGACTCATTTGTTATTTTTCCAATTTTCACTGATCTGTTTTCTGCTGTCCCTTCTAGGATTCAAGTGTCCTGTCTGCTCCAAGTCTGTGGCATCCAATGAAATGGAAGTTCACTTCATCATGTGTCTAAGCAAGCCTCGCCTCTCCTACAATGGTAAAGGAGGCCTTTGTTTCACTGGTTTGTAGATATTCAACAGGCTGCTACTGTAAATCTGCTCACATGTAATTATAACTTATTAAGATGATTTTTTTCCAGATGTATTAGTCTTCCAAACATTGTGCCAAATCTCCTGTCACTGCTGCTGTGCTGGTAAATATTTGGTAGGTGTATTTAAAGACAGGCATTGTTGACCTACTCCTTGATTTGCAAAATATGGCAATCAATTTCATATGTATCTCAAATCACTTTAATGTTGTGCTCAGTGTAGCTTCTAAAAATAGTTAACCCATCACAATCAAACCTTATTAAAACACTGGAATTTCCAGTTGTGGAATTCTAATGGAAAACTATGATTTACTTCCTAATGTGTTTAAAAAAAACAAACCAGGACATTTAAAATGTAATTTTCTGCTTTCTGTTTGTTTTGAAAGTGGTTTGGAAGTCAAATGATCTTTATTAAGTTTTCATTACCAGTTTGTCAGAATTAATATAATTAAATGTTGTCTAAAGAAAAATAAAGAAATATTAGATCACAAATGACCAACCACAAATTGATAAGGTTTTGTTCTTCTCATCAACACAGACTGGTAAGAAGAACAAACAATGGAATGATTGAACAGCCTATTCATGACCACATGAATAATGCAATGGAGGGTGTCCAGGTTCCCTAATAATGATGGACAATTAACTTTAATAATTAAATTAATACATACTCCAATCAATAATTTATAACACATGAAATTCTCTGACCTTAATTAATCAGAGGAGACAAAAGAAAAGGAAAATGAATATCCAGAAAATCTTCCTTGTAATTCATGGTATAGTTTTAGAACATTAAATATTTGAATTGATCCACACAACACACTGCAAATTAAATTTACAACCAGGAGCATTGATGTTTAGAGCTTTGCTCAGTCTCACTCTATGTAAAACATCCGTTGTGTGAAACGGAGCAGGAATGTGCGAGCCTGTTGTGTCAAGGTCTTTTCATTTTTTGCTTTATCGATCGCCCGTGTTTGTGCTGCTGTTTGTGACTGTCGACTCCTCCCTCACCGTCTCTCCATGCTTCCTTTCTCTCAATCAATCCACTGCAACTTGACACCTTTCATGGTCATCGCTCTGTTTCTGTACGGTCTGTGCAGGGATGATGCCTGCTGTTAGCTGATGTGATTTTCTACAACAAATGAATGTCAATTTGTCAACTGACCGGTGATGAGATGCCAAAATGATTGAGCTCATCAAATACCATGATTACAATGTAATGTCTTGTGATGGGGGGGGCCGCAACGATTCCTAGAAAGCCACATTTGAAGGAACCTTCAAGATGAAATACCTTGTCTTGAACGGACTGACCCAACGTGCAAATATCAAAAATATAGATCAGCTCTGGAAAACTTTTAATATTTCTAAAAGAGATTTTTAAATGGCTTTTGTTCGTATTTATTTTATAACCTTCAATGCTCTAATTAATGAAATCAAAATGACCAAATCTAGCAGAAATAAGTCAGAAATAGTGCTGCCAACACGCTGTCTACCTTCCAGACTGCTGTTCATTTCCTTGAGCTGGCAGCTCTTTTCATTATGGTCTGGGCTGCCACTCCCGGTTGCCTGGAGACACATGATTGACAGCAGCCATGTCTGTGCATTGCTGCTCGCAACTCTTTGGTTGACAGTTGGTTGTTTCATTCAAGACTGTGAGGATTTACGTCAGGTTTACGGGCTGGAGGTCACCTTGTGGAGGAGCTGGTCTGAGATGTGGATTTTAAATCCGCAGCTGAATTCAGAGCTTGTGAGAGGAAGAAGATTTAGTGAGAGAAACGGAGAGAAGAGTGAAACTGTGAATGATGGTGTACCTCGATGGCTTGACAGCAGACAGCGTAGAAGGAGAAAGTCTCCCATAATTCCTGTCTGTTCCTACTACTCTCTATGTCCAGTCGCTCTTTATTTCCAGCTGATCAGTCTGTCCCATTCATGTTGTCTCTTTGGTTTTTGTGTCTGTCTGTGAGTTTTTGTGCCAACTGTGCAAAATCATTGCAATTTTAGTCGCTCTCTCTGTTCTTTGGGGTTTTTGAGCCCCATAAAATGGGCCGAGCAGCGATTTATCTCATTTCCCAGCATGCTCAGGGGTCTACTGTCAATCACCAGCAGACCAGCCAACCACTACAAATTCACTTTCTCACCTGCGGTACTATAAGCTTTACGCAGGTGTCAGCAGAAAGCAGCAACAATAGAAGAAGAAGAGTTGGACCAACATTTTGAGCTGGGCTCAAACAGAGATACGTCATTTTAATAGACTTATGAGATTGATATCAACACACATTTCAGTTCATGTTGTTAGTTTTTGTAATGTGTTTGGCTTAGTGTTGTGTTTGAAAGAACGTAACTCGATTGCAGCTTTAAGTGATCACAAAGCCCTGCTCTACATGACAGCGTGTAAGGAGAGAAGAGGTGTGAGGTCATCGTGAACTTTTACTGTAAGACGACTTTAGGACTTTTACAAAGAGCGCATTTTACTTCTCGCCCCGCATTTCATGAATGCTATGTTGAAAATACAGTATGAATGCATATGTAAATAACCCATATTTATTTATTTCTCTGAATCTTCCAATCATTCTAAATTTCTCTAAATATCCTTAAACACACACACCAACAGTGTTATTTGTGTCTGTAAATTTGCCATCTTATCTGTGGTGTGTGTGTAGCGGTACCTCTAATGAGTCTGTGTGAAGCAGATGAGGGTTAAAGGCGGCACGTGAGCTGACCGCTGTATCTTTTCTAAGCTTTGACTTTGCATGATGATATTTTAATGCCTCTACCTAAATATAGCCCTCTCATAGAGAGGGAGTGGGGCCACATGCTCATTGCGGAGTCAGGTGAATGTTATGGAGGCTGGAGGGTAGGAGGTAGTGTGAGTAAAACACCAGACAAAGAGAAAGGACAGATGTTTGCAGCTGAGGTTATCAGAGGACTCGGAAGCAGGTCAGCAGGAAATAAGTGCTGTTGTTCAGAGAAACAAAGAGAAACTCCTCTAACTCATAACTGATTTCCAGGTGGTAGTCACCAACGTCTAACACGCACACACACACACACACACACCTCTGATGTATAGCTAAGAACTGATGCCTTCATATGTATAATTATTTTAACTATACATCGCAGATGTTTATCCATTTTCTAC
The DNA here is from genome assembly GCF_040054535.1 of Antennarius striatus. Classification (NCBI taxonomy): domain Eukaryota; kingdom Metazoa; phylum Chordata; class Actinopteri; order Lophiiformes; family Antennariidae; genus Antennarius; species Antennarius striatus. The sequence continues at coordinate 5,245,165 of NC_090779.1, read as the reverse complement.
AACAGTTTATTCGACAGAAGAATAGTTTGGAAGTTCTTTCCAGTGAGCATTTCAGATTTATTCTTAATTATGTCCTGAGAGACATTCTTTGCTCTCCTTTAAGTATCTTCAGAAGGTAAATTATGCACAAAAAAGGTCAAATATATTAGAAGGACTTTAATTGCTGAGCATGTACCCAGAAGTAAATGTTTCACTCTTTTAATGCTCCTCAGGAGCATGGGTCTTCTCTTAATATTGCAGTAAAACAAGTCCTTTGCAGTTAGGGCGCGAACAGTTTGATACTTGGAAATATCAGCATATATTTTCTCCAGGAAGAAAAAGTATTTCTATTTAGTTAAAATGAGTTCTAAACATTTGTACATTATAAATAATCATCATCTGACTGTAAAGGAACTGCTTTCTCTGGATGAAGTTGCCAAAACGTATGCAGAGGTCAGATGTTTACAGTCTTCTTTGAAATCTACTTTAAAAAAAAATAAATCTAACTTCCTGTATGAAGAATGAACAGCTGCCACCAAATCATAAATGTATTTTAAGTTGTGGTAATTTATGTGTAATGTACCAAGCACTTTTATTGAACGTTTAAATGCCCAAAAGGCTTCACATTTATCTGCAATCTGTCAACTTTAGATTTCTGTGGGTGTCTTTTCTTGAAGTGCTAGTGTTAAGTTTTCTCATTTCCACCAGCCTCACAGAGTATGTTGCAAGAAGAATACATGCATGTTTTCTGTTCTGCTATATATACAGAGCACTTTCAGTGATCTTAGACCCTTGTGGCAAATACTTGCTGTGGGCTTCTTGATATTGATAGTTATATTCATTCACTTTTTGGTGCAAAGGCATGAAGTTTGACCAGACAGTTTCACATCTATACTGTTGTGTAAACATGTGCACAGCAATCCACGTGACAGTCTTTATTTGTTACGTATGGTTTAAAAACATCATGCGACCTGAACACGGTGGCGCGTTCATAGTGTAATAAGGGTTCATTCCTTTTTGAAGAAGTTTCTGCTGTGAGGAAGCAGCAGAAAAACATTTTAGCGCTGGTTGACGAGGAGAAGGTGCCATGTATTAAAAATGCAAGCGCCTTGCCTACCTCAAAAGTTGGATCCTAGACTTAAAGCAAAACACCAGAATAAATGACATTGAGTTCACTGGAATACCAATTAACCAATGGTCCTATGCAAGGGCGGTGTCTGCAAGCAGAGAGGGGGAACCTGGCAGTGTGCTGGATGAGAGCTCCACCAAGAAACAGGTGCCTACATGCATACAGATTGATCTGGACCACAACCTTTTTGAAGTTTGTATCTGATACTTGCAAGAAACAACGATGCCAAACCATGAGATTTGCTAATTGATTTCCTAAAACTGGGCAGGATGCTCAAAGGCACACATGTGTATATTAATGAACATTTGATGAAGACTAATTCTGACATCGCAAAAAAAGCACATTACCTGAGGAGAATTAAAAAAATAAAATTTAAAAAAAAGCATGTGGCCTAGAGACTGTAAGATATTTATCCAGCTGATTAGATCAGCAGAGGAGGTCAAAATACTAATACTAATAGGCTGCACTTGGAATTGAGTGGAGGAACCAGAATTAATACAAAAATAAGGCTCTGAGTGATAATGGACATGTAAAGCAGTGGGTACAGGAACATGAGCAACAGGAATACAGTGACAGCAGCACATTGGACAGAAACAGGATATCGATCCAGACAATATCTTCTTCTCCAGCATAAACAACACGTGTTATTACTACAATAATGATCAGGACAACGAAAGGATAAACTACCCATAATCCACTTCTATTGCTGAAGTTTATATACAAAATTATAGCATCAGATATGATCTGTGTACATTCCAACAAGGTCAGGGAAGGGATGGAAAGCATGGTATTAAAAATGGGTAACAAAAATATATTCATGTGTGGGGATTATAATATTTATCTACTAAACCACAACAATCTGTATATTTAGACAAAGGGTTGAGAGCTAACAAGCTATGCTTCTTCTCATTTTCTTTTTCAATATGCTTTTAATTTTTTTCTGCATATGCAGAATAAACAGTACAGTCAATCAATCAGTGAATGAGTACATTTTTTCCATTGACTTTTCTAAATATTGACTTTGACTTTTCTAAATACTGTTTGTCCATTCTTCATGGACAAACAGAGCAGCATCTGTTAGCAGCCAACTGAAGCCATCTAGCAGCAGAAGGACCCAATAGTCCGAAATGGAAAATGATTTCCTGGTCCAGGCAGTAGTCTGTCCTGGTCAGCATGTGGCCCTCTTACTGCTAATTAGTATGTCCCAGTCTCAAGCAAAATTCCAGTTTTAAAATTGATCATTTTGTCAGAAACCGCTTTAAATGTATGTTAATGTCATGTCATTCTGTATTTTATGGATCTGTTAAATGGAAACTTGTAACACCTTTGTAATATAATTGTTAATATTGTGCAATACCAGAATTATCAGTTGATTTAAAAAAAAAAAATCATTAATCGCAACCAGACGGTTAATGCTCAGTTTCAAATGTCATTTACTTGGTTGTACTTTTGGAAAAAGTTTAAAAAAAAAAAAAAAGCTTCATTGGTGTTTCAATAAATAAAGTCATGATTAAATGATTAGAGGGATTACAATGTTTCCTGTTCAATAACATCTGAGCAAGGTTTGGACGAGTCATTGATGAGGTATAGAACCTGCTGAGTCTTTTCCTTAGTTTTATTTTTTTGCTATCACACACATCAGTGGTTCATGAGATGTTTGGATGATTTTTTTTTGTCTCAGCTCTTTTCATTCAAAAAAATTTCTCTTTTAAGTAATTTAGTATACAAAATACATGAGACTCATTCGTCAATATGTTGCTTATACATAAATTATACTGAAAAGAAATAATTATTGAAACAGTATATCTGAAGTTGCACTTCATCATTCATTCATTCATTCATTCATTCATCATCAACCGCTTCATCCACTCCTACGGGCAATTTAGAACAGCCAGTTAAATGTTTTTTGGAGGTGGAAGCCGGAGAACCCGGAGAGAACCCACGCAGACATGGGGAGAACATGCAGACTCAGCACAGAGCGGAACGCAAACCCAGAACTGCCTTGCTGTGCTGCGACAGCTCTACCCACCTCATTATTTTAATTAATTTTCATAGATTTATACTTCAGAATTTAATTTAGCTCCACATCTCAGGTCAGAGGAAAAAAGATTGGGAAGCTTGAAAATTCCACATTTAGTTGTAAGGCTTTCATGCTTACATTAAACAGAATCATCATCTTCAATATATCCATGAACTGCTGTCTTTCTCTGTTAGAGAAAGCCACCAACCATGCTAACAAGGTGACATTTATGCACACAAAGCAGTAACGCTCCCCCACAAGGTTTTCCACTTCCACATCCCATGTCCGTTGCACAAGCAATTTTTATGTTTGCTCATGTGTTTTGAGGCCAGTATTTTTTTTATCCAGTCAATGTTCTTTTCATGAATGTGCTCAAACTGATTAATATGTTTACTCTACTGAGCTGAGCTACATTAAAGAAATTAATTAATCATGAATTGTGCAACTGATTAAAACATTTAACCAAAAACAAATTCTTATTTCCCTGTGTTTTAATATTAGCCTTGTAGATGCAGAATGTAGGATCATGTGGTAGAAAAATAAATCCACACAACCATTTTCTTCTAGAGGAGATGACCGTAATCATCTCACCTACAGCCGCTTTTCTGCTTTGTGGGTCATGGGTGTTACTGGAGCCCATCCCAGCTGACTACGGGCGGAGGGAAGGGTACACCCTGGATGCAGCGCCAGCACATCTATTAACAGCACAGCAGCTAAATATCTATTAGGCTGTAAATGAAAGGGTGAAGCTGTTTGTTAGTGAGCGATGCAGTTGCTTTGGATACACACAGCTGTGTTCACTATGACGATGAAGATATGCCATTAGTGGACACACACACACGACTGAAGCGGAGCTAACTAGTTAGCCAAATGCTAGCTGACTTCAACAGCTTGTGAGGAACTTTCAGTGTGTAGCTCTGAGCCATGTCTTTACCACACACTGCTCATTCGCCCATATCCGGGTAGACAGTCAAATATGACTCAGGATTGTTCAAATCAGCATCATTTGTGACATCACAATTGGCGCTCTAGTAAATCAAATCGTGTTGATTCTGTCCGGGCCATGAATTCCTAAAATTCCAAATATTAATTGATGCAGGAAGGATTTAATTTCAAGATTCTAGGAGGTGGTAGGGTTAGGGAGGACCACTATGTAAATGTAGAGACCTGAAAAAATGTTTCTCTCATAATTTCTTGAGTACACGGAAGTGCGCTGTGTTCTTTGAGTCTCGGAACGCAGCACACACACTGATGCTGTCAGCCTATAGCATAGGTGTATGGTATCATGTAACTACCTACTAAAAATCTGCGATGCAGTAAAGCCACATCTTGAAGCGCTCATAAGTGAGAGTACTATGAATCAGTTTTCCAAGCTTTTATTTATCATAGTGCTGATTCTGTAGTATGTGCAACCAAAGTCTTCCAAAAGTTATATTACATGTATGTAAACAAAGATAAACAACAAAGAAAAACAGTCCAATAATTTGGATTGTTCAAGTCCAAGCCTTCTCGCCTTGAGGTGCGGCCACTCCTCACCATCACCCTCTCCAAGTTTAAGTCGACAGTGCACTACTTACAAGTTGTTTAAGGCGGATGTTGATGCTTTACAGGGGTGTCAAACCCCTGCAAATTTTCACTGAGGGCTACATCAGCATAATGGCTGTCCTCAAAGGCCCAGATATAGCTTATAAATGTAACTCAATGTAATGTAAAATACATGTAACTACTCCTTAATTTAAAATAACAGAATTTATTACTTATTCAAGTTACAAACATTACAGTTGCACAGAAAAATGTGTCTATTTGTTTCTCTGTTATAATATAAATCATTTTCATTTGTCAGATTGTGAAAAAAACCCCCACATAAATCCATCAATCAAGGGTCAAACTATCCAAGTGAATAAAGAATAATAACATCAAATGTGGTTTTGCTCAAAGCACACTTTTGATCTATTTATTTTTAGACACTGATCTTTTATGCTGTCGCTGGCGACCTTAAGTGATGTGGCGGGCAACATTTGGCCCTCGGGCCTTGACTTTGACACATGTGCTTTACAAGTACAGCTGAGCCTGATAGAACTATAGCTGCGCGGCTGGATCCCCACTAGACCCTGTGGTCTGTACATCGCTACTGTTACTGCCCTCCTCCCTGGTCAAGTGTATCTTCTCTTCAACTATTTTGTTCCCTCAGCAATTAACTATCAGATGTGGTTGCTCCCGAACCTGAACTGAGTAGAGTTGATTACATTCAGCACCAGCCAAGCAGTGTGGATATGACTGTTTCAAAGATGTTCAATAGGGTTTAGATCAGGGATCAATAGAAAGCCACTTCAGGGTAGTCCAATGTTTCCTAATCTTAGGAGTCAATGTACCCTGCAGATTGAAGACATCCTGTTCCAGATGCAGTGAAGTAGCACCAGATCATACCCGAGCCTTCTGCTTGCTTCACAATAGGGACAGTGTTCTTTTCTTGGTATGCTCCAGTTCTGTGTTTGTGAACACAGAACCCATCAGATCCACTTTGGCTCAAACAATGATGGTTGTTGTGAACTGACACTGATGTACCTTGTTGTTGGACTCCCCTTGAATGTCTTTGGAGGTTGTCCTGACCTTTCTGGTTACCATTTGTATTATCCATATTATGTCATCAATCAATCAATCGATCTTTATTTGTTTAGCGCTTAATCACATCAGCAGACATTTCAAAGCGCTGTAACAGACGGACAAACCCAACAGGACGCTTGAGTTTGCTCTGGAGCATCTGATTAACTCCTCTATCAGTGCAGCGTGTAAAACGAGCAGACTTCTTGTTGCCGTTTGGTCAATTTGAATAAGGCAGAGTCTTCCTCCTAGGGCCACACCCAGGGATATTGGCTGCTGTCCCATGGACCTTAAAGTTCTGAATAATATGTGCAACTGCGGTCACAGGAACATCAATCTCCTTGGAGATGGACTTATAGCCTTTACCTTTGCTTGTCTAATCTCTTTTGCTTCCTGTGGGCCATGTTCAGTGCGGTACACACCATGTCATCAAACTGCACTACTTGTCATCCTTTAAATAGATTGCTGTGATGGTACATAGATGATATACCTTAGTTTAAGATGATGTCCCTTTGGTCAAATTGTTTTCAAATTTTTCTAGAGATACTGTCATTTTTACCAGAAATAAAGAGCTCATTATCCTAAATGGAGATAAAATACGATAATTCAGGTAAACCACCTATTTATTTGTGTGTAGAGCACCAAGACGAGATGGTGTTTTTTAGAAAGGATCTGTACACATCCGTCTCACTGGACTTTAGTTGAATGTTTGTGATGGTGTACTTCTTTCTGATTCAGTTAAAAGTCACACAGATGGATTGATACAAAGAGCTTTGGATGTCGATGGAAATAGCCGACGGAAATAGCCAAAGTGTCCCGAACGCTCCCGATCATTAAATATGCACTCGTCATGAACGCCTCTCGTCCAATGAAAAACAAAAAGATTCTATTTTTACAAGCTAAACCCGCGAATTGGTGTACGACAAGGCGAGGACGATCGAGCAAAAGAAATTAAGAATCCAGTATTTTATTGTAGATTTTGTGTTCAAATTCTAATTGAACAACAAATGGTGAATGCTGGGAGGGGGTAGGAGTGGTGATCTCTATGACCGGCAGGAATAACCACTGATGCATGTAAATGTGTATTCACCTCGCTTGCTATTTTTCATGCCTTTTTAAATTGAAATGAAAAATCATATTATCGTATTTAAAAAACCCAAAAACTAAACTATGGCATACCAATGGTGTTGGTGGTGGTCAAAGTTAAAATGTCTTCTAGTCTAAGTAAAAATTGCAAGTAAACATTGAGTAATATTTTGTATGACCGTATCTTCACATAGTGAATTGAAGTTTTCAATTGTTGAATCTCACATTCATACCTGCATAAAGTAGGACAGAAATAAAGATAGTTCAGCTTGAACTGTTGACTTTAGTGTATTTTTGTAGGTAAACTGAACGGAAGATTTTGCCCTCAGAATGCACCAGAATGCAGGAAAACGACCCCATTTTCTAAAAAATTTTCCGGGGTCGGCATGTTGTGACACCATTGGTGTCCGTTGTGTATATCTGGGGACTCACGGAGTGGGCATGCTAAAAATGACTTTGACATATCAACAACATTTTTTGCCAGATTCACAATAGATTTTAAAATCACAAAGTTTCGGGCTACAGTACTGTAGAAAAAAAATACCTGCATTCAGCTTTACCCCGAGACAGGGTATGATGTTTGATCATCCCCAACTTAAAATAGAAATGAGTGTAATGTATGCCATGGCTGATTCTAAGGGGGAAAGTCCTGCTGATCTTCACGATTTTCTTCAGATCAGAAGTCTGAGTTGAGAATATGGGACAATTTACACACAGGCCTGTTTGGCTCTGACTATGCTTGTATCCATTCCTCCTGTTTAGCTGTCATGCTCAGCATTATCGTCTATTAAACTTATGGCAGAAACATGACTGGACAGACTTGTCTTTCAGAATTAGCCTCCATTTTGATAGAAAAAGACTTACTGATGGAATTGAAACAGCTGCTTATTTTTCAAATAAGCAGGCGTTTTGGAGGAGATCTGTGTTGGTGAGTGCAAGTATTTTATTTTTATTTTTAATGTCTGTGTCATTTTATTTTGTTAGCATTAAATCAATGGTAACAAAATAAATTGGCAAAGACACTAAAAAGGAAGAAGTAAATTCTAATCATCTGCAATTTACAATGTAAATCATGTGGTACAACATCTTTAATTGTTTTGCTGTTGCATATACTGAAAAACAAAGGCAAATGATCTCTTTACTTTTATTTTCAATGAATACTTTTTTTTCTTTATCATCTCATTGGTTTCTTGTATGAAACGATGACAGTGTGCAGTTTATTGGACAAACTAGTTAAAGTTGTATAACGTACTTTTGTTGTTGTTGATAAATTCTGTTGACTAAACTCTAAAATCTGCCTTTTATATAGAGTTTTGGGGGTATCTGTGATCTAGTTATCTGGTCTTCGTTTTGGTCGATGCAGTGTGAAAAGTGTGATTCTGTCTGGATTCTCAAGCCTTGGTTTCATATTGATGGTATTATCAGGGGTTTATATAGCAGTACTATTTAGGTAGGACTAAGTAGGAAATCACTGAAGGCCTGGACATGAAATGCACAGCCCACCAGTGGAGTTACTTCATTTGTCCTCACCACTCAAGGCTTAAACTGCAAAACATTACCAGCACACTCTGCATGATCAGTCTGCTCTCCTAACTGCTCTCTCCTGTGTTTGATATGCCAATGTAGTCTGAAATTGTTGGTGCATACTAATATATCTAATGTGTGCGTGTGTGTTTGTGTCTGTGTGTGTGTGTACTGTAGATGACGTTTTGGCGAGGGATGCTGGGGAGTGTGTGATCTGTCTAGAGGAACTGCAGCAAGGAGACACCATAGCCAGACTGCCGTGCCTGTGCATCTACCACAAAAGGTTTGAACCGTTGCCCATTATATGATTTTGCACTCTTTCTAATTAAATCCACTAACTCTACTCCAGTAAAGATATTTCTCAAAGATGAACAATACCTGTTGCTGTTGATGTAGATGTTAATTAAGAAAAAGCGTAGTATACCAAGTAGCTGTGAATAGCATTTCTAAACTATGATAAATCACAGTCACATTAAGTACCTGATATCTATGGATAATTACCACACAGACAAATGGGAGCAACTTGCTTTTCAAGTGTCTATCTGTCACTACCTGTGGTATTACCCATCAGCACTAGTACTTCCTGTCACTTTAGATGATGTGCCGTACGAATATAGATGAGTTAAAATGAGCTCACGTTCAACATGACACATGATAAATGTATTATCTTGGTTTTATTATTAAACAACTCTCTTATGGAGCGTTATTCTTTTTCTTTTTTTTCTGGTTACACCATGTTACTCAAATCACATATTAAATGCAGAACTTTCATTTAGTTCTTCTTCATGGTATCCTACCTCCCGTTAACTGGAAAATCCTCTCCAATCACGTGCAAATGCGAGAGAAATAAGGGTATTTGGATCCATAAAACGTAGTGACAATGCTAATTGACAAGTTATATATCCTCAAGTGAGTGTGTAATGTTTGTTTGTATATTGTTTGTGTATTCTGCTAATGAAGGAGTGCATGGAAGCCTTCCAACATGTCTGTGTTGCTTTAGCAGCAATTCTCCACTGTACTCAATCCATTTACAACTTCAACACCATCGTTATCTTATGATATCTCTGGCTGCATCACATTTCTAGTTATTTTACTATTTTACGTATTCCATCTTTCGTTAGCATTTAGCAATGGCTTTTCTTCACCCCTGTACACTTTTTATTAATCAACTGTGAATCTTTCACCTAACTTAACGCTGACATAGCATTTGACTGAATAACTCACTGTGTTACTGTCTGTGCGTCTGTGTATACCTGTAGCTGTATAGATTCATGGTTTGAGATCAATCGGTCCTGTCCTGAACACCCGTCTGACTGACCATCAGGCCCACTACACCGTTCAAGGTGAGACCTAAACCGTATTTTAATCACTGCAAGATAAGACTATGCATGTTTCAGCCATCTGTTAATATTGAGATTGGGTCCATTTGTAACCTTTTTTTGTCAAATGATGCATTTCATGCATTTTATTGAATATAAATTAATAGTAGAAATGAGTATAGGAGGTCCTCAAACATATTAAAAAATAATGTAAATAATAACTCTGAAATAAGAGTCTATAAATACAGTAGGAAGATGCTAACAGCCCTTTGAGGCTGTATTCCACGTCAGTGCTTTTCTTATCGAGCAGCTGATGTCAAATTTTGTGAAAGAGAGACAAAACATATATAATATATAATGTTATGTAATCTATTGTTTTAATTTGCAGTTGTTCCCCATAATTTGTCTTGAGGGATCCTTGAATTTATCATTCAAGTGTCACTACAGTCTGTCCATCTTCACTTAGAGTCTGACATTCTTTGTGTAGCAATATATTTGAACTTGAATAAGGTAAAACAGATTTAGACAATTAGATAATTCACATGATAAGTGAACATTTGGACCTAATTGTGTTGTTGTTGGAAAATTGGAGGGTCATCATTAGGATTTATCCTGCAGTTGCTGCAAATAAATAAAACCCATTGCAATCTGGTATTATTTTTGAGATGTCAGTCCAGAACCAGAATATAATTTTCACCGTTTTCATCATTTAAGACCCCATTGCTATGGATATAAGTTATTATGAATGTATACATTACTGTAATGATATTCATGTTATGGATCTGAAATTAATTTGTTCAAAAATGTTTTCCAGGGTACACATTTATACTAATATACAAAATGTTTGTAAAATGACAGTTTTCGTCTATAAATAAATGTTTCTCTACACATTGTGAGCCACTAATGACAAATAATTCTGTTTCCTCCGCCTGTCTCTCTCCAGGACAGTGTTGTCCTGCCAGCGATGTCTCGACACAGACACAACCAAATCTGATGAAACAATCAAAGCGATCAATATTTATCCTGACCAAATCCATCATCTTAACCAAGCTAATTAATCCATGTAAACGGAACCAAAAAAAAAATAGTGACTCTCAAACCACTGTACTTTGGAGAGCCTCTCCCAAACCCTGCATTTCATCTACTGAAGAGACTTCTAATAACCACCCTGCCCTCCTTCCTTGTCCTCCCATTTCTTCAAGCTAACAGAGTCCCTTAAAGGGCTTCATCTGCCTCAGCACCTGCCTCCAACGCAAGTGGCCATTTGCCTCCCTGACATGCTCAGGTTTCCAGCAGCTGGACTCCATCTTGTATCTGGATCCAGGCCTGTCAGTCTTTTGTGTCCAGCACTGTCATGGCCTTAACTGGGGAGTAGAGAGGAAGCAGTGCGGGGATTGGGTGTGATGGAAGAGGAAGGACACCACACAAAGAAGAAGGACAATGAAGAACGTGACACCTAGAGGATTGTTCAGTTGCAGAAGCTTGCTTTGAGAAGCAGACTTATTTAGTGGTGACATTAACAGACCGGTTCCTGCTATGCTTCTTTCTCATTGTTCCAACCTCAATTTCTGTCCCTCCTCAATGATTTGATTTACATTAACCAAATCAAGAGGTTCTCAAAATCCATCTTGGATCTGGTTTGCGCACACCTGAGCAGGCAGCGAGGGACGGAGGGTAAAAAACTGGGACGCTGGCTCGTCTTGTGTGATCAAGATGGAGTCTGGAACTAAAAGACGGATGGGGTGGGGAGAAGGGATCTGAGCATGCCCAGTTGTAATAGGTTGGGAGGAAGGGGCAGCAATGTAGTTTACGCTCCTACTGTGTAACGTGCGCTTGGGACGTCAGTGTCAGGCTTCACTCTGTATGTGTATGTACATTGTGTGTGTGTTTTGTGTGTGAGTGTGTGTGTGAGTGACATAGTGTGTAAGATGAGTGTGACAGCGGTGAGTGTTTATTGAAATGTTTACAGTTTAGATGTCCGTGTCACCAGTGTGTGCGACTGGCAGTCCTCCCTTTACTTTGCTGATGTTTACAGCTACAGAGAAGTGATGACGTGACACACTGTAAATTACCCACCTGACCTCTCTCAGTTTTTGTTTTTGTTTTTTTTGGGGGGGGGTTTTCTGCAAGATTTTTCACTTGATCATGATGAGTCACTTTCTGCCGAAAGCGTCCAGCATCGGAGTGCGCATATGACTGTTTGTGCATGTGAGTTTGTGTGTGTGATAACTAGAGGAACCTCTTGGTCTAAGCTACTGTCAGCTCCCCACGTTGTGTCTCTGGTAGAGTAGTTCTAGCTGATTTTGACTGGAGACACAAGGAACCCAGACCCAAAAGGCTTAGTGGTCCCAGTGTGGATCCACTGAATAGGGATTCTTTATTCATTTGTTCATATTTAATAATTTTATATCTTATTTCAATAATGTGAGGTTTTATTGACACTCCAGGATGCAGAGAGGTGATGTATGAAGACTTTCACAATGCTTCTGTGAACAATAGAATGGACTAAATTGTCTACCTTCATCCTGCGACCCAGAGACAACAGTCAATCAGCCCTGGGTTTCCCATCATCTGCTAATATATACACCTGCCATTAATGGGACATAGTGTTAAGTCTCAGGAAAAACACACCTTCGAATCATCTCGGACTCCTACATCAGTCACAATTTTTTAACACACTTAGACCTATTTTGGTATTTGAATGTAATGTGTCAACTTTTTCAAAAATGTTATCTCACATCATTCAATTGCATTCCCCAGAATGCCATTTCACAATTGATCTGTGGTATGTATGTGTAGGTATCGCATAAGTTGCGTGGTTACTATAATGACTGATCTTGAAAATTGGGGACATTAGGGAAAGAAATTGTGTCTATTGTGTCGATATGGCAAGCAGACTGCTCTAAACAATACAACACCCATAAGCCTTAGCTCTCATTGCAATGAAAATGGGGCCAAAGAAGGAGAATTTCTTTTCACCATGGTAAAGGATTATTTGCCTCCATTCATGCTGTCATGCTTAAAACAAGCCAACCAAGAAAGGCCATGACCACAACTCATGTTAAGGGGAAGGCCATCCCTTCACCATCCTAGGAAAGAAAAACTGACACCATGATAGAGACAAAATGAGAAATACTAATCAGAGTTGTAATCACTTCAGACAGCATTTTTGTTGGGATATGAATGATGTTTTGTTTTTTTGTTTGTTTTTGTTGTTTCATCTTAAGTTGATCCAGAATTCCAAAGCGAACTTCAATGTACTGAATGAGTTCTGAGTACGGAACAGAATTTCAAGCCGTAGTAGGATTTAATAGTCAAAATACACCTTTGTAGTCATAGTTGATGGTTCTCCTCATGCTTCCCTGTACTCAAGCCAACCAACCATAGCCCTTCAACTTTAATGGAGATATATCACTGATAACGCTATAGTCAGTTTGAATAAATATCAACAGAACAAATATTGATCCAGAAATAGAGTATAACATACACAGTGCGCCCTCGCTCTTTGCGGTTACTGCTTTCCATGAACCACACTTGATTAATAAATTCCGCGATAGAGCTACAAACTATTTTATTATTTACAGTAATTTAAACATTTATGACCCCATACTGATATTAAACCACCTTCCATCTGTATTACCTTTTCCCACACTCATCCACTTTTTAAAGCACTTTTGTGTCACACATAAGTCCGAGACTCACGGAACCGAGCGCACTTCTGAATGCCGTCAGCCAATAGGATGCGCATACGGCATCACGTGACTGCCTACCAAAAATCCACAATGAAGTCGCAAGCTTTGATGCAGGAATGCACATTGTATATCAAATTGTTCAATTCAATTGTGATAAGGGGGAATTTTCCCTCAAACATTCCACTTTTTCCTTCCCTCATGAATGACTGGACCTATACAGATGATATAAACGCTAGTCAGTTTCAAACTATTTGTTAATCTGTAAAAGCCCAACTTGATGCCTAGATGATGTCGGTGAAATCCCATTACTCTGGAAAACCATGATCACTGGCAAATCACTCATCAGAGGTTTTCCCAAAATCTTCAGAGGTCATTGGTCATCTTCTGTTTGGGGTGTAACCTTGAGAGCTGTGGCTGTATGTGTTTATGCAAAAGATATCTGTTCATTATATTTAGACCTTTTAATTTATTCATCACCATATGATTTGAGGTATAACTTTGCACTAAAGTAAAATGATGCGCAGTGAAGGTGACACCACTTACACTGGTCCCTGTGTTTTATTTCCTACAGTCACCTTTACGGGCGTGAATACCAGGAAGTTTAAAATTAAAATCAAATGGATGCAGTCAACTCCTAGTGGAGCCTGTTAACCATCACACGACGTGGCTGTACTGAGGATTTCAGTTTCCCCTACAATCTAGATGTTAAGTCAACACGGGCCACAGCGTAGCACTGCATTACAAGGGATCACAACAAATGCAGGTGCAGACAGTAGCAGTCAAAAGTGTTTGATCGATACTGGAGATATATATCAGTTTGTCAGCTGTTATTAAGGATTCAATAAATCACATGTGTGAGTATATTAAAGAAGTCACTCTTAAACAGGAGTCCACAAAAAATGATCAGCCAACTCTCAGGCAGCTGTACTTATATGAAAAAAACCAACCCTCTGATGAACCCACCATGTGCAAACGGCCCAGACCCAAATGGCTTAGGAACTAGCAGGTGATTAAAGTCAAACATCAGCTAAAAGCCTGATGCTAATGTTGCACTGACACTTATCATTAATAAAAATAGATTAAAATAGATACATGCATTTATAGAGATGTTGCATGATGAAGTAAACATAACAAGAGCACTTTCTGCAGCTATCATAAGCTCTGCAGAACTTTTTTTTTTTTAGCTTCTTTCAGTTTGTTGGTTTTTTCTTCTTGTAGGAGCATCATTTGGCCCCTACACTTCTATTATAGGTTTGTTTCACTTTAACATTTAGGACCAGCCCTGTTTCCACCCATGGAAGACAGAAGTTTATGAGAAATCTTTGATACACCCATTTTATGCCTCTTGATGGTAATTAATAGTGGATTTAACATTTACATTCTCTCAGAAATTGGTTTTGATAACCCACAGGTAAATTAACATGAGAGTGAATGCTCCAAATGATTCCAAATTAGGGTCAATGATGCATTGTGTTTGATGGAAGTGTATGAAAATACTTCCTAAAAAGCTCTCCATTGTAACTTAAGTTGATAATATGTCAGGTCACCCATGATTTGCCATTAACAGTTGCTTCTTGCTGTCAGTGGAGACTGATCTTTCTTTTAATGTTCAGTTTTCTTAGCGTGTAACATTGAAGCCCTCTTGAATATGATGTGCTTACAAAGCCTCCCAAGTACTTCTACAAATTAAGTGTTTCAAATGGTGAGTGTTGAGATCGTCCATTTTTTTATTTCAAGGCCGTGGCACATGGGGGGGTCAGAGACAGAGGGGAGAGTTGTTTCACCATAAATAGAAACCAACATGAAGGTGCAGAACAGTGATAGGAGAAGAATGTAAGATCTTAGCAAACCAAATTATAAAGCTAACTGTTAACCTCACTGCCTTCTTGTGTGACACAGAACATTCGCTGTGGCTCATGGCCAACAGCTAGGGGAAGGGGAAGATCTCTCTGGCAAATTACTTTTGCCAGAAAATATTTAAAAAGGCTCTTAGACTACTGCTACACTCAATAATATGGCCCCTGAAGCGCTGACACGCAGCTACAGAGGTAAACACAGTACCTTCATTGACAGTGACTTAATTTAATTTGACTTGTTTCCGTTTGTGACATTTCATTTCTGAGGATGTAAATGGCTGCCTGCTCTTTAGGCGTGCTGACTAACATGTCTGATGAATTTGATGTGCAACCTGTGGGATGAGTAATAATAATGACACATGTAATAATATATAATATTAAAAATGTCAAATACGAAAGATGACTGAGTTTTTTATCCTTTTGTGTACATTTGAAGAAGAGATAGCACCCTTGCAGGTGGGAAAACACAAGATTACAATGTAAAATCAAAGAAAACACAAAATAAAAACAACATACAATAATCATTTAAATAGTTTTCAACTGTTTTTCAGCTATATTTAATGAAATTCTAAGCTTTTGTAAATCTTATTAGACAAACATCCTATCATTGTTGTTGTTTCCTTTAATCCCCATCATCACTGCCATAATTATTTTTGAATTTTCAAGTGTTTTAACTGCTGAGTAACAAGAAGCAAGTGGAATTGGTGATGGAATCCTGCTGCCATCTAAAGCACATGTACGGAATTGCAGCTGACCTCGATGACGATGAGGATGGATGGATAGATGGATGGATAGCTCTGAAAGACGATAGATAGATAGATAGATAGATAGATAGATAGATAGATAGATAGATAGATAGATAGATAGATAGATAGATAGATAGATAGATAGATAGATAGATAGATAGATAGATAGATAGATAGATAGAAAAATACTACTTCTTTTCCTTTCGGCTTTTAATTAATTACCTTATTTTGATTATATTAGTTATAACAATTGAACTTTATACAAGATCACATTTGAATTCAGAAATCGTTTGGTTAAAAAATGTTTATCTTTATTTTAAATGTTTCAGGACACGACAAACAGGATTTTTTTCACCAATCGACGCAACTTGATTCGATTGCTCTTGTCTAGACAATAGCAGCGCTCTCATTGGTTAGCAATCCTAGGCGCCAAAACAGTGAGGAAGCGCTGTGGTAAACACGACATGAGAGATTTATTACGTCCTTCAGTGAAGTAAGCGGCTATAAATCTACGTTTGATTTGTAGTGGGCGCAGAATGGACACCCGGTCGTATTTACCCGTACAGCCCGGCGTGGGGATGGAGGAGAATTTCCTGTCTCTTGACGATATTTTGCTGTCTCATGAGAGACTTCCTGTCCGGACAGAGTGCGCTTTCCCCCGGCTTGGATTCCTTGAGAAGTCGAGTGACTCCCAGGACATCCCAGAGGTTGGTAACGACCACCAGATGTGGCGATATGCATTTCTTTAATGCTAAATGTCTATGACAGGTACATAACGTAACTTTCGGTCGGTATATCATTTAACTTATATACATACTCGGCAGTCCCAAATGACTTAAGGTGACAAAAATAAACACCAAGGAACCCCTTAAGTATCCCCACAGTGTATCCCTGCCCTCACCCCCTGTTTGCCCCCCCTCCTTTTGAAAGAGTGGTTGTGTCCCCTGACGTCGGGGGGCACAAAGGAGGTCCTGAGTCTCTGTGGAGGAGCTCGGTGACAGCAGTCTGCCGCTGAAGGAGCTCCTGTGTTGGGCAAAAGTGTGCAGGGGGTGGGTGGTGTTACCCAGGATCGATCTAAACTTGGACATGGTCCTCCTCTCAAGAACAGTCCCCACGGAGTCCAGGTCCAGGCCGGTCGCAGAACCAGTCCTCCGCCTGTCTAGGCGCTTGGTGTCCCGTTTTCTGACGGCACCTCCCCAACACACAATGGCGTAGGACAGCACACTGGACACAAGGACTGGTAGATCAGTCTGAGCAGATCAGCTGATGTTTGAAGGAGGCCAGCCTCCTCAGGACATACATCCTACTCTGACCTTTCTTGTACACACAGTCCAAGTTGTATGACCAGTCCAGTCTGCTGTCCAGCTGCAGCCCCATGTGCTTCTAACTCTCCACAACCTCCACCTCCTTGCCCCTGATGACCACCGGCTGTGGGGAGGGGGGTGCCCGCCGGAAATCAAGCACCATCTCCTTGGTTTTGGAGATGTTCAGCCGGAGTTCATTCTGCTGACATCATCCCACACAGTCTATCACCACCTTCCTGCACTCCCTCTAGTCACCCTCCCTGATACATACAATATAGGAAAAAAAAAAAATTTTCACGTTCAAATGGAAAAACAACAATTGACAAACGTTGCTAACAATACTGTAAATAACTCATACTCAAGAATGAGATACAGCCCATTAAATCATCATCATCATGGATATGTACAATTTCCTCCGGGATTAATAAGTATCTGTCTGTCTATCTATCTATCTATCTATCTGTCTCTCTGTCTATCAATTCATCCATCCATCCATCCATCTCCCTACCTACCTCCCTACCTATATATTTGAATAAGCTCACTTGAAAACCTCACGCTGTCACCTTCCGGCGTCTACCCAGAAGTTTTGGCTTTGTCAAACATAGTGGTTAATATTCTTTAATCGTGACAGACCTCACGCTGTCATCTGGGGAACCCCGATGCAGAACTCATGAAGCCGACGTCTACTCGGATGGCCGGACCATAAGTCCAAAGCGGTCTTAGTCTTCGCGTTGGTCAGTCCCACACACACGGAGCCGTTACGTCTTCGTCGGACACAGCGGTATGTTTTCTTGTGACAGCGAAGAAGAAAAGAAAAGAAAGTTTTATTTTTTTCTATTTTTTTCTACTATTTTTCTATTGAGTAATTTCCATGCATTCCCGCTAGTTACTTTATAACAATAGACGTGCGTGTGTGCCCGGTCCAAAGCGGAGTTAAATATGTTGCCAAATACAAACTGATTTTAGTCACGCTCATAAGCAACTGTAAATAATATAAAACCCGCATGTGTGTGTGTTTGTGTGTGTGGATGACGTCACAATGGCCGCTGATCTGAAATGAACCATTTTTGGACTCTTGAACAACTTTGCAGCTGTACAGTTGATACAGGGCTCATTTGTTTTCCGGATTCTAGGAATTGGTAGGAAGACCACTATGTATTTGTAGAGACCTGAAAAAATATTCTCATAATAGGACCCCTTCAATTCTGATACAATTCTGATACTAACCCTAACCCTAATACAAGCATGACTTTTTCAGTGATCTCTGCAGCCTCTGATAACTTCATGCTGTGTTACTGTCTCACTATCATAGCCAATTAGATTCTTGAGTTGGACAAAGGGATTGTTAAGACCAAAATATTTTCTGTGAAAAAATGCAACTATTGTTTATGAAGAATAACTCAAATACTTGCAGTGTGGCTGTCAAAAACCAGGTGTCCTCACATTTCCTCCATTGTGAAGTTTGCTCTCTTTATCTCAGGGTACAAAGATGGAGCTGCCTCTGTGGCTTTCCAAGGGATTGCAGGAGAAAAAGAGGAGAGTGCTGTCAGTCGAGCTTCCAAAGGTGTACAGAGAGGTCTGGAGGACTGTGTTCAATGCTGATCCCAAGATGGTGGACCTACATAAGATGGGACCCTACTACTATGGCCTGGGATCCCAGATGCTGCACTTTGACAGCCCAGAGAACACAGAGATTGGACAGACATTGCTGCAGGTGAACGTTATTCAATTATAGCAGCGCTTCTCAATTATTTTCTGTTACGCCCCCCTATCAAGAGGAAAACAATATGCACCCCCCCCCACTCTCCGCTGCGGCTATAATTAATATCAATTGTCTATAAAATTGTTATAAGTACACCTCTGCATAACGTTGTATCCTTATTAACATTAAAGAAGACAAAAAAGAAATATAGTTCAATTGATAAAGAAAATTTTTTATAAATATTAATTTTAATTTTATTATTTTTTTAGTCTATAACAGAAAAGATCTTTAGTGCAACAATTTGCCTGAAATTTAAAGAAAAGCCTTGTTTAAACTGTAAATGTTCTTGACTATCTTATTGCACCGTTTCATACTCAAAAATTTAATAAAATCAATAAATAATTTCAAATTCAGTTCAGCAACATTAACTGAGGAGCACAATATTTGAAACGTTTGAACTTACAAAACACAAATGAATAAAACAATTTGTGCTGATTTTTTCTTTCATATTTTATCAAAATGAAGTCAGGATTAATGGTTACAATGAGGTTGTTTAGACACAGCTTTTCAAAACGAGGTTTGAAGCTCTGCACTAGCACTATTTGAGAAGTGCTGACTTATACTAAGATAGGAGGGTTCATTTAGCATGAGGAGTTACTAATAAAGTGCAAGGATTTAATGTCATAGATATAAAAAAATAATTTTTAGTATGTAGATACAGTATACCCCTGGACATGTTCCAGACAATATCTGGTATTTTTCAATAATTAAAGGTCCCGTATTGTTTCACTCACCTGTCAGACGTGTAGCTACACTATATTTGAAATATTTTGCCTCAAACTGATCCATGGTCTTGAATTTCAGCTGTCTAAAAGTTACTCAAATCATCTCTACTCAGAAAAGGCTGTTTCCGGCCTTCACCATTAAATGCTAATGAGCTCTGTCTGTCCACACCTGCTGCATGCCCCTGTCACAGAGAGGATGTGACTTAAGGTAGCATGGATGTACCGGGTTCACCTCAAGAGACAAACGTCTGACACCACATCTGACTAGTTGCCATTTCTGCTGCAACCCACGCCGAGAAGCACCGTTCCATATGCACATCTCCAACAGTATATACACAGACTGAAGTTGAGCTAACTAGTTAGACAAATACAAGTTGAGTTCACTCATGCTCATAGGCAAATATAATCAAAATGTTACAACACTTACCTGTGGCCAGGTGCAGCCACAGCATCCTGTACGGTTGGGAGTGATCATTTCATGAAGGTCATTTTTTCAGGAGAAATGTTGCCCCTTCCTGATGGTGGCAGTTATAATGTCAGAGATCATTTACAAAATTCATAGAATCATTACTGAATCTGAATGTATTTATGCTGATGAATATAATGAAGTCTTTTACCAATACACCTCTTTGAAACAAGACTTTAGTCTCGGAGGGGTTCTGGGTTTTCAGCTGATGGAAATGGATTTAATTGTGTGATGATTGAGACATACAGTATGTAACAATTTTCAATAACCAAGCAGTTTGAGGTTTTAGTTAAATAAATGATAAATTATACTCATTAATCGATTGATTGCAATTTGAATGTCTACTATCATACTGCGCATTCAACCAAAAGGCTTTGACAGTGTTTACATTGCTGGTGTCACATTAAATCCCTTAGTGTTAGCACACTACTACAGGTAGATGGTGCTGCTGCTCTTACTGGCAGGATGAATCTAATTTTATTGTCTGGCAGATAAACAGAAAGAGGACTGTTTATCTTAGATATGTATGTATACACATCCAAGTTTTATCCTTTATTATTAGTTGTCTTTACCCACATTGACTCCATAAGAGAATCCACAATCCTGTCTAGCACCCTGTGTTTCTCAGCTCACATGTTGATGCAGTGTTACTCTGCAAACTGAACTTGTTCTGAAGGTTTCCTGACTGTAAGCATCTTGTTTTTTTCTGGCAATTGTGTAAATGATGCATGAATCTGTTTCTATAGAGACCCTTTAAACTGTGTCCCAGATACTGCTCAAACTGACAAATAACTTTTGCCTGATAAAAAAGAGGAAATATTCATATGTTCATATTTTATGTGTAAAATATGTTAAGTTACTCTGGCAGTGGTATGGACAGTCTTCTTCCTCTTCTGTATTTGGTAACAATTTTGATGTTGTCCTTTATCTAGACATTCATTGGTCGGTTCAGACGGACCATGGACTCTTCTCAGAATGCATACAATGAGGACACGTCTGTGCTGGTGGAGCGTCTGGACTGTCTGGAGAAAGCTCTGTTCAGGTCAGGGCAGAGCGGCCTCAATGGCTTCCAGAGCTGGGAGAAAGGTCAGGCGTCACAACTAACCGCCTCCAATTTGGTTCTCAACTACCGCAAGAGGAAGATGGCCGATTTACAGCAATGACCTCAGCATCCAGTTTAAAGAAACGGACAGTGGTCAGGGCATAGTCAGCACTTCACAGTAGCAATGGCCATTTCACAGAATAATGACCATTTGTCTGTGAAATTAAATTAAGTGTGCGGTGCATGTGAAATTTGAAAGCAATGGAAAAGTTGATAATGGATGTATAAATACTCACTTTTTGTAATTTTGTAGTTGAGTATTGCTTAGTTGTTTTCACCATCAAATAAATATTGTAATAATTTACTGATTAGAGCTTTTAAAATGTTAGTTTTTTCTGTTTAATATCATGATTGTTTTCTTTGAAAATGTCAAAATGAAACTTTTGTAATAAACTAGATATACCTCTGTCTAATGATTACCACATAAATGCAGCTGCATTGTGCAGATAGGTAGAGGTCACTTCCGAAAGCTGACTGCTGCATGGATAGGAGTGTGATCTTCACATGTCAGAAATCAAATGCTAGTATCAATCACCATATTAAAAGTTAACCTTTAAATATCAAAGATGCCAGTTTTTTGCTGATCAATAGATTTCTGCAAATTTTAATTCATTTATTCATTCATCTTAAGGATGAGACCGTCATAATTGTCCACTGACAGTCCAATAGAAAAGTTAAAATATTGAAGTGTTCATGATATGTAATGGTTATAATTTTGTTAAAAATCCCAGAGTTGGTCATTAGCTCAAAATGCTACAAGATTTATTTAAAAATGTTATTAGATTTTTCTTTTTTGAAACTTGATACAACATAGTTCATGATTTATAAGGGGGTTTGTCAGTGGCTCGTGAAAATGGGACACTTCCTATGAAAGGGAGTGACATAAGTGATTATCTGAAAATTTAACAATTACTGTGATGAATAGGAATAAAGTGCTGAATATTGAAATTTGTTTCCAACATTATGTTGATAATGATTGAAAATTAATTAATGTGGTCAGTCTCTTCACATAGATGGTTAATATCATTATTAATTATGTGTCACTAAAGACAAATAAAGCAGTTATATGAGAACTGGTCGTACTTTGTGACTCAGTACCCATGAAGTACCTCTCAGTTTCAAAATCAGGTCACACCTGATTCATCTTTGATTCACTTTAAATGAAACTCAGATTTAGACTTCCTAATCGCTGAGGTGCCTTCATTTCTTGAGGTTTTCCTCCAGACCTGGGCTTGGTGACCAGTTCAGGACCAGCATGTGAGCTTGCGGTGGGAGAGGTCTCAGATGCTCTACCATCAATGTCACCCTATTAGGATTGCATATATATACATATATATACATACATATATATACATATATATGCATATATATACATATATATGCATATATATACATATATATATATATATATATATATATATATATACACAGTATACTGTATATAAGGAAGTGTCCCTCTCACCCTTGTGGGGTGGTATCTGTGTGTCATCCTCAAGCTCGGGTCCTCTACCAGAGGCCTGGGAGTCTGAGGGTTCTGCGCAGTATCTTAGCTGTTCCTAGGACTGCGCTCTTCTGGACTGAGGCTTCAGATGTTCCAGGAATCTGCTGGAGCCTTCCAGTTTGGGGGTCACTGCCCCAAGTACTCCTATTACCACGGGGACCACATTAACCTTGACCTTCCACATCTGTTCCAGCTGTTCTTTCAACCCTTGATACTTCTCAATGTTTTTGTGTTCCTTCTTCCTGATGTTGGCGTCAGCTGGAATCTCCACATCTATCACCACTGCTCTCTTCTGCTCTTTGTCCATCACCACTTTGCCTGGATTGTTAGCCAGCAGCTGTTTGTCAGTCTGGAAGCTGAAGTCCCACAGGATCTTAGCCTTGTCGTTCTCAACCACCTTCGGTGGTATGTCCCATTGGGATTTGGGTGCTTCTAGTCCATACTGGGTACAGATGTTCCTGTACACTATGACAGCTACTTGGTTGTGCCTTTCCATGTATGCTGAGCTAGCGAGCATCTTACACCCTGCTACCACATGCTGGACCGACTCTGGAGCTTCTTTACATAGCCTGCACCTTGGGTCAGATCTGCTGTGGTAGATTTTGGCCTCTATTGCTCTTGTTCTTAGGGCCTGTTCTTGTGCTGCCATGATCAGTGCCTCTGTGCTGTCTGTCAGTCATCTTTTGGGGCCATCTTCCTGATATACTCTTGGATTTTTGATGTCTCATCCTGGATAGTGGCCCTGATGCTCACTAGTCCTCGGCCTCCCTCTTTCCACCTAGTGTACAGCCTCAGGATGCTGGACTTGGGGTGAAACCCTCCATGCATGGTGAGGAGCTTTCTCGTCTTGATATCTGTGGCTTTTATCTCCGCCTTTGGCGAGCTTATGATCCCAGCGGGGTATCTGATGACAGGCAGTGCATACATGTTGATGGCTCGGACCTTGTTCTGCCATTCAGTTGACTTCTCAGGACTTGCCTTACTCTCTGGAGGTATTTGGCTGTGGATGACTTCCTTGCGGCCTCCTCATGGTTGCCATTAGCCTGTGGGATTCAAAGGTATTTGTAGCTGTCCTTGATGTCTTCTATCCTGCCCCCTGGTAGGTCAACCCCTTCAGTTCTGATCATCTTGCCTCTTCTTGATACCTCTCTCATCCATCGCTCCACGACGCACACAGCTTAACCTTAAAGGCTCTGTTTACACCGATGTCCAGCGGTTGGGATTCTTTCGTTAATCCTCCAGGAGGAAGACAAGCTCCGAATTCAGCCGCTTGACGTGGTTTTTGACAGAGGCGGTGGTGTGGGTGTGCATGGAGTCACGATCAAGGGAGATGGCTAAGCGTGAAAAAAGCCCCCCGGTCTCTTTATGTGAACCGGAATAACCGGAACTGATAGCCTGGAGTTTACATGTTGCGTCCTACGCGTGTCTCTTCGCTGACGTCATTATCGGGGGTCTTTAGCCAAAAAAATGTGGTTATCAGCATGCCTGTGGTACAGTACCATCATATGCCCTATGCCGGTACCTACCGGAGGTGTGCTGGACGTAGCCTCGCGTCATGTTCTCTAATTGGTCTATCGATGCCGGCGTACGTAGTGACGTAATACGTCCTATGTCGGTGGACAAGGGCCGATCTGGCGGAGGGCTGACTAAAGTCACACTAATTTTTTTTTTCAGATTTCTGAACTCAGTGTACACATAAGACGCTTAATGTTAAAAGGTGCAGCGTTGATTTTTGAGAAATTTTAAGACTTTTAAGCACGTTTAATGGTGCGCAAAATACGGCACCTACATATTTATATTTACAAGGAATGTTATTAACCGGTTCGGGAACTTTATGTTTTTGTTCTAACCGGTCCAGGATTGTCAGTTTATGGGTGGAACACAAAACCGGAAACGTTATAATTCCGTGTTTGTTCGGAACGAACCGATTGGCAAAAAATTTTGGTTCAAAGCCCTGGTACAGAGGGAGAGACTGATCTATACAGGTTGGCAAGACAGAGAGACAAACAGCTGGAGGTAGCAGAGATGAAGATGCTGAGGTTCTCTTTGGGAGTGACCAGGAAGGATAGGATCAGGAATGAGTACATCAGAGGTTTTGGAGACAAAGTCAGAGGACAGACTGAGAGGGTTTGGATAGTGAATATTGGTAGAAGGATTCTGAGTTTTGAACTGCCAGGCAGGAGGCCTAGAGGAAGACCAAAGAGGAGCTTTATGGATGTAGTGAAAGAGGACATGAAGGTAGTTGGTGTGAGAAAAGAGGATGCAGAAGACAGGGTTAGATGGAGGCAACTGATTCACTGTGGCAACCCCTGAAGGGAAAAACTGAAAGGAAAAGAAGGAGCCCCTGTATGTGGAATAGATGAGTGATGTTATTTTCAGATCTCGATTACATAGATTCGTTTTCAGTCACATGTCCTGGGTGGCACCATCTGTTGTTCGTATAATTAGTTCACCTTCTTTCTATTTGTGTCCTGGTCCGCTTGTATGGAGGAGAACCCGCTTAGTTTGATGTTAGCGTCGAGCCCATTGCCCAACCTTGTCTCAGAGAAGATGAGATAGCTGGTCCCCCTGTCACGCTGCTCAGCCCTAAGGAAAGAAAGCATAAAGAAAGCATGACAACACTCGCACAGTGCTCGTGCATGCAGTTTTACATGTGTCATTTTTACATAAACATGAGTGAAAAAATGTTATTTTTTAGTGGAAAATATAAATAATTAAAAAAAACTACAAAAGAAACATGATCAATCTTACCATTCATCAGTAATACTGCTAAGCAATAAATCAGCAAACAGGGCATTTCAGGTTCTCCCTAACCTGTTATAGGGAAAGTCTAAACTCCATAATTGAAAAGTTTCTTAAATTTTCCTGGACCCACATGTCAAAGTAACATTTATAGGTTCACATTAGCAATTTTAGGGGCATATATGGTCATTAAACCAGTTAGAACAAGACATTACATTACATCAGTATTCAAAACCAGGAGCGGAAAATACTCATTTTAAAATAAAAGTTACATTTGAAACACTACTGCGGAAAAATGTATAGCAATGAGTGAGGTACTCGCTTGCCAAAATTACAGAAGTGAAGAAGGTTAAGTAAACAAAAGAGAAAGGCAAAGATAACTGAGCACTGGTGCTGGGCATCTTTGGCATCAACGGTGTTCAACAAGACACTGTTTAAAATATTAGCCATTAACTTACTATTGCAGGTGCTAGGAAAGATCTGAAGGGATCAGACCATGGCTTCACCATGGCTGTTTGAGAAACTAGTGGTGTTAGTTTTGGGTTAGGATTAGGATTAGGATTAAGGATTCATCATTCAGCTATTTGATTGCAACATCGGTGGTTGTTGGCATTCGCTTCACCAGCTACATAGACAGGAAAGTGAACAGATTGCACTTGTCTCTCAATTAGTTCATACCACTTTAGCAGAGACCACAGAAGAAGGTACAAATAGAGTGAACAGAGGAGGGTAATCTGTATGACCATAACAAAAACCAAAGCAGTGTATGACCAATCATACAATACATATGATCAGTCATACCCATGTAAATTGTACACAATATACGTGGGCCCTCTGCTATTTTTCATTATTTTCACCAAATTCCTTCTATCTTTTGTATTTTTTTCTTTTTTACAAACTTTGATGTGCATTTTGTTCAGGGAATGAATGTTTCAATAAAGAAAACCTCTTTCGTGACTTCAGTCATCCATCTATTTTCTTGTCAACAATAAGGACAAACAAACACACGTACTCACACCTACATCAATTTGGGGCTAATTCATCTAAACTGCTTGTTTTTGGAGGTAGGAGGAAGCCAGAGAACCCGGAGAGAACCCACCTTGGTGACATCTTCTGTCCATCCATTTTCTTGTCAGAGTAAGGACAAACACACATACTCACACTTAATGTATATCAATTTGATGGGACCAATTCACCTATATATGCGATGCACTGGCATCGCGCCTGGAGTGTGCCCTGCCTCACGCACCCAGTGGGCTGGGATGGGCTCCAGCACCCGATGACCCGCAACACCGCAACAGTGGAAGAAACAGGTATTGAAAATGAATTAATTAATTCACCTAAGTTGCATTTTTTTGGGGTGGGAGGAAGCCGGAGAACCCGGAGAGAACCCACTTGAAATAGGAAAACATACAAACTCAGCACAGAAAGGAAGTGAACCCAGAACCTTCTTGCTATGAGGCAAAAATGCTAACCACTTCATGTACTTTTTAAATGTTCAAATAAGCAGAGCAATATTGGCATAAAAGTTTTATACTGATGTTTTGTGAGACAGAGTTTACTGAAGTACAGAAAATCAAATTAAATCCTTTCAGCTATCCATCCAACCATTCATCCATCTTAAAAATGTATTTCATTATTTCATCAACTGAGTTAAGAGGTGTTTCTGATGATTTTATTTCAATATTTTTTGGGCTTTGGGACTTTATATACATTGCATTTTCTCCCTTTGACTAGGAAGTGACCACAGTGATGTCCATCAGCCGTCTCCTGTGAAAACTGGTCATGGAATGTTATGGATCCCACTTTCTTGTGCTGTAGCATGTCCTTCAGAGCATAAACGCTGAATGGTATGTGGGGGGGACGTCCTGGGTATCCTGTAGTATTACCAAACTTCACTGATGGGTCACGAGAATGCTGAATGGTAGGTTGGTCACCAGTAAGATGTTTCAAGTTACCTCTGCGTTCTTGTCTTAAATGAGTAGCATCCTCATTTTTAAGACTTTGCAGCTGTTTACAAATAGCTTTCAAACCATATTCCAGCTGCTTATTAGCTTTATGAAAACTATTAAATTTAGAGTTCATTTCAATGGACAGTCTGTGCAAGCTGTTTTGTATATCCTGGTTATTGGCTTCAAATGTATGCTTCAGTTCATTGTACATCTCAAAGAGGGTGTCGGTCATATTGATATCTTGACTTGTTTGACTTTCCTGGTAAATGGATTTACAAAGGTCAGTCATAATCTGGGGATCTGTCTCTGTCTGCTTGATGTCTGTAGTCTTTGTTTGGTCTGAAAGCTTCCCAATTCTGACATCGGTAATAATCTGGTGGTCTCTCTCTGTCTGCTCGATGCCTATAGTCTCTGTTTGGTCTGAAAGCTTCCCAGTTCTGGCATCGTTCATAATCTGGGAATCTGTGTCTGTCTTTTTAATGTCTGTAGTCTTTGCTTGGTCCGAAAGCTTCCCAGTTTTAACATCATTCATAATCTGGGAATCTGTCTCTGTCTGTCTGATGTCTGTAATCTCTGCTTGGTCTGAAAGCTTCCCAGTTCTGGCATTATTCATAATCTGGGAATCTGTCTTTGTCTGTTCGATGTCTGTAGTCTCTGCTTGCTCTGAAAGCTTCCCAGTTTTGACATCATTAATAATTTGGGGGACTGTCTCTGTCTGCTCGATGCCTATAGTCTCTGTTTGGTCTGAAAGCTTCCCAGCTCTGGATTTATTCATAATCTGGGAATCGGTCTCTGTCTGTTCGATATCTGTAGTCTCTGCTTGGTCTGAAAGCTTCCCAGTTTTGGATTTATTCATAATCTGGGAATCGGTCTCTGTCTGTTCGATATCTGTAGTCTCTGCTTGGTCTGAAAGCTTCCCAGTTTTGGATTTATTCATAATCTGGGAATCGGTCTCTGTCTGTTCGATATCTGTAGTCTCTGCTTGGTCTGAAAGCTTCCCAGTTTTGGATTTATTCATAATCTGGGAATCGGTCTCTGTCTGTTCGATATCTGTAGTCTCTGCTTGGTCTGAAAGCTTCCCAGTTTTGGATTTATTCATAATCTGGGAATCTGTCTCTGTCTGTTCGATGTCTGTAGTCTCTGCTTGGTCTGAAAGCTTCCCAGTTTTGGATTTATTCATAATCTGGGAATCAGTCTCTGTCTGTTCGATGTCTGTGGTCTCTGTTTGGTCTGAAGGCTTCCCAGCTCTGGATTTATTCATAATCTGGGAATCGGTCTCTGTCTGTTCGATGTCTGTAGTCTCTGCTTGGTCTGAAGGCTTCCCAGTTTTGGATTTATTCATAATCTGGAAATCGGTCTCTGTATGTTCGATGTCTGTAGTCTCTGTTTGGTCTGAAAGATTCCCAGTTTGAGCTTTATTTATAATCTGAGAATCTGGCTCTGTCTTCTCAATGTCTGTACTATCTGTTTCGTCTGAAAGCTCCCCAGTTTTGGCTTTGATCGTAATCAAGGAATCTAGCTCTTTCTGCTTGATGTCTGTAATTTCTGTTTGGTCTGGGAGCTTCTCAGTTTTTTTGATAGAATTGACAAGTTTGATCAAATGCACTGTATGTTTTTGTAGAGTCACTATTGTTTCCTTCATGTCTTTGTTTTCTTGCATTAACTTCATCATTGTTTCACTGACATTATTCATAAACAGGGGATCTGTCTCTGTCTGCTCGATGTCTATAGTTTCTGCTTGGTCTGTAAACTCAGTTTTTTTGATAGATTTGACAAGTTTGATCAAATTCACTGTATGTTTTTGTAAAATCACTATTGTTTCCTTGATGTCCATGTTGTGCTCCATTAACTTTGTCATTGATTCATTGGTATCATTCATAATCTGGGGATCTGTCTCTGTCTGCTCAATGTCTCTTGTCTCTGTTTCATCTGACAACTTCCCAGTTCTTTTGATAGATTTGACAAGTTTGATCAAATTGATTGTATGTTTTTGTAGAGTCACTATTGTGTCCTTGATGTTATTGTTGTTTTGCATTAACTTCATCATGGTTTCATTGACATCACACATAAACTGGGGATCTGTCTCTGTCTGCTCGATGTCTGCAGTGGGTGGTTGGTCTGGAGGCTTTTCAGTTTTCTTGGTAGCTTTCACAAGTTTGAACAAATTTTCTGTTTTTTTTTCTAGAGTCCCCACTGTTTCCTTCATGTTCTTGTTGTCTTGCATTAATGTCATCATGGTTTCATTTAAGTCATTCATGAACTGGCGATTTGTCTCTGTCCGCTTGATGTCTGTAGTCTCTTTTTGGTCTGAAAACTTGTCAGTTTCATCAATAGCTTTCTCATTTTCCACCAAATTGTCTGTCTGATTTTGTGGAGTCGCTGTTGTTTCATTTATGTTATCATATTCTTGATTTATCGTAGTTGCCCTGACTTGCTCTGAAAGCTCCTGGTTTGTGTGGATATCTTTGTTCATATCATCAGTATGTTTTTGTAGAGCCCCCATCTCTTCCTTATGGCTATTTTGTTGTTGCTGTAACACCATCACATTTTCACTGAGATTAGTTACTTTCTGGAAGAGCAATGTAAAATACTGCTGTGTGACAGCACATGCAATTTCATACGCTTCCTTCAAAGCATTCTCAGAAAACTCAGCTGGTTGACCTTGATCTTCAACCATGCTTTCTTGGGCTGCCATATTGGAAAATTGTTTCTTATTATCAAGACATTATACATATATATCTTTCTTAGATCAAAGGACAGTTTGATGTTTGATGCTGAGATCAAAGACATCAAAGACAGCAAAATTATATGCAGTGCGCCCTCGTTCTTTGCGGTTAATGCGTTTCAGGAACCACATGCGATTGAGGAATCTGCAATGTAGATCGCAATCTATTTATCTTATTATTTATGGTAATGTAAACGTTTATGAACCCTCCCCATACTCATATTGAACTACCGTCTATCTGTATTACCTTTTCCCACTCTGATAGACTGTTTAAAGCACTTTTGTGTCTCATGAAAGTCCAAGACTGACGGAACAAAGCGCACTTCCAGATGCCGTCAGCCAATAGAATGCGCGTACAATATCACGTGACTGCCGACTAAAAATCCGCAATGAGGTGGAGTCGCAATAGTTGGAGCCTGAATGGGCGAGGGCGCACTATAATACAATTACTTGGCATTCTTGGATTCTATGGAGGGAGACTGAATGGTATTCAAAGACTGTAGACTTCATCGTTCCTCTTGTTGACTTCAACAACATTTGGGCAATGACAATGAAGTCATGTGCAGGAAAAAGATGATGGAATCCTCTACTCCAATATTGGGCTGACAAGCATATTGTAGGGGGTCCAAAGATGGTTTCACAACTGCCTGAAGGTGCTTCAGGATGAGCCTCTCCATTGACTTAATGATGGATGTTACATCCACTGGTCTGTAGTCATTCCACTCCAAACATCCCTCACAGTGTTTTGTTGGAGTTTGCCGAGCAGTCTCCTCTTGTAGAACTCCTTACTCTCTATTGTTTTATCCTTCAGCTCAGTCTGCCATCTCCTCCTTGTCACTACCCCTAAGATAGCCTTCTTCCTGTTTAGAGTTGCGTTGCTTTGATGTCCTTAGTTACCCAAGGTTTATTTATTGGAGAAACAGGATCCAAATTTTGTGGGGAATACAGTATATCTGTACAAAAGTTGCTATGTGCTTGCTATCTCTTAGCCAATTTAAGTCCTCCCTATGCACATCACACAGAACATCCCAGTCAGTCATCTTGAAAACAGCCCCGTAGAGTCGGAGACACCTCCTGTCAATACCTCAGACAGACTTGTCTGAGGCTGCACGCATTGCCCAGCAAAACAGTAGGGTAGCACAGGCTCGTCAAGCTGAGAATTACAATCGCAGGGTGAAAGGATCTCCACTCATAGTGGGTGACAGAGTCCTGCTTGCTAATCGTGGTCTAAAAGGGGTGAAGAAAGTCGCAGACAAATGGGACTCTACA
The DNA here is from genome assembly GCF_040054535.1 of Antennarius striatus. Lineage (NCBI taxonomy): Eukaryota > Metazoa > Chordata > Actinopteri > Lophiiformes > Antennariidae > Antennarius > Antennarius striatus. The sequence continues at coordinate 5,213,665 of NC_090779.1, read as the reverse complement.
GTTTATGAAGTGGTTTCTGTGAAGCCTGGAATAAATGTGTACTGCATCCGTGACCCTGTTTCGTCTAAGGAAAAGGTTGTTCACAGAAACTTGCTCCTCCCTGTGAGCTTTCTCCCCATGGATGATGATAGTTTTGAGGCAAGCCGCTCTTTAGTGGCTGAAAGTGAGAAGAGTGGCCCTGTAGTTCCTGTTGATGTACAGGACAGTGAGACAAAGGCGATTAACTGGCTTCTGCAAATGGAGAATGGGAGTGATTGTGATGAAATAGCCAGTCAGTCTGACTGTTCCTCTGCTGGAGCTGTGGCTGCCCCATCGTCTGAGGTTGAAATGGCTGTAGTCCCCCACTCTTTGGGTGAAGTCTCTGTTGCCTCAGATATTCCGCCAGAGACTGCACAGTCCCTTTCTTCTACCCCCCCTCCTGGATGCGCAATACCCCCGGATTCACCTTCCCAGCCCTTGGCTGAAGCAGTACAACAAGTCCACTCCCCTCCCCTTGACATTGACATGCAGACAGATAACTCACAACCACACGCAGCTGACATGCAGACAGGTTATCTCACGCATGACCAAGTGTTGTCTTCACAGCCACGTCCACGTTGTACTAGGACTGGTAGAGTAGTTAAGCCGCCTGTTCGACTCATTTGTGACATGAATGAACAAATCATTGATGACTCAGTGTCAATATCAAGTGTTGATACTGGTTTTCTTTCATGAAGAAAATGTTTTCTGGCTAGATTGATGATTTAGTTTTGTTACTATTTTTTTTACATGTATTGATAGTTGCAAAAAGTATTTTCTAGTTGAGTTGACTCGTTATAGAGCATTGGTTATGAACTGAAAGGTGTATATGGCATCTTTTGTGTCTTATATTAGTGAGGTGATCCTGGCTGATTTAATTCCAAGTGGAAAGTTTTTTTAACTGACTTGAACTTTGGTTGCTCTTACGTGACGGCTGCATTCTTTAACTGAAGACTTGAGTTTTGAATTTTGGAGTTTGTCTGTGCCCCGATTTAGCAGGATTTTAGGGGGGTGTATGTAACATAGTTGAATAAGTTGTAGTTAAAATCCCGCTAAAATGGGGAAACTACGCTATCTACTGTTGTACATGTTTGCATCATGCCTGCTTCATGTTAGCGAAGCATGATGGGAAATCCTCAGTACGCCGGTGGATTTTCATTAGACAGGTAATGTCCGTGCGTCTGTGGACAAAATAAATTATAATTTTGAAAAGCACTTAACAGTTAATCTGGGATACATGCCTGAAAGGAAACACCATTAGACTAACTCTGTTTCATTTTGTGTTAGGTCAAACATGAACTTTGTGTACATTGTTTCACTGGTAAAGAACGTGTCCAGTACAGCTAGCTAACAGGTGTTTCCCCAGACAGGACATGTGCTTTGGTCCACAAATTGACACCTTGTACACTGTCTCCTGTGTCCATTTGTTGTTGAACGCAGGTATGTTGCAAGTGTTATAATTTAATGTGTATTTTTTATTGCAAGTTCATGTGATTTGGTTAAAAAAGCTAAAATAATATAAAAAGATGGTAATAGTTAATGGTGGAAAAATATGCTACATTTATTTTGTATTTTATTTTTTTAAGAGGAAATGAGATTTGCTTTGTTCATCTGGCTGTATAAAAATCACTTTACGATCACTAAATCATATACGTATAGTATAGTAGCCTATATGGGAAATCCTCAGTACGCCGGAGGATTTTCATGAGACAGACAGGATATGTGCTTTGGTCCACAAATTGACACCTTGTACACTGTCTCCTGTGTCCATTTGTTGTTGAACGCAGAATAAACCCCCACCTGAGCTATTGCCACCACATGAGTTCCAGAGTGTGATTAATGCAGAGAAGACATACATCGGTCATATATATATATATATATATATAATAAAATAATAATAAAACTTTTAACAATAAAACTTACTGTTCTGAAAAAAACTTCAGAAATATGTTCTATGGTCCACTTGGTCTGTGGTATAACCCAAGTAAGTTTCTTGTCAGGATGAATGGGTGTGGGTTCTCTAGGGTTAAAGGAAAAAGGACAGTAGGACTAGAAACTGTGGAAGGCCACTGCCTGTGGTAGCGTCAGTGAAAGGTGTACCATATGACCTAGTCATGCACACACTCACAGATTTGGACAATATGGAAATGACTAATTCCCCTGAAGTGCATGTTTTTGGAGGTGGGAGGAAAACACGCAGACGTGGGAAGAACTTACAAACTACACACAGAACAGGAATTGAACCTGGAACCGTCTTGCTGTGAGGCAACAGCGCTACCCACTGCGACACCTTTTCTGCACCAGACAGAATTACATCAATGCTGTTGAAATGAAGAAACAAAAACTTTCATTTTACTTCAAATATATTTTTTCCTTGCAAAACATGACAAAGTTGACTTTACTCTGAAAATGCTTTTATTTATATAATTGACATAGTTAGGTCTTGAATTGAGTTTTTTGGATCTCAAAATAGATTTCAAAATCACAATTTTGCAGCAAAAATTGGTACAACTGGATCAAGGTCGGCAAGGTCAGAGGAAATATACACAGTGGGCTTTAAGTTCAACGTGTCAGTGAGGAGTGTCGTTTGTATTGATTTAATCTCTCGCTCCCAGCTTCCCCCGATATGTGGTGCAGATGGAGGATTGCATTGAAAGTTGACTTGTGCACGAGCCAGCTGCTATTTCAAATCTGGGGTCATGGCTTGGGCTACACCGGCAGGACCCTGTAGAGCCCATCCTGGCCCAGTATGCACAGCCAATGGGCCACCAGGGGGCCCCATGAGTTTGGCTCTGTGGCTGTAATAAGATGGGCATAATCTGAACCGACTAGTACAAGGGGGCACGCATGGTCAACAGGTTGCAATGGAACATCTCCGAGGTGGTGATACTGTTCTTGTAGCTGTCTCACAGGATATGTGTGTTCTGACAGGCCAAGATTGTCTGCAGTGAATGCATTACTGATTACATGTCTATGTGTTGGTCGGTTAATAGGAGAAATTTCAAAGGATACAGATGCTCCATTTAATTGCACTATATCTTGCCTTACTGTGCGTAGTGAGATGGTCTCGGGATGGTCTCGGGATGAGTTCTGAGGTCCAACAACTGAACAGCTTGAGGAAGGAGAATGGACCTGTCAGCACCATCATCAAGGCCTGCGTGTGTTTTTAAGGCTTTCTCCCCATTGTGGAGACACACATTGACAACTTTCACCATGACTTTATGGGAACGGGTTAGGGTTAGGTTTAGGGTTAGGAAGTCCTGCCCATTCTTGCCTGTATTTATAGGGGTGGCAATGACAGACAGGAAAAGCTATCTATCTATCTATGTATCTATCTATCTATGTATGTATGTATCTATCTATCTATCTATCTATCTATCTATCTATCTATCTATCTATCTATCTATCTATCTATCTATCTATCTATCTATCTATCTATCTATCTATCTATCTATCTATCTATCTATCTATCTATCTATCTATCTATCTATCTATCTATCCATCCATCTATCTATCCATCCATCTAATATCACAACATCTAATAGCTAATATATATCTAATATCTATCTCGCAATGGTCAAAAATGTAAGGCGTCACTATCTAATATCAAAACATCACAACACCTTGGCCCCACCTTGTCTCTGCTTTAATAAAACAAATTTGTGCGATGAATTGATTACAAATTCTATCGGTGAAATTTCCAGGGTGGTGTTGTCATGTAACAATTATACTTGTATAGCAATTGTACAAAGTAAATATCCTCCCTGCTGTCACACTTAAACTTTTGAACGATTTCCTCTGCAGCTATCCTAAGTTATGCACACTTTCTAGCTTCCTTTGGCTCGTTGATTTGAGTCTCCTATTGTAGTTTTGTTTCGCTTCAACATGTGTCTGGACTCAGGCCAAGGTGAATGATGTGAATATCATTCACTTTTAGCTTTTTCTGTTTTCATTAATGTCTCCTGTCTTTTCAGAATCATTTTCCACCTCCCTGCACTCAGTCAACTCATTCCCGTCATGTGTTGCTGCGGCCACCTGTAGTCCATCTCCCAACCAATCTCCACACTATATACACTTTGCTTAACCCTCAGTCCCCCTGCCAGTTAGGCAGTGGTCTTTCCTACTTTCCAGCATTCTTGTTTGTTAATTATAGGGATGGGCAGCTGAAGCCTCATAAATCTTCCACAGGGTTCATCTGATTGTGCCAGAAAAAGAACTGTTGTGGGGCTTTGAAACCACACAGAACAGTGACATCTGGTGGTGCACAGTAAGTAAATCATATGCTTCAAACAGCTTTCTTGCCCTTGTTATACTTCAATATGTGCACGATAAAAAGCATGAAACAAAACAATTTGTGTTAATTCATGGGAGAAGTGCTTGTTTTACATTGTGAAAAATAAACTAAGTTCTCTTAATGACATCATCCTGCAACCTCAGACTTGGATTATTAACTTTAATTTCTTTTAGATATTCCGAGAGTAATTGGCTGCAAGATGGCACCCACGTTCCCATCAAGGCTTCTTATATAATGAGGCTTATTATGTGAAAAGGAAGTCCATTTAAAGCATAAAGACTGCATCATAGATAAACTATGCTGTGTACAACAGCTGTGTGGATGAATGGACTGCTGCTATGTACAACAGCCCATTCCTAAGTTTACTGCCCCACCATGAGAGCAAAGCCTGTGCGTCATTTGTTGTGTAATGCTTTCAATTTGCTGATTATTGTTGATATAATGTCACTTTTATCAAGTGAGCTTGTCGTGGAGGAAAAGCTTCAAAAGGTTGACATGAGGCTAATCCATGATGCTCCAGATGGGCTGGCAATTGTGATCTTGTGGATTTAATAAATGTGTCTGTAAAACAAGTGAACATTTCAAGTCTGTAGTCCATACCTGACATTTTATTGTGGTTTGAACATTTTGGTCCTTTTAATTTCCTTTGGCTCTAACAATAAAAGCAGATAGAAAGTAGAAACATCTGACTGTTCCTGGAGAATATCATTGAGTCCTGTTGATAGTATAGCTGCTATAATCAAGGCTTATATGAGGCTTTAATTTTATTTATTAGAAACTTCTAAATTTCAGGCCTTTGAAAAAATTTCATACATGATTGTACGTAACTATGCAGATGACACCGTGTTATTAATGGTTCCTCTATATCCACTGATGATTTAGACTTTTTGATGCATTAGTCATTTATCAACATGATATATGGACTAAGCCTGTTACATTTGGGATCTGAGATTTAATTGCATTTTTCAGAATCACAGTGAGAGTGATGCCTGAGCAGTAAAAATCTTTCACTTTTATAAAGAGGACCATTCCAAAATTGTTTGCTGACATCTGTTTTGGTACTAAAATTAGACATGTGAATCCATTCTTTTTTAGTATTTTCAGAGAACCTAATGAATCCTTTATAACTACCATCATTTGGATCTTGAAGAGAATGCAACAGCCTGGTGCTGATGTATTATTACTATTGTTATTATGTGATAGATTGTTGTTGTTGGTTTTTTGTCTTTTTGTGGTTGTTTTTTTGATTGTCAATTCCCTAAGTAGGCTACATGAGACCGTTAAGCACATTTATACAGTCATTTAAAATGTAGTTAAAAACAAAGACTGGCCAATTCGTCAATAAAGGTTTGTTGAAATTAAATGCTTAAATGCTTTAAATGTTTAGATTAGAGTGTTTAAAAATGTAGCCGTAATTGGACTCGACAGAAGCTTGTAAGCCCTGAACCAACATGCATGTGTGATGGAAACCAACACCCAGAGAGGTTACCAGAACCCAGCAGGGCCAGGCTAGCAGAGCACCCCAACCTCGGGCAGCCAGAGGCATCCAGAAGCCATCACCTAGAGGGCCACCGGGGGTGTCGAGAACCATGTAGATTCAGAAACCAAGAGGAGGCAGCGGCTGCCAACGCCAGGGCACCCAGGACAGGCCCAGGGGGCCTTCATTATATGTGTTATCCTTTTTCAAAGTATTTAAATGCTCACCAGAGGTCAACCATATATAGCAACACTGCTTGAACATTTGAGGCTTGAGTTCTACCAAAACCATATCCATCCCACTTTTTAAATTCACTGTACATAGACAACCTTGAGGAAAAATTACCAACTCCTCTTGGAGTAATATGAACTAACATCACTGCAATGGCTCATGTTGGAGCAACCAACCTAGCCGATTTGCTGTGATAACTGTGGATCAGATGATGAACAGCTAGTTGGTTAAATAGGTCAACGAATGTGAAAATATTGATGTCGCCTCGAGGCTGTCACCATTGATCTTGTTTATGGAATTGTCCTGTCAGAGAGGGGTCTGCAGAAAAACACCACTTGTTATATTCGTCATGCCCACAGCTTTTAAGGTAGTTGGTCTACCAGCCCAATTCATTTTATGAAGTTTAAATAAACTTCATTTTGTCACAATATTCTTCACCCACATGAAAGGGAAGGATCCTGAAATGCCAAGTCACCACTAAGCACAAATTTTGGGTTTCGTGTGAAAAACATGTGATTGAAGTTTGCTGATTGTTTTTTGTCATTTATCAGATTGCAGAACTCCAGAAGACTCAATAGTAATTTTTCTTTGGCCAGAAAGGCTGAGACAAATGTTGTCAAAAAATGATTTACAAACCGAGCTTTTTAAATGTGTCACTTCATCTACAAAAGAGAAGTGTGACATTTTTTGGCCACAAGCCAACTGAACTACTGCAAATGAGTGTGTTTTCGATTGTGTTTTCAATTGCGGTGAAAACTGACTCATATTTGTTGAACAACCAAATTTACTAAAATTCACTACTGAGACAATGTTGCTTTTTTGAGAATAGACGAGCTCGTGGTATTGTTCTTACAAAAGAGGTTGATACATAATTTGAAAGTAATTGTGTTTTGTGCAGTAATAATTTTCTTAAGTAATACTTGGCAACATCTTGTGCTTCTTAACAAAAATGATTGTCCTGAATAGTGAAACATACTGTATGTAGGAATGTTCCATGACATGCATGGGAGGGAGCCTTCCAGGCTTATCAACGTAATGCAGTTGCGAACTAACCATTTTTAAAAAATGCCGAAAAACGTGTGACTTCCATATATTTGCGGTTCTCAGTTATTGGCAGATGATTAGCATGTATGCTGCAATGGGTTCAATCCTTGGCATCTGCAGTCCCACGGGGGCAAAAGCCAACCAAATATGAGCATTAAACTAAAATGGAAAAAGAATGACACGTTGTGGCGACCCTTAAACGGACAAGCTGAAAGTTAGTGGTATAAATCATCAACAACAATTATGAAAAGAATCAATCAATTAAATCAAACAATCTAATTCCAATATTTTTCTAAAGTAGATTAATTCCAATTCTGTTGAGAAATCAACACGAAGAAGTGGAAGCAAACAGGGCATCTGATTCTGTGTAGAAAGAAGTACTGGCTTTTCATTACCAGTGTTTGTAAGATCTGGTGGTTCAAGCAACCAAGTTCAGCTGAAGCATAGCGTGGGTGAGCAAGTGTCCAGGAGACTAAGATAAAACTCTACACCACTTCTGGTTCATGTCTATGTCAAGGGCCTCTGACATTTGGTATTTGGTGGGAAACCATTTGTGCACGAGGAGCCCAATGCTGATTCTTTCCATCACTATCACCCTCTATCACTGCCATTTTCTGCATGTAAGTCTAACATGTTTTTATATGGTATGTGTTCTACTGCACGGCCTCACCTGCCATCATAAAAGACAAAAATGGAAATCAAATGGTTATATTTATCCAGTGATGTGTATTATACAGTAAATTTACATTTAACGTCATCAATTTTACATTATTTGTACTCAAAATCGCTGAATTTTCACATTTACCGCTGAAATACTGAAGAGACCTGTGGTGAGGCACCAGCCGGCCAAGCCTCACCATGGATTGCGCAATAGCTCGACTACCTGTGCTGGCATGCTATAGTGAGACCATAATGCTATCTCTCTATATGTCGCTATTAAAACTGCTGGGAAAAAGCACGAAGTGAGGCACGCAGTTCTCCTGCTTCACTGGTGATCCCAGGGATTCGGCCGAGGATTCCTTTTCCTTGGCCGTAGAAGTGACAGCAAACTACTGCAGCCATTCATTGGTTTTCCGCTCGTCTTGCCTTACTATAAAAATGGAGGATTACATATCTCAACTCAAAAGTTTTTCGATGCTTTTGTTCAGGAAGAACTGCGCATGGACTTCATTTACAAGTGAACATAACATAAAAAACGTACAGGTAAGAACATTTTTTTCAACAGTTTTTTAATCAAATGTGCTTATTTATACAGTTACAGTTTGTATGTGTAAATAGTTCTGCTATGAGACTTAAAAATAGCCCACTCACTGTTGCTTATTAAATGGTGACTAAGATGCACTGTAGGTTAGTATGTTTGTAGACATCTTCATCTGATCATGATGAAGTCAGTGCCTCACCAGCCGTGAATCTCACGTTCCATCACTGCTTCTAGTCAAAGTAACATCGCTACTACCCTCGCAGCTGCCAGCGCTAGCAACCCATGCACTCATAACGCATGCTAGTGCCAGTGTTAATAAAATGTGTTCTATTTTTTAAGAAGTTGTTTGTTCATAATTACTATTGTAAAAGCTGGTTGCAAGGGTCTTTGGTCGAGCTGCGACTTCACTGGTGTTTGAGATTGATTGCAGTTGTTTTTTGTTTTTAATTCCATGGTTCCTGATTCCAGGGCGCTGCCCTGTACTTATTGTTAACTTTAATAATATTACAACAGATAATTGATGCACTGTAGGATTATTAAAATTAGCATGAATCATAACAACAATCAAAACCTTTGCCAATTGCTTTTGATCAGGAAGTTTCAACTGGAAAAGCTACTAAACTGTCAGGTCAGTGATCTCTGTGTTTCTTTGCCTAGTTCAGTAGAGACCCCGTCTAATGTCTGTAAATTTGGAGACTCTTGAAAATATGAAGTGACAGGGTAGTGTCCCAACCATGATAACATCAATCTAATTGAGTCCAGTCCCAGCAATGTATTGTTCAGCCATTCAGCTGTTGTGTCCAGAGTTACAATTGCAAGTCACACTGAGTGTTTTTGAACTGGCAGAGCCTTTTTTTTTTAAATTTAGGAATATTTTCCTCTAAGAACCACAACTCAAGACATGTAATTCTAAGAGTTGCTCAGGAGAAAGTACTTTAACAGCACAAGAACAACCTTCAGCGACATAAGTGTCTTAATTAAAAACATTAACAAGAGAAGCAACATCAACCTCCACCTTGAAAACACACAGCTTGTAACCGTAGACTTTAGAAATGTTATTGCTTGTCAGACAGAATTCATGTTTCTATACCTGCCATTAGACCAACTTCCATCTCTTCAGGGTTCTTATTGACCATGTGAAAACAAACAGAAAAAGGAGGATGAAGGTTTCTGGGTGAACTTCCACAGTAGTCGGCTCCTCTCTCAAAGACTGAACAGCATCTTTATGTGCTTTTCTTACTTACACTAAACAAAATGACACTCTTCATCCCACGATCTTGAGGGAATAGAAGTAGTAGTCTACTGGTTTGGTAGAAATTTACATACACTGATGAAGGACATGATTGCCCCAGCAATATTGGTATTCAGTTATTTCTTTGGATTGTTATCCTTTGTGAGTAAGAGTGATTGCATAATATACGTATTTCATGAAAATATATTCACAAGTGGGCGGCACGGTGGCGCAGTGGTTAGCGCTGCTGCCTCACAACACGGCCGACCCGGGTTCGAGTCCCGCTCTGTGCGGAGTTCGCATGCTCTCCCCGTGTCTGCGTGGGTTCTCTCCGGGTTCTCCGGCTTCCTTCCTCCCACCTCCAAAAGCATGCGCTTCAGGTTGACTGGCCAGTCCCAAATTGACCATAGGAGTGAGTGTGTGTGTGAATGATTGTTTGTTTCTGTGTGGCTCCGCGGTACACTGGCGTCGTGCCCGGAGTGTCCCCCGCCTCACGCCCTGAGACTGCCAGGATAGGCACTGGCTACCCCGCGACCTGCGTTAGCAGATTAAGCGGGTTGGAAAATGAATGAATGAATATTCACAAGTTTTGATATCTATAATCAACACTGTGCCATTATATATATATATAATTATATATATATATATATATATATAATTATACAAAAGTTCCTAAACCTTTAATTTGCTAAGCAAAAAGTCCTTCGTCTGATTGACAAACGAGTCTGATCAACTAACTAAATTAGAGACCTGCCTCCGGGAAATTAAATCCTGGATGCTTCACAACTTCTTAATGTTGAACAGTAACAATACCAAAGTTATTATTATTGGGCTCAAGCATCTTAGCATCTAACATTGTAATTTACATATTTAATATTGCTTTATCCTCTCCTAATGATGTCAGGAGCTTGGGAGTAATTTTTGATCCAGATTTGTCCTTTGACTCTCATAGTAAGTCTGTGTCTCGGACAGCCTTCTTTCAATTATGAAGCACTGTTAAGATAAGAAACTTCTTATTCTTTAAAGATGCAGACAAAATCATTCATGCCTTTGTTGGTAGCCCTTAGCTTATTTAAGAGTAGACTCCTCTTTGATAAAGATTACAACTACAAACAACGCAGATTCTTCTAGATAAGCTGCTATAGGCCTGGACTGCTGAGGGTATTTTCTCTGTATCTCCTGTTAAAGGGAGTTACTTAATTACTTTAGAGCTTCTGTTACCTCTCTTTCTTTGCCTTTCCTACTAATATGAAATTACACTTTTCAAATGCTTGCAAGATGCTGCCGCTGTCTTTGTGTTTCTGCTCGACAGGTGGGGAACAAGTTGAGAAGACAGGAAATCCACAGGCCTGGAAATTCCACCCCTTCTTCACAACTACAGCATAATTTGGACTGCAAATTCTATCTGGCCTATCTGCCACTCTCTCTCTATGTCTCTCTTTTCCTTGCCCTGTCTCTTTCTACTTTTTTCTGTTTCTGTTAGTCCAAAGATATCAATGCTGTGATTGGTTATTATATAATTAACTAAAAGAGCCATAGATGATAATGATCTAATATTTTAAAGACCATATTTAATTCTCCTGTTCGAAGTTATTATGGTTAATTTAAGCACTATTTCTAGATTTTGGCAGTCTAACACGTCTATGTCTGAGGGACCTACAGACGTGTGTATTAGTTAAGTTAGAGTTAGCTATGGCCGGGGACTGCAGTAGGGGAACCTCAGAGAAGCGTGTAGAACTGCAACTCTGTTGCCTGATCTCCACTCTGGCATGTCAAGATTTAAAGGATAGACTTTGAACTATATTTTTAGATAAGAGAGCTGCACCATCCCAAGTTGGATGAATACCATCCCTCCTAATGAGACCAGACTTGCCTCAGAAAGCTTTCCAATTATCAATGAAGCCTACTCAGTTATTAGGGCACCACCTAGTCAGCTAGTGATTAAAAGATGACATGCGGTTAAACATCTCATCGCTAGTTAAATTTGTGAGAGGACCAGAGAAAACTACTTCGTCAGCCAGGGTCTTTGCAAATGTGCACACCGACTCTACGTTAGCTTTTAGGACCTCTGACTTTCTTACGTTTATGATACTTTCTTATCATTTACTCCACAATGAATTACAATTTTTTTTAAACTTCCGTTTAGTTTTACTTATTAACTTCAACTCTCCCTCGATGTCACCTGCACTGGCCCAAGCGATGTAGGTAACTGTGGCCGCCGGCTGTCTTAAATTAAAGTGTCTCACAATAGAAGAGCCAATAACCAGAGTGTGCTTCTCAGTCGGTGTGCTACTGAGTTGGGCAAACTTGTTTGAGACACAGACATAGGGGGCCGGAATAGTTTGAGGTTGGTGCTGTCCAGTAGGTTTCTTCTGCCTATGTTTCCGCCTCACAGTTATCCAACCATGCTGTTTCCCCATCTGCTCGGGGGCCGCTGAGGGTGGGGGGCAGCTAGGACTAGTGCCAGCGGGACCTACTAGCTGGGAAGCTATGCTAGGGCTAACGCTAGCCAGGCCTACTAGCTGCGGTGCTAAGCTAGGGCGCTCCACTCCCACTAAACCTGTCTACGGCTGCTTTTTGCGGGGCTATGCCTATGCTGGATGGAGCGGAGTCGCCCCTTGACCTGACTGAACCTCGCCTCCAGCGCTAAAACAAATTGACACTTCAGACAAATTCCTGACATGCTAATGGAGGTCGAGGTGTAGCTGAACATAAGACAATTGGACCAAGAGTAGATAGGGGAAGAGACGGAGGAGAGGCTGGCGGGAGATGCCGTAGTTGGTAGAGTGTAGTTAAAAAATACGAGTTTAAAATAAGTTACATAAATGGAAAAATATCACCTTATTGATCAGCTTCAGCTTGTGAGTAGCTAACACCAGCTAACACTGGACAGCAGCAAACACAGGTGCCTTCTCACTCAAGTGACATTTACCCTACTGCAAAAATCAATTTGCAGTAGCGTATGGTTTCGATTTGCATCAGCGGCATGGTTTCATGCCAAACAAGAGTACTATAGATGCAGTATTTGCTTTGAGGATGCTATGGTGATAAACAGGCTTACAGATGAGGTTAGACAGCAATCTCCATGGACTATGATGTTTCTGCAGTGAGAGCAGGGAACGGGTGGAGAAGCCAGAGAGGTGGTGTTTGCCTTGGAAAGGAGAGGAATGAAGGTTAACCGCAGTCAGTAAGACAGAGTACATGTGTGTGAATGAGAGGGACCCAAGTGGAAGAGTGAGGTTACAGGGAGATCAAGAAGGTGGAGGATTTTAAGTGCATAGGGTCGAGACTTAGTCCAGAGCAATGGAGAGTGTGGAAAAGAGATGAAGAAGCGTGTACAGGCAGGATGGAACGGGTGGAGGAAAGTGTCAGGTGTGATGTGTGATAGAAGAGTTTCAGCTAAAATGACAGGAAAGGTGTACAAAACTGGTGAGACCAGCGATGTTGTTTGGTCTAGAGACAGTGTCACTGAGGAAAAGACAGGAGACAGAGCTGGAGGTAGCAGAGATGAAGATGCTGCGGTTCTATTGGGAGTGACCAGGAAGGATAGGATCAGGAATGAGTACATCAGAGGGACAGCACATGTTAGAGGTTAGGAGATAAAGTCAGAGAGGCCAGACTGAGATGGTTTGGATATGTCCAGAGGAGAGATAGTGAATATATTGGAAGAAGGATGCTGAGTTTTGAACTGCCAGGCAGGAGGCCTAGAGGAAGACCAAAGAGGAGCTTTATGGATGTAGTCAGGGAAGACATGAAGGTAGTTGGTGTGAGAGAAGAGGATGCAGAAGACAGGGTTGGATGGAAGCAACTGATTCACTATGAAGCATGACCACCAGGGGTCTCGTCCCGTTAGGACATGCCTGGAACACCTCCCTAGGGAGGCGTCCAGTAGGTCTGTAGATAAGACAGTCAATTTTTGGGTTTTGGCTATAAATGTCAGCAAGCTGACGGCTTTCATTATTTTAATATCTTATTTAAAATGTACAAATATATAAATTGTCGACAAAACTGAAAATGTTTGTTGTCTTTAATCAGCCTGTTGTTTCTTATCCTTATAATCATACATTATCCTCCAGAACTGAAGAAGTCTCTTGGATGAGAGACAAAACGTCTTCAAGAACAGTGGATTGATTTAAACAGCTTTGGATAACCATGACCTGGATAACTGAGTACCTACACAGACATCTTGCATTATCCTCCATCTGCAGGAGGAAAAAAAGAAATAACAGGAATTAGAAATGAGAACAAATGGAGGGGGACTGATTGTCACAAAAACATAGAAAATGTGAGTAAACAGAGGAAAGACACAGGCGAGTATCTCAGCGACCAGCAACTCACTGAAAAGGTGTGAGGATTACTTGTATCTGAAGCAACGCCCCCGCTTTGCTCTCCAAATGATTGTTATTTCTCCCTCTGCCATGTTTTTAGATGTGATATTTATTTAAATATAAGTAATGTAATAACTAAGAGATTGATGAATTGTTGTAACAAATAATTCTACATGTAAATGATTGATGCTATATTTTCTATGAACACAGAATCTGAACACAGGCTCACAAGACAAAAAGCATGTCGGAGTGATGAAAGGAAAACTGCAGCTGTGTGAAGTGGCTTGACAAAGCTTGACTCACGGTGATAGCGTCACCTGCAACCTGTCTTGTTGTCATGCAGTGGGCAGTCAGGGCCTCATGGTTGAAAAACTTTCATTTGAATGGAGAAAAGAATCACCCCTTCACCTGTGCATGTCCAACACAACAACCGACTCTTCATTCTGTCCCAGCTGATGCTGGATAATTCCCTAAACCCAAATCAGCAGTAATGCAGTCTCTTGGATGAGAAGTAAAACATGCCTTGTGCCCTCCCTCTTTGACATCAGCTAATTACTGTGTACTGTATGCATTTGAATATGTCTGAGTGCCCTTTCACACAAATAGCCACTCATGCGGGGAAATCTACAGAGGCCAATTTGCAGCATAGCAGCTCTATGAGTCATGATAATAATAATGATGATGACAGGGGCTCAGACCTCCCAGGGATCAGTGTTGCTGCTTGCTGCAGTTGAGGAACGCTGAATTCCTATGGTTCACTGCACAGAATGGGAGCTTTTAGACCAGATGAACACTAGGGTCATACCCAGGGGGAAGCTTTGCAGCTTTGTCGCCTCTCTCTATTGTCTCTGCCGCTTTATTAATGAAGTGCATTCGTCTTTTACATGCCACAAAATGCTAGTTGAAATTAACAGCTTTTCCACAATGATGCGGCTAGAATCTTGACTAAAAGTGAAAATTACGATCACATAACACAAATTCGGGCGCACGGTGGCGCATTGGGTAGCGCTGTTGCTGCACAGCAAGGCGGTTTCCGGGTTCGATTCTCGCTCTGTGTGGAGTTTGCATGTTCTCCCTGTGTCTGCGTGGGTTATCTCCGTGTTCTTTGGGTTCTTCCCACCGCCACAAACATGTGCTTCAGATTGATTGGTCGTTCCAAATTGCACATAGGTGTGAGTGAGTGAGTGTGTGTTTGTCTGTGTCTCTGTGGCTTCACGGTGCACTGGCGTTGCGCACAGAGTTTTCCCCGCCTCACGCCCTAAGCCAGCTGGGATAGGCTCATGCTCCCAGTGACCTGCTATAGCAAATGAAGTGGATGGAAGATGAATGAATGAATGAATAACACAAATTCTGGCCTTCCCAAATTGGCTACCAAGGCAAGCGAGAACTGATTTTAATGTTCTTCTTAAAGCCTACAAAGCCTTCCATATACACCAGCTCCTCCCTTCCATTCTGTTGATGGTACTCACCTGGTCACTCCCTCATTTAACACAAAGTTGGCTTCCATTGGCTTCAGAACATTTAATTTATTGAAACTCTTATCTGTATACTGTGCTGTATACTGTACATCACTATGTATACAGCAACCATTTTTCCCTCTGTTCATTTTACCTGGGTTTGTTCAAGTTTGTCCTTTTTACTTTTGCATGCTGTATTTTGTTCAATGCTTCTTTTACTGTAAAGTGCATTGGGACAGTGAAACGCTGTCATTTGTACTTATAAATAAGTAATAATAAAATGCAATAACTGGTTGATGTTGTGAGATCATGTGTTCAGTGTCTGGTTGGACACATGGTGGATTAAAAAAAGAAACAACCAGAAACACACCAAACATCTCATCTGCTTTATCAGCCACAACCACAGCTTGACAATCTCCTGATAGGTGAAAAATAATTGCTTGTATAAATGCTAAAACCCTCTTTTGGGTCTGGTTTTGGCGTGGCGAGGGAGTTTGTGCGTTCCAGTTACCCTGGAGAGCGATACCGTTGGGAACTTGCTTCTGGTAGGGTCACCCATGGCGGGCCCTTCTCCAGGGTAGGTTACAGACAAACCCCAGCTTGTCGGCACACAGTGAGGTAGTGGCCCCACTAGCCGACTATCTTGCGGAGGGCTAATAGCCCACCCAGGAGAAACTCCTTTGTTACGGAACTGACCAGAAAAAGAAGCCGGACTGACCAACACGATAATGGACCCCAGATTGCCCCAGATTGGATCAACCTTCATCGTAGGACCCATGTCGCCACATGGAACGTCCAGACACTCCTTTGCCCTGGAGCTGCCACTATGCTGTCCAAAGAGCTCTGCCGCTTTGACATCACCCTGGTAGGACTCTGTGAAGTACGATGGCAAGGTAATGGCGAAAAAACAGCAGCCGACCACTGCTACATTTGGAGCAGCCCCAAGAGACGTACAGGCCTCTATGGTGTGGCACTTGCCTTCCTAAAGGCCCTTCGTAAGTGCCTCATTAGCTGAACTCCTCTGAGGGACTGTTGTCGATCCGCTTTGTCCACCAACACGGCAAGATGACAGTCATTGTTGCCTAAGCTCCCACCGATATTGCTGATGAGGATGCGAAGGATGCCTTCTTTGACCAACTCCATCACGCTGTTGGCCAAGCCTCACCACAAGACATCACCATTATTCTCACTGACGCCAATACCCCTCTTTCCAGCAGTGATTGATCCACAGGCTCACATGTCAACACAACCTTTGCTGACAGGTTTACAAACGACAATGGTCAACACCTTTTACTTCTCTGCTATCACAACAGCCTCTGACATCTGGTTTCCCCGGAAACTGATCCATCACTGGACATGGTACAGCCCAGATGGCAGAACCAGGAAAGCGTTGAACCACACCCTCATCTCCCGATGCTGGAAGTCATTTGCCACCAACTGCGGTGTGTACAAAGGAGCAGAGCTTGGCAATACTGACCATTGCCTGCTGGTGGCCCAGCTTAAGTTAAAGCTGCTAGCCAACCAGCACACCAAGACTCAACTTCGCCTGGACTCCACCTTCCTCAGTGATCCAAACATCGCCGCTGAGTTCAGTTGCTTCATCTGCTACACCTTCGATGCCCTGGCTACCAGCAAAGTGACAGATTGGCAGACCCTCAAGTAGTCAGCTCATAATGTCCGTGGATGCTCCCTATCCTCCCTCAAACAGCCTTGGATATTGGAGAGGACACTCCACGTCATCGACCGGCAGTGCCAGGCAAGGCTGAAAGGTGACCTGACCGTGTACCCGGGTGGGTTCTCTCCATGTTCTTTGGGTTCCTCCCACCACCACAAACATGCACTTCACATTGATTGGCCGTTCCAAATTGCACGTAGGTATGAGTAAGTGAGTGCGTGTTTGTCTGTGTTTGTCGATGCTTGTAGTTCAGATCCAATAACACCCGAGTAGTCAGAGCCACTCTGAAAAAAATTAACATCAAGAAAGCCCCCGGCATCTGTGCAGTAACGACCGAGATGCTAAAATCTGGTGGTGATAGAATCGTTGAGTGGCTCACCCACACCTTCAACCATGTGTGGGAGACAGAGGTTTCCCAGAGACTGGACCAGAGGGGTCATCCTATCCTTCTGGAAACATAAGGATGACAGGCTAGTCTGCAGCAACCACAGAGGCATTACACTACTCTCCATCCCCGGCAAGCTCCTTGCCAGGATCTTGCTCACCCATGCTCTCCCAGCTATCAGAAGTTGCCGCTGTCTCCAGCATGCTGGCTTTGTGCCTAACCGCTCCATTACAGACCACATCTCCGCTGTTTGCCTTTTCATAGAGAAGACCCATTAATTCCATAAAGATCGCCATCTATACATCGGGTTCATCGATCTGAAGGCTGCTTTTGACACCGTCTGCCATACTTCACTGTGGGGTATCCTACAGACCCTTGGAGCACCACCCTGCTCGTTGCCCTGCTCAGGCTACTCTACAACAATGCACAGGGCTGTGTTATATCAACGGCAGTGACTCTGAATGGTTTTCCATCTCCAGTGGCATTCGCCAGGGCTGCGTGGCCGCTCCTGACTTTTTTAACTACATCATTGACGATCTGATGTCCAAAGTCTGTGAGCGAGGCCCTCAGCAACTACCATTTTACTGATATGGAGTATGCTGACAACACCATTCTGCTCAGCACATCCCACAGCCAGCTGGGAGACACCCTGGGCATACACAGAGAAGAGGCAGAGCAACTTGGCCTACAAGGGAGCTGGATTAAAACCAAGTTCATGCATGTCGGTGACGGATCCACATCTTCTGCAGCTCGGTAATGACATTCTACAGCCTCAGGGCTCGAAATTAACTTTTTTTCTTGGTAGCACAGGTGCTGCCAAATTTAGAAGTTAGTAGCACCAGCAAAGACTTTAGGAGCACCTACCCAAAAGCAAGGCAGTGACGGAGCGATAGAGACCGCTCCGTCTATCTCCGTTCCTCGCGCCTCTCTCCCTCGCTGCACTCTCATTGTTTCCTGGCAGGACCGCAGGAGCGCGGTCTCACAAAAAAAGGCGCACCAGATTTTTTTCCCTAGTCGCACCGATGCTCCCAAATATATTTAATAGTCGCACTGATAAAAATTTGGGCGCATATGCGACCAAAATGGGCACAATTTCGAGCCCTGTACAGCCTGTCAAGAGCTTTATGTATCTGGGGTCCAAAAGTCACAGACAATGGGGACCTCACACCAGAGATTCTCCGCAGAAGAGCTCTGGCAGCATCAGCTCTGCAGTCTCTCTGGAAGCCACTCTGGCGGCATAAGACAGTGTTACGCAAGACTAAGCTCCAAATTTACAAAAATGCCGTACTCACCATCCTGTCCAATGGCTCTGAAACATGGCCCTTAAACAAGACCCTGGCTGCCAGTTTAGATAGCTTTGATAGCAGGGCTGTCAGAATCATCCAAAACATCATGTGGCCCCAGCAGGTTTCCAACAAAGTGCTTAGAGCCTGCACATGCCAGCCAAGAGCATCTTGCCAGGCTGCGCAATGTCACACCCACTGGTTTGATCATGTCCTCTGGCCTCCTCCTGATCACCCAACAAGAGCCATTCTCTAGTTTGACCCGAAGGCTACAGGCTGGAAACGACCTCGAGGCAAGCCCCTCACCCAATGGCTCGATGCCATTGCGGGCAACCTCCATCAACAGGGAGTTCTGTGGAGGATACAGAGAAGCTGGCACAAGACCACCAGTGCTGGAACAAACTGGCTCATCTGGTTGCCTCAAAACACAGGGACGGGACCCCCCTCCCTCACAAGACCCCTACTGACTGACTGAAATTCTAAAATGCCAGTGGTGGCTAAAACAAACAAGTGTGATGGTGGGCTGTGTTAGGGTTAGGATTAGAATTAGGGTTAGGGATAGGGTTAGATTTATGTCCCACTGCTGCTCCACGTCATGACACCTCGCATACATTGTAATTTCTACATGATATGACTAATAATATATGGATGTTTAAATATTCTGTGAAGATCGATTGAGAGTAAAGAGTAGTTGGATAATTGCTCCCTGTTTCCCGGATAATAGTAATTTTTTTGTTTGCAACAAAATTCAACATACATTTGTGCAACCATTTGATGACAAACATAATTTTTAATCACTATCTCTCATAGTAGTAAATGATTAATAATTTATAATTTATAACACAATTTGCACATGAAAGACTCAGCAGAAACAATTTATCAGAGAAACGCCATATTTTTATCAGTGAACTAGATTATGATCTTAAAGCTTCTGACATGAGTCAGCAGTAATCAGACGAGACCACAGGACAAACAATAGAGAGCCGTTAGCTGAGGG
Source organism: Antennarius striatus (assembly GCF_040054535.1). NCBI lineage: Eukaryota > Metazoa > Chordata > Actinopteri > Lophiiformes > Antennariidae > Antennarius > Antennarius striatus. The sequence goes on along the minus strand of NC_090779.1, from coordinate 5,194,044 downwards.
GGTATGAATGGATTTCTTCTCTGTCCTTCAGAACTGTATTTTTCATAGATGAAACCTGTCATGAATCCTTCCACATTATTTCCAATAGGCCGTCACCTATCCTCTGGAAATACCAATTTATGCTTAGGCTTTGTCTTACTGTCCAGTAATTCATCTGACTTTGTGAAGGGCAATTTACAAGAAACTGGTGTGATGTTATGCCCCAAGCAATATTTGTAGGATACATGACCGAGTAGACAGATTGCATAGATTGAACCCCTGACTATTTATTTACAGAACAGCTACTGTTTCCAGCCATGCTGCACGGTTTTATATCGGAGAAGTTGTTGCTGCTGGCTTTATGTCAATATTAAAGACATATGTAAAAATCTCCATCTGTGCTCTGTGTTAAATTTAAACCTTTTTTTTGCATGTTTTACAGAGTGTTCACAGAATATGGATGAAATGAATGGATGAAATTGAGCAATACAACCAAAAAAAGTTGGAGGCAGTATTGTAAGCAATACTAAGTGTTATGTTTCTTTTCCGTTACCCCTTTAGTGTTTACAATGTACATAATTACAACCTCCATGACTGTTTCCGTACCTGTTGTTGTTGTTGCTGAAACCTTTGACTCTTCACTGGCTTCTTGTATATGGTGTTTGACCTCCTTGTGGGTCACAAGTGTGCTGGAGCCTATTGTATCGGCTATGGTCAAAAGGAGGGGGTGCACCTCAGATGGCACGTCAGGCCACTGCGGTGCTAGATGAAAGACAGAAAACCACTCACACTCACCCTCACAAAAACAGATAATTTGATGTGACCAACCTAAGCTTAGTGTCATTGGTGAAACCAGAGAAACTGGTGAGAAGACGCAGACAGGATGTCACAACCCGTCACAAGACTAAAGTTTATTCATTTACTCTACCCACACTTTTGTTTTTCCACCACCAACATCTCCTCATTTTTTGGGAATCCTAGTTCACCTCCTTGTATGCAGTCGGCTCATTCCTGTCACCTGTGTCGCTCAGCCACCTGCTACTCATCAGTCTACCAACCTACACAGCACACTACTTCTACTCTGTTCAGCCGTCTGTTCTCCGCCAGATTGCATAGTGATTCATGCTACTTTCCAGTTCTGTGTGATTATTGTGTTCTAATTCTGTCTGTCTCCTGTATTCTGCCTATGTGTCTGCTCCCTATTGGATGTGTTTGCTTGTTCTTATTGATCACTTGGTTTTGGACACTGCTGGGAATTAAACCTTGAATTTGGACTTACCTTTGCCGTGCCTTTGGGTTCTCTCTGCCTCCAATGTCACACACGGGGAGAACAATCAAACTTGACACAGAAAGGAATCAAACTCGGAACCTTCTTGATGCACATGTACATTAATATTGGTTTCAAATTGTTTCAAATTTTATTTAAAATTTAACAGCGTGGGTTCTTTCCAGGGACACGATCGATTGCCTTCTCCAGATCCACATGAGGACTGGTTGGGCAAACTCCCATGAACCCTCGAGCACTCGATGGAGAGTGTAGAGCTGGTCCAGTGTTCCACGACCGGGATGAAAAACGCATTTTACCTCCTGAATCCATGGTTCGACGATTGGTCTAATCCTGTTCTCCAGTACCCTGGAATAGACTTTACACGGGAGGCTGAGGAGTGTGAACCCCCTATAGTTGGGATACACCCTCTGATCACTCTTTTTGAAAAGAGGGACCACCGCCCCGGTCTGCCAATCCAGAGGTACTGTCCCTGACTGCCATGTGATGTTACAGAGGTGTGTCAACCATGACAGTCCCTGCACATCCAGAGACTTGAGGTATTCAGGGCGAATCTCATCCACCCCCGGTGCTTTGTCCCCGAGGAGTTTGGCAACCACCTCGGTTACTACAGCTTGGGTGATTGAAGAGTCCACCTCTGAGACCTCAGCCTCTGCTTCCTTTGTGGAAGACATGGTAGTGGGATTGAGGAGATCCTTGAAGTATTCTTTCCACAGCCCGACAATATCCTCAGTTGAGGTCAGCAGCTCTCCGCCTCTACTGTAAGAACACTGTTGGCACTGTTTTCCCCTCCTGAGGAGTCGAATGGTTTGCCAGAATTTCTTCGAGGCTGACTGATAGTCTTCCTCCATGGCCTCCCCGAACTCCTCCCAGACCCGAGTTTTTGCCTCCGCTATTACTAAAGCTGCAGTACGCCTGGCCTGCCTGTACCTGTCAGCTGCCTCCGGAGTCCCACAACTCAACAAGATTTGATAGGACTCCTTCTTCACCTTGGCGACATCCCTTACTTCTGGTGTCCACCACCGGGTTCGGGGCTTACCGCCTCAACAGGCACCAGAGACCTTGCGACCACAGCTACGAGTGGCCGCTTCGACAATGGAGGTGGATAAAATGGTCCACTCTGACTCAAATATTCGACACAAGGACCCGCAGGCATGCAGCCAGGATAACTGCTGACCCCTCTCATCCCGACCACAACCTGTTCCAGACCCTCCCCTCTGGCAAGAGGCTACGGTCCATCCGGACCAGGACCTCACGTCACAAAAATAGCTTCTTCCCCACTGCAGTCAGCCTCATGAACAATGCCCCCCCCCCCCAGACAACCATCCGCCCCTCATCACTCTGCAAAGACAGTTGACTCTTTGGACTTCTTTTATCCGCCTGTAAACACCAACCATATATATCTCACCATAATGTATATTGTGAATAGTTCTTTTTATTCCTTATTATTCCTTATTGGTTCTCTTCCACCTTTTAATGCACTGACACCGCATCAAGTTCCTCGTGTGGTAAACTTTACTGTACCTGGCAATAAGCTTTTTTTCTGATTATGATTTCTAATTCGGATGTTCCCAGCCTCCTGCAGGATCTGGGAGAAGCTCTCCCGGAGGTGGGAGTTGAAAACCTCACTGACAGAGGGTTCTGCCAGACGTTCCAAACAGACACTCAAAATGCGTTTGGGCCTGCCAAGTCTGTCCGGCCCCCTGCTCTGTCAGTGGATCCAGCTCACCACCAGGTGGTGATCGGTTGACAGCTCTGCCCCTCTCAACCTCCCTCACAAGCTCTGGCTCCTTTCCCCCCAGCGAGGTGACATTCCATGTCCCTAGAGATAGACTCTTTGTCTGGGGATTGGGTCGTCGAGCCCCATGCTGATGACTGCCACCCAATCCACACTGCACCCGTCCCCTACGGTTTCCTCGGCGGGTGGTGACTCCACCGGAGATTGGGCCAACGTCGTCCTTTCGGGCTGAACCCGGCCGGGCTCCGTGGGTGGAGGCCCGGCCACCAGGTGTTCGCATAGGAGCCATGACCCCGGGGCTGGCTCCAGGATGGGGCCCTGGTTGCGTCATACCGGGTGACGTCATGGTCGTTGATGTATTTCTTGCCATAGAGGTTTTTGTACTGCTCTTCGTCTGGCCCGTCACCCAAGAACTGTTTGCCAAGGAAGACCCTAGCAGGAGCATAAAGCTCCTGACGACATAGCTCCTGGGATCATTCAGGCACTCAAACTCCCCCACCACAATAAGGTGGCAGCTCTCGGAGGAGCTTTACAACCATGACATTGCGATAACCTTATAACCATGACACTGCTTTATATCCGATGACACTGCGATTGTGGCATGTATCCAGGAGGGTGATTAGGGGGCGTACAGGGCATTGGTGGCTGACTTTGTGGAGTAGTGCCAACAGAACCAGCTCCAGCTCAACGTCTCCAAGACCAAGGAGATGGTGCTGGATTTCCGGCGGGCACCTCCCTCTCCACAACCAGTGATCATCGAGGGCAGTGAGTTGGAGGTGGTAGAAAACTATAAGTACCTGGGACTGCAGCTAGACAGCAGACTGGACTGGTCACTCAACTCGGACTGTGTGTACAAGAAGGGGCAGAGCAGGATGTACTTCCTGAGGACGCTGGCCTCCTTCAACATCTGTCCTGAGCTCCTTCTCATGTTTTATCAGTCCGTAGTCTTCAGTGTGCTGTCATACGCCATTGTGTGTTGGGGTGCGGGGGCCAGGGAAAGAGATATGGACCGTCTTAACAGACTCATCCGCAGAGCGGGCTCAGTGGTCGGGCTGAGCCTGGACTCTGTGGAGACAGTTCTGGGGAGCAGGACCATGTCTAAATTCAGGGCCATCATGAACAACACCAGCCACCCCCTGCACACCACCTTCTCCCAGCAGAGAAGCACCTTCAGCAACAGACTGCTGTCACACAGCGCCTCCACAGAGAGGCTGAGGTCCTCCTTCGTGCCCCGTGCCATCAGGGGGTTCAATGACTCTCTCAGGAGGAGCAGGGGGGAGGTGGTGAGGTCAGCACTCGGTTAAATGGATTTAATTTAATTTAATTTTATACTGTTTATATTTTAATTTTATACTGTTTATATTTTAATTTTTTTAGTATATTTACTGTTAATACTACATGTGTCTATTAGTGTAGTGTATGTCTTGTGGTATGTCCTTTTTTGTTTTTGTTTTTTCCTGGTGTTTGGCTGAGGAGAGGATATGTGCAATTTCCTCCCGGATTATTAAAGTATCTATCTATCTATATGAACTTTTAATATACATATGTGTGTGTGTGTGTGTGTGTGTGTGTGTGTGTGTGTGTGTGTGTGTGTGTGTGTGTGTGTATATATATATGTATATATATACACACTGTATATACTGTATATACTGTATATAGTCTTAATGGCTGCAACCAAACTGAAGCAAACAGATTAAATTGGAAACCCTGGAATTACCTCAGAATCATGTTATTGCTATTTCTAACAATGAGTAAATCCTTCATAAAGAGTAAAGTTGCTGATTTCAAGTTGTACAATGTTAGGTCAAGCCTATGCGTATCTGGAAAACTAGGTTGCATGTTATATAATGAGCACAGACAAGCTAATAACAGCTCCATTTAACAAGTCTGAGTCAATAATAAATTCCCTCCACACTGTAAAGGACTGTAGGAATGCGTCATATGTCTGATGCTTTTAAAATAGATCAGATGTTAGATTAAGACAAGTTAGAGAGTTGAACACTTTGGTTTGGAGCTGCGGTCAGTCACTGGTGTAAGTAGGTCAAACTGACCCAAAGAGAACAGACATGCACAGGGCAGGAAAAAGGATGGAAGGATGGATGGATGGATGTATGGATGGATGGAAGTGTTTCTTCTGCTTGTCACTTTGCAGGACAGCATGATTACACACACATTTACTAACTCCTCATTAAATATGGTTGGCATTAGAAATAGAAGTAACTGTTAAAAGGGGCAAGAATCTTGATCTTGTTGTTTTTGTTTTTTTAAGTAGCAAGATAATGCTTTTTGAAATGTATTCTTACGTACACTCATCTACCAGATGGATTACCCTGCATCATCACATTTTGCAGCTTCATCTGTATAATAATAGCCATTAATAATTTCCCTAAGGGGGATTAATAAAGAATATACACATTTACATTTACAACAAAAAATCCAAGTTGAGGGATAGAACACAAGTCAGGAAGTGTAAAGCAAATGATACAATATGGAAAATTCAATTAACAAAATAAAACATGAACAGGCAAACATTAATTTTAGAGCCATGACAGAAAAAAACATAAAGGAAACGTATGAAAATGGACAGATGGTTTCAAGGGTTGAAAAAACAACGGAAAGCCTAAAGAAAATATCAAACGCCACATTATATTAAGTTGAGTCTGTGTTTAACTGTTATTGTGGATCCACATGAATCAATGACCCACTAGTATTGTATCATGCCCACGTTACCCGAACATGGTTCGTCTTTTTGACGTTAGCTTTAACTCCATAAAGTCTCCCTGCTGCTTTGTGTGTGGATGAGACGACTGAACTAATATGGAGTCATTTGATGTCAGACATCTCTCCTTTCCTCCCATCATCATCCTTCTTTCTTCCCTTCTTTGCCTCCATCTATCCGTCTCCTCTCTCCTCAGTGCTGTAATCCTTGATGTTCTGCATCACCGGTGACGCCACGTGCTCTCTGTTTATCATCAGGGGAGGGAGAATGAGGAGAAAGCATAGAGGAAGGACAACTGTGATCCCCCCCCCACTCTCTCCCTCTCCCTCTCCCTGGTTTTGTCTAGTGCACCCACAGATACAAACACTGGGTGACGTGCCCGCCTCCAGTCTTCAGTAGCCAGAGGGACGCTCACAAACACAGAGACCAGAAAACAGCTAAAGCAGACCGTACCAGAGGAGCTCTGAGCTACACCACAGGTACAGTAACGCTTTATCTGTCTGCATGATTTTAGCAGCTTCTGTCAGAGCATGTACATGAATCAGTCATCAACCATCTGCAATAACAGCCCAAATTCTTCCTAATGCTAACATTAACTGAATATTTTTCTTTTGTCCTAATTTTACCCCAAAAAGAAAGATTTATATTCCCATTTGCTGAATGTTTGTCTGTCACAGGGCGACACGACGACGATGTCAGAGTGAGAGCAGGATTTTTTGCACAATGTGTGTGAATCTTAAACTGCTGAAGCTTTGGACAGAATAAATTACCCCCTACCAACACACACACACACACACACACACACACACACACACACACACACACACACACACACACACACACACACACACACACACACACACACACACACACACAGACACACACACACACACACACACACAGAGCTATAAAGACTGGTACATGTTTGACCTGAGAGGCAGTGTCTCTACGTATTAATTACAGTTGATGTGTTGCTGGTTCTAGCCGACGTGTTTGTAGGTTTCCACTGATTTACATGCAGCAGCCAAGGGAAGGGAGCAGCGTGTGTTGAAGAAAACAATGTGTGTCTTGAAGCTGCCTGATGTGCTTGAATGAAGAGTCACAACAGAAAGAAGTAATGAAAGTGGATTAATTCTGGTCTAGACTGGCATCAGCCGGGCACGGAAACTCCCTGTGTTTACTAAACAGTGCTACCAACAGACTATAAGAGACAGACTATAATACAAAATGCCTGGCGTTGGAAATAATGTGGTTTCCTGCTTTATCGAAAGAGACTCACTGAGATGGTTTTTAAGTGCCTCTGTTCTGGTTGTTAGTAATTATAAACCTTCACATCAAAACTAGATCATCCACGTAAAGAAGAACTACTAAAAACCTTTGCGACCGTGACTGAATGAATTTCAGTCTTACACAATTTCTCTGCATGATTCAGAACCCATCCCCCTTTTTATTTTCTATGAAGGGATGCTTTTTGTTGATCTGTTTAGAGCTGTTAAACTTGTGCTACTGCTTAAGTACACAAAACAACCAAAGCCAAGAGATCTCCTCGCTTTAAAGTGGATCAGCTTCTTAGCTGTGGGTTTATTAATAGATCTACAGCACAATAGACTCCTGAAGCTAAGCTTCACAAAGCCACAATACAATGCAGTACTAGTCTGTCTGTGTCTCTGTCTGTCTATCTGTCTCTCTTTCTGTCTGTTAAAAATTACAGTTGTTTCCAGTGCTGCTCTGTTTCTATAATATCAATTCAATTCCGTTTATCGCACACTGGAAGCCACCCGGAAACTGTGCTGTCAGCTGCTAGCGCCTCTGGCTACGCATTCCCCATCATACTTTATGATTTCCTACCTTTGAGGAGATCCGTCCGAACCTTTTGTCGTTGCAGAAACACAGCAAGTGGCTCAGCAGGTGTTAAAATACAATGAACAAAAATGTTTAATGTGATTCAAAGCTTTAGTAAGAGAGGCTTGTTTGTTTCTGAGCAACCTAAAATAACATAAAATATCGGAACATCAAATGTAACTTGCTAACCAGCTTGGTAGTAAGCTCAAAATACAGAATGAAGAAATAGTTACTGTATTCAGTATGATTCACTAACATTTGCAAATGAATTCAACCAACATTTCAGCAAGCATTTATAGTCTACACAAAAGGTTATGTCTATTAGACTCGTTGGTAAATTTAGAAAGGAAGGGTTTATGGGTTCATTACTACGCTGACAGAACGTGAAAGAAAAAATATTTTGAATAAAATTGTAAATTTAGCAAAGGGGGATAGTCAAATGCTTAGCAAGCTGAAACTATTAACAAGATAAAATAGCCTGAGGGCGGCACGTGGGTAGTGCTGTCGCCGCACAGCAAGGCGGTTCTGGGTTCGCGTCCCAGTCTATGTGGAGTTTGCATGTTCTCCCCGTGTCTGCGTGGGTTCTTTCCGGGTTCTCCGGCTTCCTCCCACATCCAAAATCATGCGCTAGAGGTTGATTGGCTGGTCCAAATTGACTATAACTGTGAGTGTGTTCGTGCGTGTTTTTCTATCTCTGTGTGGCTCTGCGGTGCACTGGCGTCGCTTCTAGAGTTTCCCCTGCCTCATGCCCTCAGTCAGCTGGGATAGGCTCCAGCTCCCCGTGACAGCGGATGAAGCGATTAGAAGATGGATGGATGGAAATAGCCTGAACAAAAAAGGACATCTCATAGAAGAGAAGCTTCACATCAAACAGACATAATTTAAGCTTTTGAGTGATAGTATCTGAATAGTTTCCTTCATTCTTATTGCTCATCATTTTTTGGAGTAACTCTTTTCCTCCTTTGGGCCTCACCATGTTCCCAACCCCCATTCTGTCATTATGTTTCCATCCTCTGGCAATTTTAACAGCTAAACAATGGAGGTTGGCACAGCAAGTGGGCCACTGGAGAAGAAGTGCTATTATTTTTGTCTTTTGTACGCTCTTTGCTCTTTGCGAGATGTTTCTGTTGTAATTGTGTTGTAATTATTTAGTATATACTGTAAAATGGGAAAACGTGATTACAGCCAGCATCTTAGATGCTGACAAAGTATTTAAAACAGCTTTAAAAGGTTTTCTAAGGATGGTACAAAACTAGTTTTTTTCAAAAAAATCATTCAGTAGATGTAATAGCCTCAATAATTCACATAGTCAAAGACTAGTACTCATGATTATTTGTTAAACTTGTAATTTCTCTCATTTGTACAGTATGGCCATTTTATTCTGTGTAGTTTAATTGCATGAAGACCTCTTACTTGAATCTTTTTACTGCCTTTTCACCTGCAATGCACCAAGACCAGTACAATAGATGTTGTCTCTTGTATTTCATACCTGCTGATAGATGGGACCTGGATTGTTTTGGAACTTCCCTCCCAAGGCTGGCTGCACGGTTCCACAGAGCCTCCTGCAGACCATGTACGTAGGATGGAGAAGCTACCTTACCTACCTACAATGCATCATACTGTGGCACCCGGGTCCCTTCTTTTTAGAGTGTGGATTTATTGATAGCATTTCCATCCATTTGTTCCATTCTGTCAATCAGTCAGTCCAGTGTTTCACATATTTGTAAGCCCATGATGTTCAAAGTAGCTCATTACAGATGTGCATGTGCATTTTTTACATTATCCTTCAGGGCAGATAATTTCATTTACTAGGTAATCATAATATTCATACATAATTATAGTTGAAATTACTGAACCATGGTACCTTCAAGCTTTCTCCCCATCTGACCTGCCAGCGACTACAACATTTCAATACGCAGTCAGTGAATAGCAGAATGATGTCCACTGGGCTACTTGGGTGAATCTCACTGTTGTTAACTTGAATATACCGAGGGAGAACTGTAGTATAACAGCATGTTCTGTCATCACCCTAGTAGACACATATATTTTTTTCTTGATATGTGTTGATTACGTATTACTGTCACCCATCTGCTCTGAAATGACAGCGTGGGTGTTGGCAATTGCCTGTGATTGTCTGAGTGAGTCTAGGAGGAACTGCATGTTCCCCATGTTCCTGCATGCATATATTATATTATATATTTAGTGCTGTGCATCTTTCATAAAGCCTCATTGTGCTCAGAGTATGCTTCATCCTATAAATGCAAGAACGGCTGAAAGGTGATTTTATATTCTACCCTCTAGTTACTAGTCATTAAAAAGCTGAATGCACTCCGCTCTCCTAACAAAAACAGAGATAGATTTGAAATGCTTCTTCTAGAGACTACACAGAACCAAAATAGTAACCTGTCATTTCAACATCATTACAGATGAAGCTAAAAATAATGCATGTGGAGTGTTTCCATGTCACCTCCTTAAATTCCCTTCAGCTCTGTCTGAGTGTTAAGCAACAGCTAAAGGAAAACTCAGTCCAATGTCAGCAGTGGCTATCATGTCACCACAATGGGATTAAACACACACACACACGCACGCACGCACGCACGCACGCACACACACACACACACACACACACACACACACACACACACACACACACACACACACACAGCTACCATTCAAACTAACCCAGTCCAGCAATTGTTCACGAGTTATTTCAAGTCATTGTTGCAACTTTTGTTTAATAGTATTTGCAAATGGAGGGAATGTGTGAAGCTCATTACATTAAATAGTGAAATGAAGACATTTCACTATTGCAGTGTGCAGATTATTCAGGGTAACAAAACTTTAACCACTCAGATTTGTATTGAGATTTTTAAATGTCCTTCATTTTGGAAGGGTTTTGGGTGAAGGTATACATAAATAAAAAGTAATGTCTCACAAGCAGCTGCATATATTTATTTATGTATGTATGAATGTATTTATGTATTCATTTATTCATTTACTTACTTACTTACCTACTTATTTATTTTGGCTGCAAGGTCATTGAGTTCCTTAGTCTACATTTGTTAGGTGTTCAATTCTAAGCATGTGCATAATCAGCACCATAGGCTGATTTACTTTGTTTTAAACATTAATTTAACCAATGTCCTAATAACCTCATAGTCAAAGTATTTATAATTGAAGGTGCATGATAAAACCAGTGTTTTATCATGCCAGTATTGATGGGATGTACGTTTAAATAGTGTCATCTTAACAGAATACAAAATAAATCTGTCACTTCCCCATTCGAAGTAATACATTTATGAAAAAAATAGTGACAAAAGATTTCACTGGAAGGGACTGGATAGTATGAGAAAAAAAATAGATCATATGATTTAATTAGTGTACTTGGTAGGGTTAGTAAAGTTACGTATCTAAGAATTCTTTATTTCTACATACATTTTTATCATTACGTATTTATTAAACAGAAACATGAAAACACTCAATATGATTCATAATATGTCTGAAAATATTTCAGTACATCCCATTATAACAAATCCCAGTATACAGTGGACTTAGATTGGTTCAGTGTTTTTCCAGACCGTTAAAGTCTTCTGACTTGTCTCTTCACACTCAAAAAAGAAAAACACAACGGAAACTAATTTACACATAAATTCAACTGTGAGTTTGATAAAATAAAGTAACGTATATCTGACAGTAAGTTTGGTCTACTTTTTTGCAATTAACGTTATTTATTATGTTACCTCCCATCAATTTGAGATCTTTCCAAATATGTTTTCTGGACAATAATAACCCTCTCATCATTTTACATTCTGTGGTTTTACACCTGATGTCTATTCAGAAATACTGTACAACACTGCTGTTCTGGTTTGGCCTGTGTTCAGTGGACCAGTCAATAAAATCATATATAGTTGAAGGACGCAATGGCAGGTAGTTCATGAAGCCATTCATGCACTCAGCTGGCCCCAGTCAGCATTGCTCCTGGACATCTGGTTCTCTGTTTGATTCAGGAAGGAGTCTGAAAAACGCTGCCCTTGTCCCACAGTGCACTGCTGCTACCCACAGATCGTCCTCCAATCTGTCCAGCTGGCATCCCTCCCAAAGCCTTGTGAGCGAACCTTAGCAACACAACCACTAGATTTGACATTTGATTGGTCTTTCTGTGTGGCTGCATAGGAGACCCAACTGTGCCATTCAGCTTGAGCCAATAAATACTCATCATGGTGCATGAATATTGGTGAGCATTGTGGTGAACTAACACGTAATGACTGGCTGAGGCCGGCTGCCTTATTCAGACGACGGTTGATGTTTCCAGACCTCAGTAGGGTACAGGTGATGAATGATGCATGGTCAGGAAAAGATTAGATGTGACAGTTTGAGGCTCATGTGTCTCAGCTTTGACATTTGTTAAAACTGAATGAAACTGATGTCATAAATCACAGAGGATATAGTGGCAGGCAATGTTCCACTACTACACAGTAAATCTAAGCGTATATGAGCACCAAAATGCCACGATTATATGACAAATATATCAAAACCCATGGACATTGCTATTCAGCTTTTACTTTTCCCACCAGATTTTGAAACTTGGCAGCAAGATTTGCTCCTATTCAACCAGGTCCAACACTGATGTTGGCAGACAAGGTCCATTCATCTTGAGGCCACTTCTCTGTGCAAGTTAGTGAAGGTTCCCACATGAAACTGGGTTACACGTTCCTTCATGGACTTGGCTTTGAAAACAGGGACATTGTTGCCATGTTGAAACTGTTTATCTATATGGTTACGTGGGAAGGACAATATTTTGTAAGCTTTATAAGTTGCATAATGCAGCTTCTATATTTTCCTTAAAGGGAACCAAATGATCTTAACCACATGAGGGACAGTGAACCCTGACAATTGTTCCTCAGCATAGCATCCTTCTTTTGTCCATTGTCATTTGCCAGATAGCAAAGCGTGACGCATAAAACAAGCGAGCACACATTCCCTGAGCAGGTCTGGTTATGGTGTGTCGTCCACAACTCCGATGTATCATACTTCAGGCTTATCCAGCAGATTGGTACTCTGGGAAGAATGAAGACCAAAACAAACATAGTCTATGTGTTAAATCCATTAGTGTGATTTCTCCTCAGATGTCTAATTATCAATTGAAAACACAACACTGAACCAAGCTTACTTGGTTCATCACAACTGCTTCCTTCACGCAGCTGTTAGTAATGTGTGGCTGAAGAAAAGAAAAGAATAATGTGATGCATCATACTGTGGAAATAGTAGTTATGTACCTTTACTCCTCATTGAGATCAGTTGTAGGTACATTCACATTTTATAACTGTGAAGATAATGAAATTTAAACATTTCCCCCCAATAACCATAGTTAACTGTGATGATGTAAGTGTGATTAATGGACAATGTGGATAAAGGAATGAACACGATATTAATATTGTGGTTGGAATACATTCTTGTCCTTGGCTGTTGAGTCAGCTTACATTCACATCACATTTCATCTCATCTCATGAATGTTACTCACACATCGTTGCAAATAACAGTTACAGTATATGTGATCTCAATCGTTGCTGGTTATCAGCATATTCCTATCGTCATGTGGTCATTATGATAAAAATACTGTATTGATAATCTTACCAAGATTTCTAAAAGGTAAAAATGACCACCTGAATACCATTGACGCCTTTTCTGCAGCCGCATTAATTCATATGGAGAGTAAAAGTATGCAGAGACCCAGACTAGGCGTCATTTTAATCACAGCTCTCACTTCAGGCAGAGGAATCTCCTCCATCATCCAGTCCTGAGCTGGGAACGTTTTTAGGAAATATATATTTCATGAAGCAAAACATTTAGAGGAGCCTGTATGAAGATAAATGACACATTTACTTCTGCTAAAGGGTCCAGCCAGTTTTTAACAACAATTTGTTTTTTAAAAAAAGGCACAAAAATATTTTACAAGTTGAATGATTATAATACAAACCCATGTGAGACATCAGACATGTGTTTGAGAGATTAATTAAAGACCTGCAGTCACATCTCCTGTAATCTCCTGACTGCATTGGCTTTGAAATCATTTTGAGCAGCACAAGCTTTCCCAATGATTTCTTTGTTGCCTTTTGAAAGAGTGGACGTCTTTTTTTGTACTTGACTTTAGGCTGCTTTCTGTGTGCCTGCAAAAAATGACACTGAAGCAAATGTAACAAAATACAAAGGAGAAAACAAAAGAGAAAACTGTATGATCATCTGAAATGAATCTTATTACAGGCCTCTCAGAGTTAGGGATTAATCAGTTATGCTCTCTGTGTGCGTGTGTGTGTGCGTGTGTGTGTGTGCGTGCGTGCGTGTGTGTGTGTGTGTGTGTGTGTGTGTGTAGGGATTCATCCCAATACTCTATATGGAATATGGACTATTTCCTGGCTGAAGGGAGAGCTGATGGGGCTGGCTGGTGTGGGTGTAACGTTTCAGTATCCTTGGACTCTGCACTAACCCAGTGATATCACAGACACTCAAAAAAAGTTAACAGCATTTTCTAGTTGTTCTTCAACTGAAGTTGCTTTCTTTCATGTAAATGTGATTTCCATCTCAGGATCTCTGTGATGACGACTCCCTGGAGCCTCACACTGATTTCTTGCACTAATTCCACCCATTTAACCCTATTTGTCATTTCCTAACATGCATAATGACCTTCTTGGTTTTACTGATGGAGAACAGCAGATTACTGACTTCCTCCCAACTCCACTGCTCCATTATTAATTATTGTTTGTGATCCATTTATTTATTGCATTGTTGTCTGATTTATTTTTCACTGTCTTGCAAGGCAGCCATGATTAATCTGAAAGATAATCTTTATGACACGATCGGAAGACAACGGTCAATATTACAACTGATTTGTTGTCAGTGATGTTTTCTTCTTCTCCTCCTTTTGGCTTTTCCCTTCAGGGGTCGCCACAGCGAATCAGTTGCCTCCATCTAACCCTGTCTTCTGCATCCTCTTCTCTCACACCAACTACCTTCATGTCCTCTGTCACTACATCCATAAACCTCCTCTTTGGTCTTCCTCTAGGCCTCCTGCAACAATGTAAAATTTGGAAATGATAAAAGCTAATGTTAACTGATTGGTCCAGTAGTTTATTCGGCTCAATTTTCATCACATTTTGTTCCATGTTTGATGTAAATTTCACAGTATTTATTGTAGAATAAATATAGAATGCTGCATTTTAATTATGTTCATATTTTTCACGTGACAAGAGGAAAAACAGAAAGTGAAATGTAATAGGAATTAATTTGAGAATTGTTACTTAAATACCTGGGTAGTCTTGGTACGTTATTTGAAGGTTAGTTTAACAGATTTTATTTTATTTAGAGGAAAAAAAACAAATAAATGACAATACACAGATTGAATAATCCTGTTGCTTTGCAATTTATTACCAGTAATTAAAATAATAAACACAAAGAAAGAAGAAGAGGAATTGAGTTGTCTGCTGTTGTTCCCTAAGTCTTTTTAAGTTTTGACAATCATTGATCTGGAATCCTGAAGATCTTGACACTCATCTAATCAGCTAGATTTTATATCAGAGTAGGTTGGTTGAGTTTCTAATATAAGGGCCGATCATATGTTGACAGGGTTAGGTTTCTACCCGGAAGCATTAACAGTCGTTCCACCGTTGAACGCTGAACTCTGAATGTTTTGCTATTTAATGTTAAATATTGGTCGAGTAAACTGAGAAACTTAATGTAAATAAAACAGGTGAATCAAAGAAAAAGTGTTTAGTTGAACTTTTGATCACCAGGAACAGCATCAGTGCTGTGGAATACCTCAGTGGCTTAAAGCTTGGTTTAGTCTCTACATTGCACAGGGATAAAATTCATTCAGCTGAGGTAGAGATGTAAAAAAAACAAAGGGGATGATCCCCCCCATCCCCTCCAACAAATCACGTCCTCTGTATATCTTATATTTACTATATATTTTGGTTTACCTTGCATAACAGCATGAACGAGGCTTTGGAGGTTGCTCCAATCATGATGCTGCAGCTTTGAGAACAAATGTTTTATATTTAGACCCTTTGTTAAATTAGAAGCTACTAGCAATGTGTGTAGCTTCAGTAGAAGGTGTGATCTATCCGCATGACCTATGCAATCGACCCGTTGATCATGACTGAGCTTTTGGGAACCAATGCCCTAAATTAATGACGGTAAACTCATCACTTTTTGCAGCCCATAGTCATTTCACAGTCCGACATGGGAAAGGTGAAGTTCATTAGTTTTACCCAGAGCAGGGGGATTCAATTGTTGACCCAGTTGACTTTTACTACACATGTAAACAAAGACGGGCGTTTAAATGTGCATTCATTGACACTTTCATTCCACGATAATTTTACAGCTTGAGTGCCTTCTTTTGAAATGGTGTCCACTATTTCTACATGGAGGACCAACCACCTCAAATATAATCACTCATTTTTTGTTTCCTGTAACAAGTTGTTAATCCTCTGCATTTTTTTTCATTCTCTCTCTACCGCTGTCCACTTATGCTGTCCCAGATTCCAAATATTGATCCAGTGG
This sequence comes from Antennarius striatus, assembly GCF_040054535.1. Classification (NCBI taxonomy): domain Eukaryota; kingdom Metazoa; phylum Chordata; class Actinopteri; order Lophiiformes; family Antennariidae; genus Antennarius; species Antennarius striatus. The sequence goes on along the minus strand of NC_090779.1, from coordinate 5,177,925 downwards.
TTGTACATTAAATCAGATATTTCCCTTCCACAAGGCTGGATAATCAATTTCCTGTGGACAGGAAGCCCCCCTTTGTGACTTTTTTCCATTGCCTGAACTGCTTCCCTGTCTGTTGTGACTTGCGCTAAAACATTGGCTCCAAATATTCCATCAGCCACTGTCACAAATTAGACTAATGTGAAGGAGATAGAGTTCACTTTTAATGTCCACCCTAGGGAAGATAATTATGTAAACCTACTAAGAATTGAGTCTCTTTTATTGTATTGTTTTTGTTGTCTCACCTACTTTACATTGACATTCAGCAACACAGCAATAGACAAATGAAACACTTGTGTTCCATTTAGCTGTTAAACGGACAGATTACAACAAAACAGGGAGTGAAGAGGAGTGAATATATATACACCATTATTTTATATACAGAAAATATCTATTAACATTAAGTGTGAGCATTATGTGACAAGTACATTAGTAGTAATGGAGACGGAACATTACTCTCATGAAACAAAGTGTCTGGAAAGGCATCCTGGATTAGATTTTTAAGAAGGTACTTCTAAATACTTTTCTCATCGGGATTCGGTGGGCATTCTCTCTCACATGGAGGCAGATGTGTATGAAAGTATCATTCCTATTCCAGGTGAAGCTGATGTAAACACATCTATTTATTTTTATTGATGTAGTTGTTATTTATTTATTTACATGGCATCTTTTTTTATCACAGGCATTTGTGTTCCCACCTATAGGATGGATGGATGGATGGATGGATGGATGGATGGATGGATGGATGGATGGATGGATGGATGGATGGATAGATGAATGTCATTTCCCTGGAGAGCGGTCACTGAACGGATCGTTAGACAAAATGTTTCAGCTTAATCAATCAGTGCTGGACAGCAAGAAACATTTTCTGCAGGTATTCATTGACCTGAGTTGAGCCCCAGCAGTTAATGACTGTGGAATTACCACAAAAAAGGAAATAGTATCTGACACGTTAACATCCAGATCATCGATATAAATAATGAATGAGAAGGACCCGAATACATAAACCTGTGTGATGCCCTTGTGATCAATAACAAAATGAGAACATAGACCATCAAATTTAATTCACTGAATCCTATTATTGAGATAGTTTAAGAACCAAGGAGCTTTCAATTGAGTGTTGAAAACTTTTTAACACTTCCGACAAATGAATAGATAGTCATTTGAACGTACAAACTCCTACACATGCTTCATAAAAAGAGCTTCAAGGTCTTTGACCAGATAAAATCATTTCCTTTGGTCAGAAAAGAAGCCAATCTGTGGTGGAATCTTTTACACTCCCCATCTAACCTTGAAATATTGTTTTATATAGTATAATACAAATAAAAGTCAGGTTACACTCATGAATAGTATCTGCTAGCCCTGGGGTTTTTGCCCTTTAACCATGTATCTCCATAATGTGGCATATTTTTGTGCATCCCTGAAGAATGTCTAAGCCTTCCCTACATCAGAGATCAAATCAAAATTAGACAGATCTAATAAAATGTTCCCTCTCAAAATGAGGTAAATCATGATGATAGAAATGTTCCTCAAATTTTTAAGATTCCTCTTATAAATGATACAAGTTTTTGAATTGACCACTATAGTGTTTCTCATAGCAGCAACAACCCAGTGGTCACTGCAGAAGACACCCAGAGATGTGATTTTATGAGGAACATTTATTCATTCATTCATTCATTCATTCATTCATTCATTCATTCATTTTCTGCCGCTGAATCTGCTGTAGCAGGTCACGGGGGGAACATTCATTAAAATTAAATCAATACGATGGACTTGTTGGGGCTTTGAAGGTTTGGCTGAGTGTGTAAATTGCGTAAGATTAATAGACTCAGAGGGATTTAAAATCAGAAAGCGAAAGTGTTTTAAGCCAACCCCAATCAAATTTCCAGCTGAAACAAGAGCACTATAATTCAGTCCAGACAAAAGACACTTCACAGATTCTAATGCTTCGCTTCAGGCAGAAGGAGGCCTGTAGCACCTTACAACCGTTATGCAAGGGCCCTTAGCAATTTCCACATTCAGTGCCAAACAATCCAGCTCTTCGCATTGATTCAGACTGCACTATCCAGGCATCAAATTTGAATCTAAAATTTAAAAGACAAAACAAAAAAAAAAGCACCGTACTGAGCCTTTTTGGCATAAAATAAGATGTGTCCAACCATGTTAATCTTCATCAGCAATAAATTTGGCCTGCCAAGTTCCAGAAATTACAGCAGTCTCAGCATCTGTCGATTTGACCTAATTCCTGGTCATGTCGGTCTTGGGTAACAGACTGCACATTTAGAAAAACAACTTTAAGGCAACGTAAGGATTTAAAATCACACGGTGTCAGGGTACAAAACAACTCAGGGTCAGCCTTGGTTTCACATCACCAGATAAGATGATTAATAACAAAATCAGCAATCTCTGCTTAGTAAAAATACATATTGGAACTGAGATTTGCTCTGCTGAAAACAAGCAGAATCTCTCATGGAAGGTGAGGTAACTATGCAAATCAAAAAAAGCTTTGCAGTTGGAGTGAGTCTCTGGGAAGTTCAGCTGATAAATTAATGTCCTCTGTCGAATGCATAGGTAGTTGCACGGATTGTGCATCATCCATTGTGCAAGTGCATCCATTACCAACATCAACCAGGCTATACATACTGTTAGATGTATTCACTCAGGAATGATCACATGCCCCCAAGTCCCACACAGTCACTGACCAACGTCATAAGAAATGTCATTATCCACAACTCAGAGCACTCATCAATGCAGCGTCATTAGCTGTCAGCAAGCTGCACAAGCTTGACAAAATGGTCAAGAAGACGTCAGCAGACAGCACAGACCTCAGAGTAGTGTGTTTGGCACTGGGTTAATATTAATCATGTCCAAATCATTTTGTTGCAAATTTAACATATTTTATGCTTTGTTTAATGCAAAATGTGAATTAGTGGAGTTTTTCACTCTAGAAATTTTGAGCAGGGCTAACCTTTCAGACCTCTTGCAGGTTGTGTTGAATTCCACTGCTTTAGCAAAACTCACAGGCAACTATTTAAGGGTGTAGACATGCCCCTTCAGTTTTTATTAATATTCCATATTCCATCATTTTTAAATTTTTATTTATGTATTCTATACAATACAATACAATACAATTTAATAAGTGAAGAGTGAAGATACACAACAGTTTACATGTGACTGATTACAGAAGAATATATTATAGTTTTTTTAAACATTCAGACGGTGGACAGTAATAAAAGTAAAGAATGTTTGTTTTTTGCTCATCAACAAACTGCTGTTCAAGTAAGCTAAAAAAAGAACAACTTCGTGTTCTGGGAGAAAAACCTATTTTTTGGCAGTGTTCCTTCATGAAGCAGGGGATATAACAAACAGTCCTCTGAATAACGTCTCACCCACTGACTCTTTGGCTGCGTGAACACAGTTGGTTGAGGGATGAAGAGACGCTTTGAAGTTAGGCTCTCCATTTTGTGGAGTGGACTGTAATAACTCAGTGTGTCAATGTTCAACACAGCAGTGCTTTTACCAACACTGTCCATTAAATTCCATGCACGACACGATACCACCACTTAGTCCATTAACATGGACCTGCATTACACCCAGCTTGGGTGAGACAGTCACTTTGAGTGACTGTTCTTTGGTGTTTTCATTTTGTTTCAAATACTGAGCAACATCATGGAAAGCTGTAAACAAGTTGGTTTGAACAACAGTAGCTGTTGACCAAACTGTTGATTAGTAGATCTAATCAACAGGTTAGATCCGATTATATTGATCAGTTACAAGTACACCTTCGAAATAAAGATCTGTGAAAACAAAGGCTTTCAGGGTAGAATGGATAGTGAAACATATCAGCCAAAGCTGTGAAAATGTGAAAAATACCCAATATAACTGCAATAAAATACAGCTCTTTAGGAAAGATGTGATGCGAAAACACATGATCAGAAGCAACAAAGGAAAAATAAAATGTAAATGTCAGCTGGGATAGGCTTCTACTCCCGGTGACCCACGACAGCGGACAAATCGGTTAGAAGATAAATGAATTAATGAAATGTATTTCCAAAATCTTGAAAGTCTGAAAAGGATGCACAGCTACCTCAAGCATTGATGGTAAAAGCACGTGGAGGTGAGAGGAGAGTCTTTGAACTGACAACCTTTTTGAAGTTTCAGGCGACTCATTGCTGTGATGTAATGAAACCAAATGATCTGCAAGAGCGCAGCATCATTTGACAGGACGTGGTATCAGAGACAGGACAAGTACACATTTATGCCTGTTATATAATCAGCTAACCAGCTTCCAACAGGGACAGCACGTCTCTTTCTCCCTCTCTCTTTTCTCATCATCTCACTCTGTCACTCTCAGCCTCACTGCCACTCTCACCCTCTCACACATGGTCATAAAAGACATAGAATTAACTAATGCAATCCCTCAACTCATAACCATAATCGTCTATTTAATGGACATTAGGACATAAGTGACTAAGCTATAACCAAATTTCGAATGTTTCTGACATCCTAAAATCAATTAAACGTAATGGAAATACATCAAAATTAAAGTGAAGTTAAACAAAACTTAACTTGAAAATGCAGGTGATTACCTGACTCACTGATCATAAAAAATAGGTTTCGCTTGCCCCATTTCTCATGTCCCAATATTAGTGGTGGGCCGTCAGGGCCAGCAAAGTCTTCTCTATTGGCCAAATGTAACCAGAAATGTATTTAATTTTGTATTAATTTTATTTTAATGCATTTTCCTTAAATAACTATATTTCAACATATATATATATATATATATATATATATATATATATATATATATATATATATATATATATATATATATATATATATATATATATATATCCATATATATCTCCATATATATATATGGATATATGTGTGTGTGTGTGTTGAAATACAAACACACACACACACACACACGCACACACACACACACACACACATACATACATGCATACATACACTGGTATATAATATGACATGAACAAACACTGGGTCAGTGTTCTATGTTAGGTTAGAGAGTTTTTATCCAATCAAAATTCTCTAGCTTGTGTTGCCAGGTTGAATGAAATCGCGCCAGCCTTTCAGAATCTCAAATGCAGGACTCCCTGCACTGTGAGAAAATGGGCAAATACCATTAATAAAAAGATGCAATAGCCAATCAGATCAGGAGTTGGCCTTCTAGGACCTGCGAGCTAGCCCACGTTGTCCTGACATGTATGTGTCCTGTGATTGGATACTCACTCTGAGAAGACGGCGCTGTGTAGATGCTTTGCAGACACAAATTTAAAGAGAAGCTCTTGTTAGACGGGGTTGTCTGATCCCTCAACTAGCTAATTTAGATGCTGGATTTGTTGCTGGAGTTAAAACGCACGGATAAACTGTACTACCAAGTCATCAAAGTGTTCTTGAGGGAAAAAAGGAGAATGGATTTGGGGTTGAAATAAGCTGTTTGAACACCTGCTTTGGTGAACACAAGCATTTTATTTATTTAATCTTTTATATTGAAAAGCGTCTTTTTCATTATAATGCCGTTATAAAGCGATGGTTTTGAGAGACGTTATGAACGCCTCTCAAATGGTATGTTATGAGTGCTAGATTGGTGGCAGCGGTTGGAGCCACTTACAGTATTATGGGATGTATTCATGCAGATTTGACAAAGTAGGACATCACTGAAGCCTAGGTGTGAAATGTACGGCCCGCCATTGCCCAACATTAATATATAATTTTCATGCCATGCTCTGTGAGAGTAACTAACTGCAAAAAAAATTCTGAATGAATCTAGAGAAGTACTGGAATTTGTGTAAATTATTAAATTCATCAATCAATGGTGTCCAACAAGAATGTCTCATCAGACTGAGGATTTTGACCTGATATCAAGGTGACACTGAGATACAAGACGTAGTTGCAGTTCTGAGGACTCCAGAATTTTGTTGGTCACAAAGAAGAAGAAACTGCCAAGAATAAGAATATCTACGAGATTCAATAGAATCTTTTTTGTGTGAAATTCCTTGTTGCATTCCTCAATACTTATATTTTCAGTGGATCCAGTTTAGTTTTTAATCTCACCAGGCTGGTCCATGTCAAAATATATTTCGTGGATGTTGTATTGAGGAACTCCAAGCAAAGAAGGGTTTGTTATCGGGTCTCATGCTTTCCAGTGGGAAAAGCCGCACAGAATAAGCATAATATTTATTTCAAAAAATTAAGTTAATGTAGTCACAAGAGGACACAAGCCAGTGCTTTGCTGTGCTGGTCCCACGCCTGGATAAATACAGAGGGTTGTCTCAGGAAGGGCATCCGATGTAAAACTTCTGCTAAATCAAACATGCAAACCAAATTTATGACATCTATACCCGATCAGTTGAGGCCCAGGTTAACAACGACCACCATTGGTGCTGTTCACCTACCGAGTGCCGGTGGAAATTGAACTACTGTTGGTGGTAGAAGGAGAGGAAAAAAGTGTGTTCGTAGAGAGAGAGAGAGAGAGAAAGAGAAGAAGAACGCCAAGAGAATAGGAGTAGGAAAATTGAAATTTGGAACTGAGACAGGAATAGGTGGCGAGTTGGTTGACATGATGCAGAGGAGGAAGGTAGACATACTGTGTGTCCAGGAGACCAGGTGGAAAGGTAGCAAGGTTATAAGTTTAGGAGCAGGGTTTGAGTTGTTCTATCATGGTGTAGATGGGAAGAGAAATGAGGGAGTAGGAGTTATCTTGAAGGAGGAGTTTGTTAGGAATGTCCTGGAGGTAAAAAGAGTGTCGGATAGAGTGATGAGTCTGAAGCTAGAAATAGAAGGTGTGATGTTCAATGTTGTTAGCGGGTATGCTCCACAGGTAGGATGTGAGCTGGAGGAGAAGGAGAAATTCTGGTTGGACTTTGATGAAGTAATGCAGAGCATACCTAGAAGTGAGAGAGTTGTCATTGGAGCAGACTTCAATGGACATGTTGGTGCAGGAAACAGAGGTGATGAGGAGGTGATGGGCAGGTTTGGTATCCAGGAGAGGAACGCAGAAGGACAGATGGTAGTTGACTTTGCAAAAAGGATGGAAATGGCTGTAGTGAATACTTTCTTCCAGAAGAGGCAGGAATATAGGGTGACCTATAAGAGTGGTGGTAGGAGCACACAGGTAGACTACATCTTGTGTAGACGGTGTAATGTGAAGGAGATCAGTGACTGTAAAGTAGTGGTAGGAGAGAGTGTAGCCAAACAGTACAGGATGGTGGTGTGTAGGATGACTCTGGTGGTGAGGAAGATCAAGAGGGCAAAGGCAGAGCAGAAGACGAAATGGTGGAAGCTAAAAAAGGAGGAGTGTTGCATGACTTTTAAGAAAGAGTTAAGACAGGCTCTTGGTGGTCAGGGGGTGCTTCTAGATGACTGGACAACTAAAACTAATGTGATCAGGGAGACAGGTAGGAGAGTATTTGGTGTGCCATCTGGAAGGGAAGTAGATAAGGAGACTTTGTGGTGGAATGAGGAGATACAGGAGTGTATACAGAGAAAGAGGTTAGCTAAGAAGAAGTGGGACACTGAGATGACTGAGGAGAGTAGACAGGAGTACAGGGAGATGCAGCGTAAGGTGAAAGTAGAGGTAGCAAAAGCCAAACAAAAGGCTTATGATGACTTGTATGCTAGGTTGGACAGTAAGGAGGGAGAGACTGATCTATACAGGTTGGCAAGACAGAGAGATAGAGATGGGAAGGATGTACAGCATGTTAGGGTGATTAAGGATAGGAATGGAAGTCTATTGACAGGTGCCAGTAGTGTGATGGGAAGATTGAAAGAGTACTGTGAAGAGTTGATGAAAGAGGAAAATGAGAGAGAACAAAGACTAGAAGAGGTGACTGTTGTGGACCAGGATGTAGCAAAGATTAGTCAGGATGAAGTGAGGAGGGCACTGAAGAGGATGAAGAGTGGAAAGGCAGTCGGTCCAGATGATATACCTGTAGAGGTATGGAAGTGTCCAGGTGAGGTGGCAGTAGAGTTTCTGACTGAGTTGTTCAACAGGATCTTAGATAGTGAGAAGATGCCTGAGGAATGGAGGACAAGTGTTATGGTGTCCATTTTTAAGAGCAAGAGAGGTGTGGAGAGTTGTGGCAACTACAGAGGAATAAAGCTGATGAGCCATACAATCAAGTTATGGGAGAGAGTAGTGGAAGTTAGACTAAGGGCAGAAGTGAGCATTTATGAGCAGCAGTATGGTTTCATGCCAAAAAAGAGTACTACAGATGCAGTATTTGCTTTGAGGATGTTGATAGAGAAGTACAGAGAAGGCCAGAGGGAGCTGTGTTGTGTTTTTGTAGATCTGGAGAAAGCTTATGACAGGGTGCCCAGAGAGGAACTGTGGTATTGTATGAGGAAGTCTGGAGTGGCAGAGAAGTATGTTAGAGCGGTGCAGGACATGTATGAGGACTGTAAGACAGTGGTGAGGTGTGCTGTAGGTGTGACAGAGGAGTTCAAGGTGGAGGTGGGACTGCATCAGGGATCAGCTCTGAGCCCCTTCTTGTTGCTATGGTGATGGACAGGCTGACAGACGAGGTTAGACAGGAATCTCAATGGACTATGATGTTTGCAGATGACATTGTGATCTGCAGTGAGAGCAGGGAACAGGTGGAGGAGAAGCTAGAGAGGTGGAGGTTTGTCCTGGAAAGGAGAGGAATGAAGGTTAGCCGCAGTAAGACAGAGTACATGTGTGTGAATGAGAGGGACCCAAGTGGAAGAGTGAGATTAGAGGGAGAAGAGATCAAGAAGGTGGAGGATTTTAAGTACTTAGGGTCAACAGTCCGGAGCAATGGACAGTGTGGAAAAGAGGTGAAGAAATGTGTACAAGCAGGATGGAACGGGTGGAGGAAAGTGTCAGGTGTGATGTGTGATAGAAGAGTTTCAGCTAAAATGAAAGGAAAGGTGTTCAAAACTGTGGTGAGACCAGCGATGTTGTTTGGTCTAGAGACAGTGTCACTGAGGAAAAGACAGGAGACAGAGCTGGAGGTAGCAGAGATGAAGATGCTGAGGTTCTCTCTGGAAGTGACCAGGATGGATAGGATCAGGAATGAGTTCATCAGAGGGACAGCACATGTTAGACGTTTTGGAGATAAAGTCAGAGAGGCCAGACTGAGATGGTTTGGACATGTCCAGAGGAGAGATAGTGAATATATTGGTAGAAGGATGCTGAGTTTTGAACTGCCAGGCAGGAGGCCTAGAGGAAGACCAAAGATGAGGTTTATGGATGTAGTGAAAGAGGACATGAAGGTAGTTGGTGTGAGAGAAGAGGATGCAGAAGACAGGGTTAGATGTAGGCAATTGATTTGCTGTGGCGACCCCTGAAGGGAAAAGGTGTAATGAGAAGAAGAAGATTTCAAAAAATGAATTTGAAACTGAGACAGAAAATGTATTGGCCCCTATGATTTGCTGGCAACATATTAATTGTGTACCCCTCCTGTTGCCTGAAGCCAGCTGGAACAGGCTTCAGCAACACCACAGCATGATCGTCTTATCTTTAAGGACATGGATGGATGGATGGATGGATGGATGGATGGATGGATGGATGGATGGATGGATGGATGGATGGTTGGATCGATGGATAGTCACATTAGATTTAAAACTTTCCTGGAAAGTTGTGTGTTTCTGAGTGTGTATTATTCTATGTACTGTAACTGGTAACTGTGATACTTTAGAGTCATGCACAGGGACACACATCAGTTGCTTGGGTGATATGAAGTGGCATCTGGGCTTTGTCTCTTTAAGAGCATCAGATAAAAACAGGTTACGCTGCACTACTGCCAGAGAGAGAACATCTGAGGACAACTGATATTACACAGACAGATATTGGAGGAGAGAGGAAGGACATGTCGAGGTGTTGTATGAACTGTAAATACCTCTGTAAATACCACTGAGAAGGTGTTGCAAAAGCTTTCCCTCTAATGATAGTTTTAGTTTTGTTTGCTTTTGCTTTGAGATATCGATTTTAAAGTAAAGGTTATAGACTAAGGTCTATGCTGTTAAATATGCTTATATTTTCTAGATAACACATCATTAAGCTTTACATAAATAAAGTTGTACATTATAACCATCTCTGTGACCATTAATGCCACAGTCAGGACAAACATATTTTTGTTGGCGATGGGTGTAACAATGAAGACATGTACATGTAAGCTTGTAAAGAACGTAAAGTAAGCTAAATGACATAAATGTAAATATTCTTTTTGCATTTGTCCTTTCTGAATTTCACCACTAGTACTGATTACCAGACAACGTGTTAAGAGTCTACTGTATTCATTTGTATGCCTTTACTCCAGACACAGGTGCGTCAAACAAATGCACTTTGTTTTTGCTGTTGAACAACCTTCAGATGGGTGACAGCAATAAAGCAGCTTTTCAGTTACAGGAGACTATTTGAATGTAAACATATATAAAAGTGACAGACTTCAAAACGCTGCAAATATCATGTTTATGTATGATAAACAAACGTTAAGTTGATCCGCAATGTGAAAAGATAACTTGTAAAGTTTAAATGTCAACACAGAACCTCCGATATTGGAAATGATTTTCTTGCAAGCTGATGTTAAAGCATCACTGCTTCTCTCTCCTCTGTTTTACAGTTACTCCATAAAGGTTTGATGATGCTGGACCTTTGCATTGCTATTTCCTCTGTCATGTAGGTTAGGGTTATTGTTTGCTGGTTTCATGTTTGAATTTGTCTTTTCTTTGCAACATGTTTAAATACTCATTTGGATAAATCATGGCGGGTCTGCAGACTGATATGGTACATCTTCTCTCCCAGTCAGTTTCTTATCTGGTCATCTTATGCCAGTTCAGTATGAGTCAGTCAACACGTAAGCCAGTAACACCAAAACAAATGCCAACAAAGAGTTTCAACACCATACTCTGCACGATAGAATGATAGTGTAACCTTTGCGTCTCTTTGTGTACGTTGCCATGGCGATTGCAGGTTGCTGTCCAGGATGGCAGGGATGAAGGAGCAGCAGTTCACAGAGGAGAAGCCCTTGCTGCCAGAGAAGCGAGGAGTGGACTCAGACATGGTCAGTCCACCTGTTTTATTTGTGTGCGTTTTCTGTGCTACTAATCGTCTTGTCGGAGAAATAACCGTCTGATTAATGTGAGCAGAATGATCCATTCTGAAACTCACGGTGAATTACGACAGAGATATTTGTGCTCATTAGCTGTGATGCTTTATAATTAGTCAATGTGTTTGTTTAGCAGTGGAGGAGGAAATTAATGAACCCCATCCAGCCCCGACACTCAGATAAAGACACTGAATAGATGAAAGCTCATTTGAATGGGGCTGCATGATGGAGGACAAAGATGAAAACAGAGGAGGGAATAGGCAGTAGGTGGTTACATAAACACCACATACTTGTGTCCACTTATTCCTAACCTAAGCAACGGGTTGAAGCTAAATCCAGGTCTCTGAAAAGTTAAAAGCCACTTGTTGTAGGCACAACAGAAATAGTACTACCATGCAAGAGACATTATTTGTGCTGATGCCATTCAGATTTTCCTTTTATATTTTTCTAGCATTAGGTATTAGTTGGTTATTATTCCTATAGGGCGGCATGATTCGGGGGAAAAAAATTAGACCTGCCATTTATGAGACAGCTTTTATTATCAGGGTGGGAAGATAACAGCGTCAAAATAATTACGGCCCAGAATAGCATTAAGATCATTATCTGACTTATTATTTTTCTGTTTATGAAAAGCCTCTTTTTCTGCTGAAGTTATCAGTGAGGCAGCAAATGAAGCCAGTCACTGTGTCAATGACGACCGACTTACCAAAATGTATGTCAAAATGAAACAACACCATGTGGAAATGCAGTAGGTCAAGGGTTTGTAACTCAGATAACATACATGCAAATATCTAATCTGTTATTGATTATCCATTTCTGCTACGTCAATTTAGTTGTGTGATTGTGTGACACTGCGGGTCGTCCATTTTGTTGTTATCTTGAAGCTTTGAAGTTCTCACATTTATATCTGCTGCAGCTCTCCTGCTCTGCTCATTTGAATTTTGGAGCTTCACAATGTTGTGAAAATGATGCTAATGGCCTTCAAGTACAGTTACTCTGTCATTACCTCCTGGCACAGTCTGACTCACTGTGTGTGTGTGTGTGTGTGTGTGTGTGTGTGTGTGTGTGTGTGTGTGTGTGTGTGTGTGTGTGTGTGTGTGTGTGTTTGGGGGGAAGGGTTCCATGTTCCAAGTATCATGGTTGTAGGTAACGGTTGTATGTCGACATTTTAATACAGTGGAATTTTGACTATTTTCTCTATTACTTTAGAGAAAGTTTGAAAAGGATCTTCAACTTGATCTTACTGCTGAAATAATGGAGAGCAGTATGAGTCTAGAAATTGTTTGGAGCTCCAAAGGCATAAAGCATTAAAAAAAGCATCTCTGAGATTTAAATACTATAAATATTTAAGTAATAAATATTGTAACACATATTTCATCAGAAAATGTCTCATTTCTCTATGGAGTTGTGGGAAAAGCTTGAAGATGCTTTTTCTCTCGTCCAAGAGAATTACTCCGTTTTTGGATGACAGGAGATTGTTTTCAAGCTTTTCCTACAAGTCCTGTTGACTTGAATCAACACAGAGATCTGCCGCGACCTGGTGGACTAAAAAACTCCACAGATTCATGAATGATGGGCGCTGCATGTTTTATGTTTGCTATATGTTGCTGCTCTGTCTCTCCAACACAGCAGGTTAAAGGAGAGGAGGCCCCAGGGGGCCCACCGTGCCCCGTCAGCCCCGCGCCCCCTAACCAACCCCCTACCCCCAGCCGCCCCACTCACCGCTGGCATGTCATCGCGCGGCACTGGCTCCGCCAGACTCGCCGTCGAACCAGTGGGGTCCTCCCGGTAACTACCAGAAGCACCAGAACAAGCAGAAATCTCTGAATGCAAATACTGTACACCGAATCATTTACACACAGGCATCACGGAGAACAGCTAAAGTCAGCTGGTTGAAAGACGGAACACCTGATGGCGTAGTGCAAAATCATGACACAGAATCATGAGAGAGAGATTCATCTAATGTCTCGTTAAAACACAATCACACACTAGACGCGTTTGTTCCCACCATCAGTGGCTGTAGAGGATTTATCTCCACCCAGAGTCTGTTCAGTGGAACAGCAGGAAACAGCACAGAATGATAGAAGGTCAACAAGCATTTCCTATTTACACAAGTAAAGATAGCGTCCTGTAAATTTGTTACATGTGAGTCCTGCATTGAAAATCTAAATGAAAATGTAAATGAATAATCACATATTAATATTCACACTGTTCAATGCACATTTTATGAATCTTACATTACTTTTATTATGAGCCTTTGACAGTGTAGCAACATTTAGAGCTGTGGTAATGGTGATTTTTAGCTGCTTTCATGAAGCTATAAATCCAGGACAAATTACACAACAGCAAACAGAGAAGCAACACATCTCCTCTGCGCCTTGGGTCTCGCCTCTCCAGGCGCTGAGCTCAGCTGCTGCACGTTCTCTACTTGCAGCATGACAGTTTTAGGAAGGAGAAGAGTGTCACCTGTTGGTCCGACCACCGTACTGTCATCACTAACACGTTCCCTCTGAAGAACCCATTTGCATGAAATCAACAGGGACTCAAGTTGCCCTTTTTAGTTGAATATTTCATTTTAGATCAGAACTGAATCTTCTGGGTTTCTTCCCCCTCACATCAACAAATGCTGATGTAACTATATAGTAGCGTTTTGAAATAGTATTATTTGAATTTGCGACAGGGGCAGCTTTGGGGGCTGTTGTCTATGGTGACATCTTTCTCTCTCTTTAGGTGTGTCCCTGATCTGACTTAGTTCACTCAGTGGAATGAGACTCCCATCCTTTGTTTTCCTGTCTTCACTGCTAATGACTTTAAACTTTCTTTACTCTATTCTCCAACCTCAATTCACCGATATTCCTTTTGACTTTGTATGTGTCTGGTTTACATCTTTAATCCTGTCATATTTTCTTTCAGAAACATCTTCAGAAATTCCCACATAACCTCACATACTACAAGCTCTTACTTGTGCATGTTTAACAAGGAAGCACTGTGGGATCCATCTGTATGACTGACCTCACAAGCATGTTCTTAATATTTTGTTGTTTTTTTTGACCAGATCTCCAGATGTATCTGCTCTGAATTTTACAAAGGCAACAAAGCAGGAATAAGTTTGTAGAGCTGAAACGAAAGGTTAAGATAGCCCAGCGTTAACTTCTGTGTTGAAAAATGACAAAAATCATTGCAGAAATTATTCATCTGCTCTTAATGACTGTCATTTCTAGCACATCAGTGTGCGCCAAATGATGGCTAACCTAACCTCAACCCAACTTTTAATGTCAAAACACCTCGAGACAAGACTCCTCCCAACCACATTCAACATTTTTCTTCAAAACACCCAAAGGCATTTTGTAGCATTTGGAAGTTACCTTTCCAAATGTTTTTGCTGGAGCAGCCACCGTTAAGGAAACAAGTTTGTCATCAAGCTTGTCTCTCAAATTCCAAATCTATTTTGGCAGTGGAGGAGTCAGACTGGTTTGCAGGAGTCTCCCCTTGCCGCTGTGGCCAGATGAAAAAGATGTCATCTTAATAGGCTGAGGCTTCAGCACGTCTTTGGGATAAAACACGATGATGTTTGTAGATGATTTTGAAGTTGCTTGCCGTGAGCAAAATCTGACTGCTGGTCTTTGTCTCATTCTATTTCAAACACAAGCTTCCTTCACTTCTTACTGCTGTTTTGCTCACAGTTTCCCGCATGCACTGCAAGTAGAGTATTTTTTACTGTCTCTACGACTAACAATAAGGGTATCTTTCAATGTGAAAGCAATGTAGAATGTATAAAACCGACACTATTCTGTCATCACTGTCTCTTTTCATAAGAAAAATGGAGGCTCTTGTCTATGTGACATACTAATGCACAGCACGACTAAATAAGTCACATCCATTTGGTGAAGTTTACTTGGAAAGCCTTGTCCTTTATGTTTATGAAGGGTAATAAATTTATTACAGCTTTCCTGTGTATGTTAGAGACAGCTAAGCACAAAATACTTTACTAAGATGCTTCTGGGAAACTGTCTGTGGTTTGGACCGACAGTCTTCATTCAGCTGGTGTTGCTCTTCTTAAAGTCAAACTGACTTCATCTCCAACCCTGGATGCACCCTTTACTAGGTGAACAGTGTGGTTACACGTCTTATCTTTTTCTATTTTTAATCCTTTTCTTCCTGTCTTCTATTTCTGCTTGTCTTCCTCTGCAGGAGAGCTGTGAACAGCTGATGCCAGCAGGAGATTGGAAGGTATGAAGTGACATGTGTGTGGTCGTTATGTTGAGATGGAGCCGTCCGTCTCTCCTCCAAAGTAATGAGAATGTCACATCTTTTGGGTTTTTTTTAAGTCAAATGTTCTTCATTTGTTTTTTTGCCTTCCCGTTCATGCTTGTTCGCGTGAGTAAAGAGAGAGAAAAGTAAGAGGACCGACAGAAGAGCTCGGCATCTGTGGTTTCACGAGAATACATATAACAAGTGTTAATAATAATGATAACAAGCCAGTCATCAGATAGAGGTGTGACTGTGTGTGTGTGTGTGTGTGTGTGTGTGTGTGTGTGTGTGTGTGTGTGTGTGTGTGTGTGTGTGTGTGTGTGTGTGTGTGTGTGTGCGACGATTAAATGTCTGATTAAAGATTAAAGATGACACATTAGATATATATGGATATATAATGTAAATATATATATATGTGTGTGTGTGTGTGTGTGTGTGTGTGTGTGTGTGTGTGTGTGTGTGTGTGTGTGTGTGTGTGTGTGTGTGTGTGTGTGTGTGTGTGTGTGTGAAACACCAGGTCATCGTAGGGTGACTTGATGTAGACATTGATATAATTAAAGATAGAAAATGATCTCCTTCCATATGTTTATCATGTAGCACTTCCATGACCAGGGACAAGCTGCATAGCAGTCTTGTGTCACAAGCTCACGCATACGATGTGTAAAAGAAGTAATAATTACAGTACGTAAATAAAACTACCTCATAAGATAAAATATTAACACTAATAAATAATAAAACAAAATATGATCAAAACAAATCAGATTATTTCCATTGTAGAAGAATTCCAGGTGCAGATTATTCTACCGTGTGGTGATGAGGAGTCTCATGGCCGGAGGGAGGAAGCTGTCACTGACCCTGTCTGGACCTGAATGCTGCTGCACCACCGGCCAGAGGGCAGCAGGCAGAGCAGTTTGTAGATTAATAATTATAATAGTCTTCTTACTACACTACCAGGTGTAGGAAGGCAGCATCATGCTGAGCATACTTCGCCACCGTCTTTAAAGCCTTACAGTTTAGGGAGGTGCAGCTGCCGGAGCAGGCAGAGGTGCATCCAGTCAGGATGTTCTGTATGTTGTTGCTGTATCCTGCAACTCATGTTGAATCCCTGCAGCCGATGGAGGAAGAAGAGCCATTCACTTGTTGATTTTGTATTGGAGTCTGGAGTCTGTGCGTTCAGTATGGAGACTGGTTTGATACTGGAGGCATCAAATTTCAAATTGTGACATCCAAATCTAGAGGGTACCATTTTACACAAACACAATTTTCAGTCAGGAAACCTTTCTCATATGAAAGCAAATATTTTTCACCAATCTTTAAATGAACAAATATTCACTTTTATATCCAGACTTAAACAGATTACTTTCATGTTAAGAACCTGATCATTTTTTTTCTAAATTTCCCTTTGCTATTTGAACTTAAAAGTAAATGCTTACTGCAAAGTATAGCTTGTGATGATGTAAGAAGGGACTTCATACATCGAATGAAAGTCTTTGTCTTTTTGTACGTGGGGTTTCGCACATAGCACAGCTCTGCTTGTTTATTTTTGTCAGACGTGTGCTGATTGTCAGACAGAATGACATTTTTCCCATGAAACACCTCTTTCACACTTAAACATGACAGTTCTAGGTTTCAGAACATAACAGCATTTGAAGAGCTGTGCTATCTTTAATTAAGCAGCCACTCGTGAAATGTGCATTTAAATAAAGCATAAAAAGTAATGCTTGGAATAATGGCAACCTTTTTAGAGACATTTTGTGTGTGTAGTAAAAGTTGACAGAGGTAATAATTTCCTTGACTCTCACTGCGACCTCTTGTTTAACAAGATAATGTAGTGTTAAGACATTGGCACACAACATTTTTAGGCACTTTCAGTACAGTATTCTTTAGGTGTGCTAAATGATTTTTGAGCAGTACTTTTAGCGAGCCCTGAGAGGAACTTGATATATACGTATGTACACAAAATCTGCTCTGTTTGGTTTTCCTAGCTCTATGTTCCAGTGAAAGCTCCTAGACACCTTAAGCTGCAGATGTTATGCATGTACTTCATTAAAAAAATGTTGCAGGAAAATAATTTCATCCTGCAAATCACTAACTGGTAACTGCGGAGATACTCTGCACACCATTTGCCCAAGGCAATGTTTAGCTCTAGAGTAGGGGTTGTCAAACTCATTTTCACCGAGGGCCACAGCATAACGGCTCTTCTCAAGGGGCCACATGTAACTTATAAATGTACATGTAACTCAATGTAATCTAAAATAAATGTGACTACTCCTCAATGTTAATTTACTCTGAATATATTAATATATTATTTATTCAAGTTACAAACATTACAGTTGCACAGAAAAAAAACATGTTTGCATGTTGCTGGGTTATAAAATAAATCCTTTTAATTTATGAGGTTCTGCACTGACTGCATGTAGCGTGTGTCTAACCAACACCAGCTCAGAATATAAAACCCTCTAAGCAACTATGAGAGTGACGCTACTCCACCAACAGCGGAGCCAGCTTGTGGATGGTAACAGTACTAACAGTAATGCTACCTTGTTTGCAAACTGAAAAAGTCAGTATAAAACACAGAAACTAGTTAAATTAAATTAAAAATTCTTCATTTTTGACTTGGCAGAGTGAGGTAATCTCTATCCCCGGCTGATTCTTCACACTTTGTTAGATGCACAAACCTTACTTGTACATTAAAGTCTATCAAACTTACCCAAGTTGTACATCACTTGAGGACAAATATCATCCTCCTTTCTTTCTCATAAAGAGTTTAATGAGCATCACATGAAATGGAGCATCTGGGGACAGAGCAGTGATTTATCCATCCCTTTTTTGTAAACGAGATGACTGTAATCGTCTCGTTTACAGCCGGTAATCAACCTCCCAACTGGCTAAGGGTAACAGGCGGGATACACCCCAGATAAGACGCCAGCACATTGCAGGGTCACGTGAAACAAACGCACGCTCACACTCACAGACAATTTGGTGTAGTTCAATTTGCCTATGCGGCATGTTTTTGGAGGTGGGGCTAATGCCAGAGAACCCTGAGAGAAGCCACACAGAGTACATACAAACAGAAAGGAATCGAACCCAGAACCTTCTTGCTGTGAAGCAACAGTGGTACCCACTGTGCTCCCGCACTGCCCCATATAAATCATATCTTGAATTTTGTAATTCTAAAGATGTGTCAGCCAACAGAGAAACTCTTGTGTTTCTAAGAGTCTGCTCTCTTTGTCTAGTTTACTCTCTAGATTCTCTGAACTACTGGTGTCAAAATCACAGGATTTAGCGCGACATCTCCTGTGAAGATGACCACAAAAAACCTTCTAAAACACAAACTTCACATCCCCACTAATTCTGGTCTAGATAAGTGTTATTGTCGACACCTAGTGGAATGATAAGTGACAGCTTTGTAGTCAGAATTAATTAGCAGCTGACTGCTTACTAAAGCTCCACAGCATTTCTGATCAAATTCATTTTTTAAGTTTAACCACACAAGCATTACCATGTACCATGTAAATTTTGATACACATACTCTTGGTGTGTATACTGTTGGTGAGGAACAACAAGAGTATAGGACTGAGAGCAGGGACGTTGAATGTTGGAACTACGACAGGAAAAGGTAGAGAGTTGGTTGACATGATGCAGAGAAGGAAGGTAGACTTACTGTGTGTCCAGGAGACCAGGTGGAAAGGTAGCAAGGCTAGAAGTTTAGGAGCAGGGTTCAAGTTGTTCTATCATGGTGTAGATGGGAAGAGGAATGAGGGAGTAGGAGTTATCTTGAAGGAGGAGTTTGTTAGGAATGTCCTGGAGGTAAAAAGAGTGTCAGATAGAGTGATGAGTCTGAAGCTAGAAATAGAAGGTGTGATGTTCAATGTTGTTAGTGGGTATACCCCACAGGTAGGATGTGAGCTGGAGGAGAAGGAGAAATTCTGGTTGGACTTTGATGAAGTGATGCAGAGCATACCTAGAAGTGGGAGAGTTGTCATTGGTGCAGACTTCAATGGACATGTTGGTGCAGGAAACAGAGGTGATGAGGAAGTGATGGGCAGGTTTGGTATCCAGGAGAGGAACGCAGAAGGACAGATGGTAGTTGACTTTGCAAAAAGGATGGAAATGGCTGTAGTGAATACTTTCTTCCAGAAGAGGCAGGAACATAGGGTGATGTAAAAGCCCTGAAAAGGGATTAATTAGTTCAAGCATACACGGACACAAACTTTCTCATGTCGGAAGTGTATTGACTGAGGGGAGAAAGAACGGTGTCCCTTAGTGTAGCCCCACGATCCTATGCTCCCCCTGCTGGAGCCTTCCGGTATTACTGCTGCTCCAGGTTCACTGTCAGCATCAAGAACAGAATTCTGTATTCAGCCTGCTGCAGCTAACAACAATTATTTCAAACATAGGATACATTCCAACATAGAAATGTAAAGATGTCACTATGTAGAAAACAATACACACCAGGCAACCGAACAACCTGCTACTGAACATAAATACATATTGCTCCATCTATCACAGTAGTTCTGCTGAGCTGTGACCATAAAGGTGCTTGATATGAATACCACATCTACACACACTGTAAACAAACATGGGATCATCTCAGCTGATTGGAGAGACGCGTCATAATCAAGCGCCACTGCAGGGTGAGATCCATCTATCACAGTGACCTATAAGAGTGGAGGTAGGAGCACACAGGTAGACTACATCTAGTGTAGACGGTGTAACCTGAAGGAGATCAGTGACTGTAAAGTAGTGGTAGGTGAGAGTGTAGCCAAACAGCATAGGATGGTGGTGTGTAGGATGACTCTGGTGGTGAGGAAGATGAAGAGGACAAAGGGAGAGCAGAAGACGAAATGGTGGAAGCTGAAAAAGGAAGAGTGTTGCATGACTTTTAGGAAGGAGTTAAGACAGGCTCTGGGTGGTCAGGATGTGCTTCCAGATGACTGGACAACTACAGCTAATGTGATCAGGGAGACAGGTAGGAGAGTACTTGGTGTGTCATCTGGAAGGAAAGTAGATAAGGAGACTTGGTGGTGGAATGAGGAGGTACAGGAGTGTATACAGAGAAAGAGGTTAGCTAAGAAGAAGTGGGACACTGAGAGGACTGAGGAGAGTAGACAGGAGTACAGGGAGATGCAGCGTAAGGTGAAGGTAGAGGTAGCAAAGGCCAAACAAGAAGCTTATGATGACTTGTATGCTAGGTTGGACAGTAAGGAGGGAGAGACTTATCTATACCGGTTGGCAAGGCAGAGAGACAGAGATGGGAAGAATGTGCAGCAGGTTAGGGTGATTAAGGATAGGGATGGAAGCCTATAGTGTGCCAGTAGTGTGATGGGAATATTGGAAAGAGTACTTTGAAGAGTTGATGAACGTAGAAAATAAGAGAGAACAAAGACTAGAAGACGTGGCTGTTGTGGACCAAAAAGTAGCAAAGATTAGTCAGGATGAAGTGAGGGCACTGAAGAGGATGAAGAGTGAAGGAGGTTTGGAAGTGTCTAGGAGAGGTGGCAGTAGAGTTTCTGACTGGGTTGTTCAACAGGATCTTAGATAGTGAGAAGATGCCTGAGGAATGGAGGAGAAGTGTGCTGGTGCCCATTTTTAAGAACAAGGGAGATGTGCAGAGTTGTGGCAACTACAGAGGAATAAAGCTGATGATCCATACAATGAAGTTATGGGAGAGAGTAGTGGAAGTTAGACTAAGGGCAGAAGTGAACATTTGTGAGCATCAGTACAGTTTCAGAAAAGTGTCAGGTGTGATGTGTGATAGAAGAGTTTCAGCTAAAATGAAAGGAAAGGTGTATAAAACTGTGGTGAGACCAGCGATGTTGTTTGGTCTAGAGACAGTGTCACTGAGGAAAAGACAGGAGACAGAGCTGGAGGTAGCAGAGATGAAGATGCTGAGGTTCTCTCTGGGAGTGACCAGGAAGGATAGGATCAGGAATGAGTACATCAGAGGGACAGCACATGTTAGAGGTCTTGGAGATAAAGTCAGAGAGGCCAGACTGAGATGGTTTGGACATGTCCAGAGGAGAGATAGTGAATATATTGGTAGAAGGATGCTGAGTTTTGAACTGCGAGGCAGGAGGCCTAGAGGAAGACCAAAGATGAGGTTTATGGATGTAATGAGGGAAGACATGAAGGTAGTTGGTGTGAGAGAAGAGGATGCAAAGGACAGGGTTAGATGGAGGCAATTGATTCGCTGTGGTGACCCCTGAAGGGAAAAGCCGAAAGGAAAAGAAGAATACCAGCGTGGGTGTGTAAAGCCAACACTGGCTATCGTAGTAACTAAATAGCGTCTTCAAATGAGAACAACACTGGCCCTCAATGCACTGTAACCCTAGTCACCCATCGATCCACAAGTGGAGTCAATAGGACTGTGCTGCATTAATAGCTGTAGATGGGCTCACTGTCTGCCATACAAACGGTAGCTGTCATGCATTGTATATAGTATGTTAGAATTAGTTACAGTAGACACTACACATCTCATTTATTTATATTTTCATTCAGTAAATTAAATTTAGAGAACATTAAATTTCATTATTCAGAGGATTAGAGAGTGGAAGAGGTAATGCAGTAGATTTGCTAAACTATTTTTTTTATCATTTAGTATCCAGTACACAGACTTGACTTGAGTTCAAACTTGAAATGCAGCAAAAAGCAATATAGCATGGAGTGTTTTGCCTGTAAATGGATGTAGAGGAAGTGTGTTGTTTTCCCCCAAAGAGGGAACAGACATCATCTGTGAAGCAGAAACTGATCATGGCTGGAGCAGTGGTGCTGATGAGACAGAGAGCCAGAATCTCCATAATAGACACAAAACTGCTGACCAATCCTGTGCAGGGGAGGAAACGGAATGAGCAAATCCTCTCCAGCTTCCGCCCATACCAGGTCTTGTTAGTTGCCTATAGAGTGTGAGAAGAAGGGGAGGGAAGGGAGGAGGTGGGTTTATGCTCTGAGCTGAAGAGTCTGGGTGGGAACAGAGCAGAGCAAACAAAGACACTGCAGCAGCCTGCAGCATTTATCATCCAGCTCCCCGTCCTGCACTGAGTACTCCCCAGGACCTAGTCCTTTAAAACAGGAGAGGTCTGGCTGCTCGACCACCTGTCTGTAAACCCATCTTCCTCCTCTACCTCCTCTTCTTCGTTGGCTGAGAGAGAACAGTGGAGCCATGCCTGAGTGCTGGGATGGGGTGAGTGTGTGAATATGGAAGGATGCATATTGTACCTGAGTATGTGTGTGTGTGTGTGTGTGTGTGTGTGTGTGTGTGTGTGTGTGTGTGTGTGTGTGTGTGTGTGTGTGTGTGTGTGCGTGTGTGTGTGTGTGTGTGCGTGCGTGCGTGCGTGCATGCGCGCGTGCACGCGTGTGTGTGACTGGATGATATAGGGAATGAATCTGTTATCACTGCTTCAGAGAATAATTTTCCATCTTTGCATATTGTCTTCCAACGTGTTTCTTTTCCCCTGTATTTACCTCTGAATGGTTTTTTTGTATATATTACGAGCTTAAATCAGTTCTTCTGACAGTCGTTGACATGCAGCAGTGCGACAGTGACCATAGAAAGTATTTTTTTATTACAGTATTCCCTTATGATAAGATATTACGGTGTTGGGTTAAACAAAATGGGTCATTCTTTCACAATGGCCCACTGACACAATTAGACTCGCTAATTTGCAAATGTGTCGATACCCATACCTCTGCGGATAAACATGTGACGTATGTGTGAATGTGCACGCTTCTCTTGCAGTATCACCCATTTTGACAGCGTTAAAACAGATGAACGAAGAACAAAAAAAGAACTTTGGCCACTGGGATTTTTTACTTCTTTTTTTGTGTTACTATTTTCAGTGGTGTAGATAAGATTATTGTTCTTTTATGGCCTCAGTTTGATTATATTAAGTAAATTCTGCCCCCACTTCACTTTAAATATCATTCCTATCTGCCAATTTTTTTTGAAAGATGCTTTTCAATATCTATTCTTGTAAATTCCTCGTGGGTGTTTGAAGGTCATCAGTAGTTCATGCATTTGTGAAAGGTCGCCGTGTCTTCAACAGAATCCAGTCTCTGAGAACAGACAGAGCAAAGCCTCTGATGCTATTAGAATGCTGATTGCAGATAACATTGATGTTGGTGCTGAAATAATAAAGAGATAATCTGGATGGATTAACTGCTAATTGCTGGCTGTGCGATGGAGCCACTGGGGGTTGGAGGATTATGCAGAATTTTAGCAGCTGCCTTCATCTAGAAACGTTTCTCATTTGTCAGCGGTAGTTACTGAAATCTCTGCAAAGTGTGTGTGACAGTATAGAGCTCTCGTTGTGTGGTGTGTGTGTGTGTGTGTGTGTGTGTGTGTGTGTGTGTGTGTGTGTGTGTGTGTGTGTGTGTGTGTGTGTGTGTGTGTGTGTGTGTGTGTGTGTGTGTGTGTGTGTGTGTGTGTGTGTGCCTACAATGCGCAGCTAGCAGTAACTTGTACCTCCTGCCTCCATTTTGATTTGGCTGGCTGTGACTAGTGGATCTTGAGAAAATGTGGGTCATGACGAGAGGTTTGGAAACACAACAAGCTAACTACCGGCGCATGTTTTTGAGGATCTTTGCTGTACACCAAAAATAAATCAAAGTGAGCAAAAAAGTCATTAATAGAATTTAAATTATTGTCTGATTTGTTCTCAGGTTGGAAAAAGATCAAATTTTGTAAATCTGGGATCAAAAGAATGCTTCCGGCTCAGAATCATATTAATATATGATGTGGCTTAGAATAAATTCTAAAATAAACTATATTTATCCACAGAATTCCATGTTTAGCGTTCTTTAATGTGTAATTCCAACTGTCATTTCCCACATTTCCTTCAGGAGTTTAAAAACAGTATTCAAACTTTTCTCTCCATATTTCTCGTCTTTCTTAGATGACTATATTTCGGTGTTATGGAGACGTGTCTACCTGAGGTCCAGTCAAGCAGCTTGCTAAATAATGAGTCTTGTTGAGGACGTATTGATGAGTCACTGCTCACACTGTGAAACAAATGACTGTGTGTGAACTATCAGAGTTTTTGTGTGTTTGACAGGAACATGATATTGAGACCCCGTATGGGATGCTTCATGTGATAATCCGTGGCGCACCCAAAGGAAACAAGCCTGCTATTCTCACCTACCACGATGTGGGACTGAACCGTGAGTATCCATGGAGTGTGTGCAGGTGTGTGTGTGTGTGTGTGTGTGTGTGTTTGTGTCTGTACGGTGTGACAGCTGTTCCAATCCTGTCTGCAAGGTGTTTCCACACCCAGCAGGTGTCAGAGTTCCTGCCTGCCTTCATTAGCACCAGCAGGCGTCATCATTCAGAGAAGAATGTCCAATTAGACAACTACAGTCAGTAAAATGTCCATCCATTCCTCTCATGGAAATGTGTTTTTAGCCCTCAAACAATGATCATCAACTTGATTTGCTGAAAACTGATGTTATGAAATTGCATCTGTAATGAATTTTCAGGATATAGATTTGAAGCCCCACATGGAAATGTTGAACCGTCACAACATCCACCCAAAGTCATCCCCTGAATGTTAGCCTTAAATTCATGCTGGTTAGTAGTTTAGTAAAGGAAGGGATACCAATATTAATATATGTGTGGGACAGGAAGGATACATACGTAGACAGAAGGAGAGAACATAAAATCGATGAAGGGCGTTTTGTCTTAATGTGTGATGTGTTGTGACAAAAATAGAAAAAAAAGGAAGAGATGAAGAAGCAAATAAAAGGGTGGGTGTCAGCAGTACTGATGAAATGTAGGTCAGAAAAACATCCCATCCCGTGGAGACATGTGGGCGGGGCCAGCAGATCTGACGGCGGCGCTGGGGCTCGAGAGGACGGTGTGTCCATCCAGCTCATCCATCTCTGCTCCCTGCAGACATGAGGTTCTGTCCACGGACTTATCGGGCCTCCTCATTTTTTTTTTTTTTTTTTTTTTACAAAATATGAATCAAAACAAGATAATTCAGTCCAAAACACCAGGGAAGAATAAAAAAAATACAACTGAAGAAGAAATAAAGTCAGACATGGTGTTGAATTAGACAACAGAATACAATAGACCAGGTTATACTAATGGACCAGGTTGTAGTAATAGTGGATTTCTCTGCTGCAGCAGCAAAGAAACACACCATTAGTATTCATATCTCGTCACACAATCACTCGGCTGTGGTGTGAAATCATAGAGGATGAAGCAGGGAAGCAAAAGAATGAAAAGAGTCAACCAGGACAAGAAAGGAAAAAATACGTCGTCTATTTGATCCATTTTCAGTAGATGGTTAGAATATTCTGCCAGTACATGATTAAAACTACAGAACATAAAAGAACAGGAATTTTTTTTAAAAAAGAGATAGATTGGAAATGTCAGGCGGGCAAAATGACTGAAGAAGAAGAATAGATAAAAGAGCAGGGAGTAGAGTGATGACAAACAAAGCGGCTTAAACAGGGCGAAAAAGAAAGTTCAGAGGGGGAAAGTGGGTCACGGAGCCAGTGGGAGTGCAAATGGTGAGTGCCGATCGATGATTCAGCATGAATCGCACGAGGAAGAGACTCCGCCTTCTCACCTCCGTCCTCACGTGGTGACAGGAGCGAACCAAACGCGGCCTTTTATAGCCTGCGTGCTTTTCATCTCTAACCTAGTTGTCATGCTAATCGGTCTGTTTAATTAGCACGAAATCAAGCAGAGCCCAAGGAAGGAACAAAGTTGTTGCGTTTGACTGCGTCTGACACACATGTGCTTAAAGTAGGCCAGCTCCAGAGGCAGCGGGAGGAGGAAAAACCCACATCTATTAAACATGGAGCTATTTCAGAATGCAATTTTTCAGGCTTCCTCTACTCAGTCCTGCATTTTATTTTAGAAATCCTCTTGAATCCTTCTCAAAATAAAGCTTTCATCCAAATAAGACAAGGAAAGAGATTATGTTTAGTCTTTTAGGTTTTAAATATGATTCTAATTCCTCATAATCCTTTCCTATAACCCCCTGCTAGGTGAGGAGGAGAAAGGAGGAATTGGTCCAGTCCATCCATCCATCCATCCGTCCGTCTGTCCATCCAGTAAATTAAAATTTGTCATGAGCTTTTATATCTGAGAAAAAAAAAATTGTGCATATTATTTAAATGAGAAAAAAAGGGTTTCAAATATTTTATACATTCAATGATTTTTTTTAAAAATTTATTATACTTGAAATATTTTTCCACAAAGCTTTCAGAACTGAATGGCCTTTGTTTAATCATTTATTTCCTTTAATTTTTTTCATTTCGTTATTTAAATGTCCATCATTCTCTGACTTGGTTTGTCTCACATCACGGTTTCTGTTCAAAACACCTCGATATTTCTTGACAGTTCTTGACTATTTTGTATGAAACATATTATAAAACCCCTCACTGGTAAAGAAACAGATTACAAAACAGGTGGAATGATTTCAGCAGTCGACAGATAGTCGAACACGATAAAGAAATCTGTCTAATCCAACCTGGATATACGAGAAAACTAACCTTTTCTAACTAAATCCAATAACAAGAATCTGCACTTAATGTTTTCCATGTCGCAAATGTTTTTGACTTCTCCTTCTGGCACAGGATCAGCTGCACAGACGGTGCCTTCAAGGACCTGTCTGAGTGTGACTCATGTTTGATGCCATCACATTCCTCCGATCTCATCCCTCCATACACACCCTGAACCCCCCCCTCACACACAAACACACACACACACACACACACATACACTGCATGTCTCCATCTTCTCACCTCTGCTTCCTCTGCTTATAGTATTTTTCCTCCCCCCTTTGCTCTCCTGCAGACAAGCTGTGCTTCAACACGTTCTTCAACAATGAGGACATGCAGGAGATCACCAAGCACTTTGTGATTTGCCATGTTGATGCTCCAGGACAGCAGATTGGAGCGTCACAGTTGCCCCAGGGGTATGAAAAAAAATATGGAACTAATGCATGCATACTTACGGTCATGACCCAACATTAACTTGATAGTGAGCACTAATAGATTAATAATTGCTCATTACTGGTATGTGTTTGTTGAAATTTGATGCCATTGTGACTAGAGGTTCTCTCCGTCCAGGTACCAGTACCCCACTATGGACCAGCTGGCTGGGATGCTGCCCACTGTGGTGCAGCACTTTGGGTTGGTGCTCTTAAACATATTCCACATGAATTCTCAGAGCTGGCAAAGCTAAAGAGTCTGCAGGGACATTGTGAACTCTTTTTACCACGAGCTGGTGAAAACAAACGGAGCAAAGACCTTTTGTTGCTGCAAAATAAAAGTAAAATACTGACACAAAATGTGTGTGTTTCCTTTAACAAATTCAAAGATGCATAAAGCAATCACAAGAAGACACTTCTCCTTTGCAGTCCTGATTCTTTGCGTTGCGGATGCATACTTAGATTCCTGAACACTTTCAGAGGATTGTAGAGGAGACAATATCAAATTAATGTTGTTTCTTGCCAAAAGCATCTGATTATAATCTGGCCATCCGGTTGAAGCCACTTCTGAGATGCACTGCACTTTGCTATGCACAAGCAGACAAGACAGCACATTGAGTCTGCGCTGCCAACATTAGCATTCCGCACCAGCATTCAGGCAGCAGACACTTCTAGCTTCTGAAAGGTTTTGCAATTGAATGTCATTATTTCTCCTTATAACTGCCTTATTTTAATGGAATAACCATATTTTTCAGGTTCAAGAGCATCGTTGGGATCGGAGTGGGAGCTGGGGCTTACATTCTGGCCAAGTTTGCTGTAAGTTACATCCTTGTTTTCCTCTCCCTCGTGCTAATCAATGCTAATTATACTAAAACTGCTTCCTTGACTAACCTTATATTTCTACGTTTCCTCTGCTCATAGCTAATCTTCCCCGACCTGGTGGAGGGTTTGGTTCTGCTCAACATAGACCCCAATGGCAAAGGCTGGATTGACTGGGCAGCCACCAAGGTGTCATCTCCTGCAACATACTGGGGTTTTGTGAAATTCACACCTCCTATTTACTGACAGAGATAATCTCTCGTTTTACCCCCAGCTGTCAGGTCTGACCAGCGCTCTGCCAGATACTGTGCTGCCTCATCTTTTCAGCCAGGTGATTTTACTGTGAAGGATTCAATCTGGATGATTTTGGCGTTCTTTTACTGTTTTCTTTCTTTTCTTTTTTTTTTTTGGTGAATCTTAAATTTTTAAAAAATGGCTTTCCCAAATCAAATGAAGGAAGTGAAGTTACTTTTGTGTAGAGGCAGCCTGATGTGCTTTGTGTCTCTCAGGAGGAGCTGATGAACAACACGGAGCTGGTGCAGAGCTACCGACAGCAGATCAACAACACCATCAACCAGTTCAACCTGCAGCTTTTCTGGAACATGTACAACAGGTGGAGGAAGAGGATTTTCCCACATTTATATGCTTTTATCAAACACCCAAACACTTTATCTTAACAATAGTTGTGTCTTGTTTTCTAAAGCCGGAGGGACCTGGAGATGAATCGCAGTGGGACGGTGCTCAACGCCAAGACCCTGAAGTGAGTCTGCAACAACCTGAATAACCCGAATACCTGGAAAAATGTGTTTGTTTTAACCTGAGAGCATTGTGCTCCATAGAAGAGCTGAATCAGTCAGCAATTTTAGAATATTTGGAAGTTTGGAATTTAAAAGCAAACTGTTAAAATACAGCGTTTTGCTTTGTCTAGAATTAAAAATAATTTATTTATCATGGTAATAATTTGCAGCTTAATACCAATGCTGAGAGTGGTCAGGATGATAAATTATGAAGAACAATTACTGTGAATATGAGTTTAATTAGGATTGTATTTTGTTTCCACGGCTAAAACTTGTATTTATCATCTAGCGTTTTACTATGAGTGAGATTCCAGTTTCCAGATCGTTACCCCAAAACTTTTCAGTATATTCCAAACTAAACTTGTTCACACACCTCATGTAATTATGGGTTTTACTTTTAGAAAATTTATGGATTTCAATGTTTACTTTTATTTATCTAAGAAATACAGTACAGTATATCTTTTCTAACAAAAATAAACTCAGCAGGAAAAAATAAATATCAAGTTTATTTAAAAAGTGGCAAATATACAGTATAAAGAGCAGTTATTGTGAATGTAAGCTCAGTAATGATCTCCTCCAGGCAAACAAAATCTGAAATGTTCCTGCAGGTGTCCTGTGATGCTGGTGGTGGGGGACAATGCCCCCGCTGAGGAAGGAGTGGTGAGTCATTCACCCCCTCACACCCCCCCCAAAAAAAAAAAAAAAAAAAAAAAAAAACACATCGTACCAACATCTAATATAGCTTGTAGATCCTCACTGCAACTCGTCTTATTTAGAGAAACAGAAACAAGTCGTCCAGCGTCGGTCTGGTTCTCCCTCTCTACAACGCTGCATTTGAATGATCCTAAAGGTGTGTGTGTGTGTGTGTGTGTGTGTGTGTGTGTGTGTGTGTGTGTGTGTGTGTGTGTGTGTCAGTGTGTGTTCTCCGGGGACCAGATGGCTTGGCTCTGTCTCACGGGTTTCCTAGTTTGAATTGGCCCAGATATTTACGCTTCTGCACCAGTTAATCTGCTGCATGTTGGAATTTAAATCAAATCACTCCTCCGTCCAGTGGAGAAATGGGGCAGAGGTGTGTGGAGGGAGGGGGCTGTTATAAAACATCTTGGACAGATAGAAAGATGGAGAGATGCAAAGTGACGGGGAAATGGAGAGAAGGCAATGGATGGAAATGAGGGCTGTTTACTAGACATGACAGATGGAGGTCATGTAAATATTTTATACCCCCCCCACACACACACACACACATGACCACTTGAGGCTGCTGCCTTTACCTCCACTCATAGGACGCATCCCTTCACACACCGTTGCACATTTCACACTCCTATTTCATGCAATGCAAAGCATTCGCCACTGCAAGGTGTAAAGGTGGTTTGTCGTCCGACACTTTATCCTCAAATGAAGCTTCTTTATAAAACTCTTCATCACCAGAGCTTTAAGACGTTTGATATTTCTGTTATTTATAGAAATTAAACATGTTTGGGCAATGGAATATTTATTTTGGCTTTTTAAGGATTAAAGATTAAACTCAACAAGATGTCAAACCATATTTCATGTGTTTATCCACGTACGTGTGTAGGCGTGCGTGTGTGTGTGTGTGTGTGTGTGTGTGTGTGTGTGTGTGTGTGTGTGTGTCTGTGTGTCTGTGTGTGTGTGTGTGTGTGTGTGTGTGTGTGTGTGTGTGTGTGTGTGTGTGTGTGTGTGTGTCTGTGTGTCTGTGTGTGTGTGTGTGTGTGTGTGTGTGTGTGTGTGTGTGTGTGTGTGTCTGTGTGTCTGTGTGTGTGTGTGTGTGTGTGTGTGTGTGTGTGTGTGTGTGTGTGTGTGTGTGTGCACTGCGGCTGTACTGTCAGCCTGTGTGACTCATCTCTGCAGCACACTGCAGCATCTGGGTTACTCACACACACACACACACACACACACACACACACACACACACACACACACACACACACACACACACGGATGGATGGATGGAGTCTCCATACACACGTTCGACTCTCATCACCTTTTGCAGATCAGACGATGTAGTTGTTTTGGTTTTTCTGTTCAACTTGCTGTTTTGTCTTTAATAAGGTGGAGTGTAACTCCAAACTGGACCCGACCAACACCACCTTCCTAAAGGTAACGCGCTCCACTTCAATCTACACCTGCCATCTTTTACTATTGAACAATAAAAGAGTTGTCAGTGGCAGCCTTTATGTAGTCCAGCTTTTTTTATTTTTGTACCAACCATGTAATTCTTTTCATTTGATGTCAAAAACAGTAAATATTTCATAGTCAAATAAATAGTTGATCAGTTCTGCTGCGAGAGCAGCAACGGACAGACTGGTGATTTACCTGGGGCCGCCTCAGCTTCAGTCAGAGGGATGTGACATCATAGACCATTGAACAAAAATCCTTTGAACACATTTAGCTGTAGCTTTAGCCGCAGCTGAAATGTGGGGAGCATGTATACAGCTCTAGTTCTTCTACCTATGCCAACCACTACCTTTCCTCTCGTGTTAGATGGCCGACTCTGGTGGACTTCCTCAGCTCACGCAGGTAAAAATCCCAGCAGTCTTCAAACGCACCATCCATATGTGACCCCTTCAGCTCATTGACCTATTGTATTCCAGCCTGGCAAGCTGACAGAAGCTTTCAAGTACTTCCTGCAAGGAATGGGCTACAGTAAGTATCCAATCAAAATACACCGTGTCACATTTTATATTAATACTTCTGCCCGTCTAAGATTTCCTGTAACCGTTTGATTCAGCAGCACTGTTTCAGATGATGTGTTTGATGCAGGGGGACACGTGTTAATCTTGCACTCTGTCTCCCTTGCCCCCGTTCTCTCAGTCGCTTATGTGAAGGATCGGAGGTTGAGTGGAGGGCCAGGTACTTCCTCCTCCCTGTTCACCTCTGACCTCTAATGGCTGCCCTGTTCGACGACTCTGGCATTTTAAACTTTAATTTAATTAGATTTTGTGATGAATACAATATTTTTGGGCTGTTAAAATTACTTTTATGTTTGCTATCATTTATATATACTTTTTTTGTTTGATTCCAAGGACATTAAAACCCATTTTTATTTTATCAAAAGATAATTTTTCCTCGTAAGGAAAAATATACTGCCCTCACTTTCTCCTCCCCTCATTCCTTTTGCCATTGCATTTTCAGTACTGCTCTTTGCATGGCCTTCAGCTAGCCTTGAGCAAAGTTTCTAACAGATGACGGCGTCTCCCACAGTGCGATTGTAATAGGTAAAAAGGGGAATGGTCAACAGAACAAAACATAATTCTTAATCTGTAATAAAATGGAAAGTTAACATAATTAAAACAACGACCTATACATTTTTTTTTAAACTCTTGTGAACCCATCAGCACCATAGTGGTGCATTTTTTGGGGTGTTGGACTGACTACTCCTGACCACAAATATGATAATAGTATTGTTCTATGTACTCAGGAACAACAACCTCACCCTAACAACTTCATATGACACCTATAATTGCAAGTCAAAGTTGAATGGGCCAAATTTATTACTACTTTCTGTCACCTACCAAAAACAGTCAGTGTTACACAAATAATAAACAACACTAATGTAGTACTCCTTCAGATGTCCTTTGAGGTTCAAATGTAAAGATTAATATAATATACCACATACACTGATGTGAGATGTGACAGTAGCGCTTCAGACTTAGACCAAAACTATTGCAAGTGGTGTTGTTCACTCTATAAAGACAAATATAATCAAGCTACGTTTGAATATGAAGGAGAAGTTTGATTGAATATTTCTTTCCTTGGCTTTGAATCAAACTATATTTCAGCCTAATTTTGAAATGAAAGCTCACATGTCTCAGATTAAGATTTAAATTAGGCAACGTTGATCAAATGTAATACAGATTTTCCACTACATAACCTATTTCTTACTTAAATGTTTTAGCCACCACATTTTAGTATACTATCAGGCTTTAATTTGACACCTGTTAGCGGCTGTTTTGTGTTATGTTTGAAAACAACAGTCAGAATTGTTACCAGGCGGCTACATAAAAGATGACAGAGAGGATTAATGCACACAAACATGTGAAGAGAAAGTCAGAGGACGACAGCAGTGTCTGTTCAGGAAGCTATTACCCTACTATAGAATAAGAATAAAAACAAGTGAAGGTTTTGTCACTTTGTTAACACCAGAATATAATTTTTACCACTATCGTGTTGAAAAGCAATTTTAATACAGACCTGATAAAACTAAAGCAATGCACTCCATCTGATCTGGTGCGGTTCCATCGTGGTGAAGCTCTGCTCTTGGAGGAGAACTCGGCTGTGGGGTTGCTTCAGTGCATGGTGCTGGTTCTCTGTGTGAACAGCATTCATGAACAACCTGCGGCTTTTTGGAGCCACTCAGCAACCTTTTCTCACCAGCTACCAAAAAGAGTATCCTTCCCCATTAGCATGTCCTCCCCACATCTCCCCAACATCAACAGAACGCAGTTGTTTTTTTTTAATAAGACGCCCTGATGCTGAATTCTCCCTCCACCCCTCCTCTCCCCGTCATCCCAGTGCCCTCCGCCAGTATGACCCGCCTGGTTCGCTCCAGGACGGCCTCCTTGACCAGCGCCAGCTCCATGGATGGGTCCCGCTCCCGGGCCTGCACCCACTCTGACAGCACCGAGGGAGTGGGAACGGTCACCCACACCATGGAGGTGTCCTGCTAAGAAGTCAGCCAGCTGTGCAAAGAGGAAGGGAGGGGGTAGATGGGTGAAAGAGAGAGGCGGTAAGGAATGATGGGTGAAGTTCACCAAGATGGATGGCTCTCTTCCTTCATCTGTCTCCTCCAGGTCTCTCTGTCTGCCCCCTTCTGCCCTGAGTCACTGTAAGATACCATAAGTAATACTAAGAACCTCTAACCACTCCTGTCACCTCACCCAAACAGTTTAACTGTTGGTTTCCTCACAGTGTCTTTCTTGTGTTTGCAAAGTGTCTCCTTATTCTTTGCCTGAACTTCTATAACCTGCACCCCCGACAAAACACACACACACGCACACACAGACACACACACACACACACACACACACACACACACACACACACACACACACACACACACACACACACACACACAGCAATATGTGATAATGAGCTGCTGTAAATCTTGTGAGACAAGTAAAAGTTGCAGATTTAGCTGAGAAGCAGAACTTTTATTGTTCAGCAGAATGACTGAAGGGGTTTCTTATGCATTAGTAGTTTGTAAACAGTAAAGCAATGTTGGACATATCTCTCTCTGGTGTAGGAAAGTTGGTTGTTTCTGTCCATGAGTCACAGGTCAGCTTCAGAAGAGGTGTGTCCAGAGTTCCACAGACAGCAGAACACAGCTTGTTGTAGCCGAGTGCACCTGTAGTGCTTAGAGAGGATTTATTAGCTTACTTAGTGCTTTACTAGCTCACACCACATTGATTTAAACTGCGCCCCATAATATTTCAAGTCAAACTTGTAAACATGCATGAGAAAGAGTGTTCTCAGCAGTCACGTGTATTCCACATGTCAGCGTATGGATGGAATGTCATCAAGCATGCTTCTCCATTGAGGACTTCAAATCCATCTCACACATCTTTACACGTTAGGGTTTGAGACGTTAGGCTGGACTCTTACTGTGAACAGGGAAATATTTTTATCTCAGCAGAAGAATTGAGCTGCTTCACAACACTACGGATAATCCACAACTATGAGACATTATCCCATCCGCACCCATCAGTACTCTACACACGACTACAAACCATTTTTACTTCCCTCTGGAGTAACATTAGAGTAATGTTTAAGAGTGCACCTTTTAGCTTTGTAACATCCCATATTTCATAGACAAAACAGAAATTAAATATAGTGTTGAGTGTTTATTAATATGTATTTGCATGTGAATGTGACAGTAATGTTAGAGTAGTATCTAGGGATAGAGCATTCTCCATTACTGCTGGTGGGTTAGATAGACCCTTGATGCATCATCAGTCTGTAACTCCAGTGTATAGACGTGGTTCTGGCCACAGTCGGCTCTTTGTGGTCTCTAAAGTGACAATCACACCCTGACTCAAACCAAACCCCACCGGGGGACCGAGGCAGGACCAGGCTGACCCCACTCCCTTTGTGGGTCACCACCAAAGAACTCACAGCCTTCCCTTACAACGCTCTGCCCCTCTTTGTTGATATACCAAAGCTACCTATACTAAATATCATATTGACTATAGAAACACACACACAAGCACACAAATCACACACATGCACAACACTTCAAGCATCTCATATGGAGGCACTGTGGGCTGTGCTTTGTAAGGGGACTAAGCCAAAGACAGAAATACACAAACCCATCACACGCAAGATGGAAGTCATGATGTGGTCAATGTGTCTCTTGATCCGCTGAGTTAACATACTCTCATTGATATAGCATGTGTGTAGGTCTAGACTTAGTGATGCTGTGTGCTGTTTTCTGCTGTAATACTGGACCACCTTGTCAATGGGAGATGGGGTCCCTTGGTTTTGTGGTGTGCTAGTTAGTGTGCAGTGTTCATAGTCACCCTGTCCTGTTTCCAGTTTTACCCTTTGCTCCCCTTGTCAAAAGGGGAATAGCTTCCAATCGCTAAGGCGTGCGCTTTCCAAGGGTGGCCTGTAAGGGGCGGGGCTTTTTTGGAGCCATTTGGGCACCAAGCTCAGAATGTAGGGCAACTCCCAGCCACCTTAAAAAAACAACCCCTTTCCCTCTAAAAAAAAATCGCAAGGTGCCCCGGCTCTCACAGGCAAACCCAGTCGCACCCTCAAGGGCTATCAGCTGAAGTCACTTTTAAAATGTTGGTAGAGTTAGTCGTGTGTCTGAGCACCACGGGCCCAGTGACAGCAGCAGATCGATGGGGGATAGCACCAGAACACGGAGAGAGATTGTGAGTGAATGTTAATGGAAAAAGAATGTGTTTCTGTCAGAGTTGTTGAGCTGTCTGTTTAGAAAGACACAAACAGGTGGAGGGAGAGATTATGAGAAGACGATAAAAGGCCTCAGTGACTCCTTTCAGAGCCTCATAGATGAATCTGATGCAATTGGTATACAATCATCTTTCACTGTTTTCTCATGTTCACTAAGCTATATTCTGCCATCTACACATCGGTTCCCTCCTACACCACTTCTACACAAACTGCCTAGGGGGCTCCTGAATGTATTCTTTCCCTTTCTTGAAGTGGTGTACAGTATCGTCAACCCACGCCTCTCCGAACCCCCCCCCCCCCCCCCACTATGGATTGCACTTCCATCCCTGACATTCAACCCTGTATCTGAAATCTCTCTCCTTCCTGCTCCTCTTCAAGGTCTATAAGTAGTTCAGTAGTGATTTTTGAACGTCAACAGTAAGCTGGCACTGGATCAGTTTGTATAGACCTTGGTCCTCCTTGCACTTGTAGATACATTTTATTTATAGAGTGAGTTACCCTAACTGAACGCTCTAGCACTGCTGTATTGTGAAAAAAAAAACCCAACTTCATATACTTTAGTTCCCTTTTTTTATGACAACAATAGGTTGCAGTCTCCTCTTGGTAGAATATTAGTTCATGTGTACTACTACTATTCTTCTTACTGCCATTATTATTGATTTGTATTGAGCAATAACTTTGTTTTCTTTCATTTGAATTGTTTCATATTGTGGGAATTTTCCCTATGAGCTTGTTTCAATTCACGTCAGTAGAAAGACTCTTACCTGCTTTGTTGTCAGATGTGTAATGTAAAATTTAAATATATGATGTAAATACATATACAAAGTAAACTCTCTCTGTCCATGTACTGGTCAAGCAACAAGTAACAAATAAAGACTTCCTGTCAGAACTTCAAGAGTCAGGTGACCTTTTTTTTTTTTTTTTCTGAACCAGCGTTTTCTAATTACAGGTCATCAGATGGAAACACGGCTTCATTCATGAACACTACTTTGTTTTGTTTTGTAATCCAGTATTTGGTTTTAATAATAATAATGATGATAATAAGAGGAAGAATGTAGCAATATAAAATACTTATCTTCATACACTAGATGTTTTATACCACATCAAAATGAAATATAATCTCAAATTATCTTTATAATGACAGTGTTATGAATGCAGCATCTATGGCGGCGTTCAGACTGCAGACATCGGATTCCAATCAGATTCCTTTTCATATCTGATTTTTAGGGCTGACTGTTCAACACTGTTTTTAGCAAGTGTCCAAATGGGATCTTTCTCTGTTCAGACTGGGCCACATTATTGGCCGAGCTGACAGGTTGCCATAGCAACAACGTCGGGACGGAGGTTTCGTCCAAGCTCCGTAGCGCGCATTGGCTCTTGCATCACGTGGAGCGACAAATGCGATATGAAACTACCTCCCCGATGTGGTTTCAATCCGTCTCACAAAAATGTAACTGTCAAAAGTCAGTCATTCTCAATCTGGATGGGCTAAAAATCGGATTTTGGCTGCCGGTCTGAACGCAGATTTGTGCTGACAAGAGTTTGCTTAACACAAGTTATTGTGCTTTTGGTAATTGTTTTGTCCATTGTGGCGTTGATGCGACACTTTCTACAAAGGTGGTTATTCAGTAAAATTTCCAGCAATTGGCTCCAAAAGTAAAAAAAACTTTATTTAATCATCGCTTTCCCAAATAGTCGTTTATAAAGAGGATTAAACGTGAGTCAGTCTCTTCCTTTCTGGTAGACTTCTGACATCTACATGAAGTCTTTGGTTTCAACCACAGAAATAATTCAGTTTAATAAATGAAACTGTAGGAGATGATAAAGAGGGAAGCAAAGCGCTGACAACAACAGTTTTACACTCAATAAAATTTAAGTATAGACAAGGATAAATTTAACATACTAATTTAACCATTTTGCCAATGCTTTATTTATCATCGATCTTCGTTTTGCTGACCATTTTCCTGCAGACCTCATTTGAAAACAAGTTTTTATAGAAAGTGTTTTCTCTTTCATGAGAAGATAACCTTATAAGACAGAATCTTAGCGTTACTGTAGACGTGTAGCATCTGGTCTACGGGGCTGTAGTTCAGGGAGTAAATGTTGGGAGTCATCTTGGTGATGAAGACTCCAATGTCGAACCTCTCCACACCCGTCATGGTGTCAAACGAGTAGAAGATCTCTTCGATGGTTTTGTCTACGTATCGAGTGGCATACAGCACACCACAAATCATGAAAGTATTGGTCACTCCCTGCTTGTAAACTGAGGTGTGCCATGTTTGGGTGAGCCTCAGTTCTTCGCCATCCGTCATCTTTGACAACACAATGTTTCCATGGTCCTGAGTGGTGGTATAGACGACCCAAACGCCAGACTCATCTGTCATCAGGTCCATGTCGGTGAAGTGGTAGCACTCATCAAGGTGGCAGAAGTTACTCTTTGAGTTATACCTACAAACAGAAGCAGTGCACTAATGTTTTCACATTAAACCAAGGGGGACAGGACGGCTGCCGGTGGGGGGGGGTCATCATCTGTCATTAAGCCTTTTTTTGGGGGGCATTATGGTGGTTTATAAATTCGACTGACTGTAAGGTCATTTTAGTAGTTGGTGCCATTTCTCATACTATTTTTCAAAAACACCTTCCACTATTTAATTTTTCGAACCTTTGCTGTTTACATCAGGGGTGCTCACACTTTTTCAGCATGTGAGCTACTTATGAAATGACCATGTCAAAATGACCTTCCTACTACAAAAATGCAAAACATATGTTTATTAAATATGAGGGGAATTCTTTATAACACCTTTAAAATCACTGCTATCCGGACAACCAGCCTTTTAGCTCCTTCACCTTTCTCTTTCTCAGCTCCCGTTTCAGCAAAGTTGTCGTTGTAGTTTCTGTGAACGGTCTAAAAATGCCCCCACTGCATTGCGCTTCTTGGATATTGCCATGGTGGCAGATGAGGCAACAGTATTTCGAAAAAGTCATAGTTAAAAAAAAGACCCTCCCTCCCATTCCACATGAAAATGCTAAGTTGTTGTTTTCTTACTTGGTCCAACTCCCCCACTCATTTTTATAATTTTTTAAAGTTTCAGACAAAAAAAACGAGGGCCAAAATTTGTAGGTAACTCGCTAGCTAACTTGTTGTTGTTGTCATTTTTTAAACCCAAAATACCGTCAAGATCGACTGGTTGATGCATTGAGCACCCCTGGTTTCCATTCGTCTGTTACCATGGTTACCAACTGAACTTTCATTTGGAGACTGGGGTGTGTCTGTCCATCAATGCTGTCTGTTTGCATCTCATGTGGTGATTTAAAATGTCATAAATCTTTTTTTCTAAATTTTGAGAAGTAATTTTTTTTTCCTAAGACGTAGATATAACAACTTGATGTTCTGGCATCACTCAGTCTAAACTTTGGTTTTCTAGTCGCAGATAAAGTATTTCATGCTTATATTTTATGTTGTTAACTAACAGGTTCTTGTTTTTCATGTTAATACCTGACTAATGTGCTAATTATGAGTAATTGGTAAGCTACCCCAGCTACATTGCATCAGCAGAACCCCTAGAAACCCTGAAGCCTCGTACCTGGTGCCCGGAGGAAGCTTTAGGTTGATTACAGTCTTGGCCGTGAGGTTGAATCGACAAACAGCATCCTGGTTATAACAGTTGTAGTATAAGGCTTCACCATACAGCACAGCATTTGGACCCTGGATAGTGTTGGTGGTTGGGTTAGCAGTGTGGATCAGGGTATTACCTGCAGGAAATAAAACACCATGTAAATGAAAAAATGAAGTATTAGTTTACTTTCTATTCTTTTATTTTTTTTCATTAAAAAAAAACCCAAAGAAAGTAATGAATGACTTATTTTTTCTGCCTATATTTATGTTATGTTGTCCTGTCTAATTGGTAAAATGTTTAACATACTGATGTTTAGTATCTCCATTAGGCTGCCTGACTATTAGAACAACAAGCCGACATCATATGACAGCGTAGGCAATACAAGTCATGCTCTAATCCTTTTTTTTTCTATAGAATGTTTTCTCTATGAAATTTAGCTATTGGTTGGCAGCATTTCTTTGTTTTGTTTGTTTTCGCCAATAGGTGTGATGACTTGAGTAACTAGAAGTGAAACTTTGTGAAACACTATGTTTCACAAACACACAGTGTTTCACACTGTATATTTGACAAATCAAGCCGTAAAAGCTAAAACACTGCAGCTCCTTACCTGGAACGCTCTTCCCAATGACGAGAGAGCTCAGGCTGGAGTAACGACGGACATAGTTGGAGAATTTGTTCCCAGAGGTCAACATTACGACCCAGTACCAATCCTCTTTCCCCACCTCTGGCTTGGGATCCTGACCCCAGGCTCCATAAATGTAGGAGCCAGGGTACTCCCCTGCTGTATACACCCTGGGCCCACTTATGTTCTTAAAATCACCATGGGGACAATCTGCTGATGAAGAAATGACAACAAGGAGAGAAATAGTACAAATATCGACCATCATGAAGATCAGGGAGATGAGAGAGTCCAAAAGGTGTTCGTTCTGGATCAGTTATCAAAATCAGACTATTCAGAAATAAACATCAGACTACACATCCCCACACTCCAGTGTGACTCCTGGACATACCACGTTCAGGACGTCTTGTGGGATGGATGCTGGGCTGTAAGTCATGCCTGCACTGGTCCAGGTCTCTCTTCAAGCGCTGGTTGTCTTGTTGTCCCTTCACCACCTGCAACGTGTCGAACATCTCCATCTCCTCCATCTCCTCTTTTAGGTCCTCCAGCTGAGAGACAGCGGGAGAGCACACGTCCGGTCAAATATGCTGAGTGTGGGATCAATCTAATTCAGATTCACCGGCGTCTCAATAAAACACTTGATTCCCAGCCAACACAAATGACACATTAACTCATGTTTGGAACACAGCTCCTCCATGGAACCCAGCTTTTAAAGATAAAAACTCAGTCAAGTTGCAGAGAGAGCTCTGAAGGTATTGTGTTTTTGTTTTTGAAGAAGCAAGAGTGTGTCTGACGTTTTGGGGCAGCAGTGTATTTTCATTCAAATGCAATAAATAAATCTAGCTTGCACACAGTTGTTGCCCTGCAGAGTGATGTCAACACCCATATCAGCATGTCGCTGTCTTTACCTGTTTGGTGGCGTCAACAGTCAGACGCTGGTATCGCCGGGAGGTGCTGTTGAGCCTGTCGAGGAGCTGACGGATCTCCAGCAGCTCGTTCTCCACCACCTGCAGGCTGACAACTCCATACAGATCTCCATCATCCTCTTTCTCCAGAATTGACACGTCTCCTTCCAGCTGGGGCAGACGCCGCTTCAAACCGAGCAGAAGAATCTCCAGGTCTAAAGTCTGCAGAAAAAGCAGAAATCATAGCCGATAAAAACGGTTTGTTCTTCACAGTCTTGCTTGAAGACATCATGCAGTGAGTTACCTGCTGTGGCGTGATGTCACTGTTGCATTTTGAAGCGCCTTCCTCCACCGTACTGAGTTTTTCACGTGGGAATATATTTTGTGAATTCTCAAACTCACACACACACTTGTCCTGTGAAGGTGCCTAAAATAAAATTAAGATTATTAACAAGTCATCTTTATATATATACATACGTATATACGTATATATATATATATATATATATATATATATATATATATATATATATACGTATATATATATATATATATATATATATATATACTGTATATATTCCAGAGTTTTCATACCTGTTGAGTGAGGCTGACAAGAGCCCACAGAAGAGTGATCCCACGCAACATCATGGTGGGTCTCCTACAGAGTGAGCACTGACTGTGAGCAAAAGTGTAAAGTATCACAGTTCCTTCTAGATTTGATCACTTCCTCCTTGTGGTTGAGGTTGCAGCAGCTTCACAAATTTTCCACATACTAAATCAAAAAAGTTCAAAAATATTTTGAAAAGAAAATGTTCCTGTTGGACATTGCATAAAAGCAAGAAGAACATGGTGAACTGAGTAATACTTCGGGCTTGGAATGTGAAATGTGTAATTTCAACACCAGTGGAGGCAGATTAAACAATTATTAGTCAATCATTATTTATTCAGCACTTTTCAAACAAACAAAAACCAAAAAAGAAATTTCTACAAAACAGCATCAAATCCACTTTGACTAAGAACATTGGATCCCCCCCAGCCCACAAAGATAAAGAAAAACTGACTAAAAGTGCTAAAAGTAGACTGAATGAATCTATCTGGATTGTTTAAGACCCCAATGAGGATGTTTCTGAATGCGCGTTTCTGTCACCCAGGTCATAGCGCCTGGGTGACAGAGACAACACTGATTGGCAGCTGTGGTCAGCGGCTAAAAAGAACGTAATTGAGACACATCCAGAAACGTGATGTGGAAATGTGGAAGTGAAGGTGAACTTCCACCACTGAAGTTAATTTCCAGTATTTCACAAGCATATGAGCCAAGACTGAATCTCGTTCTTTCCCACGTGTTGGCAGATGGATACAACATCAGCTGAGACCGGATCTCGTTCTTTACCGTGTTGGCGGATGAATATAACATCAGCTGAGACCGGATCTCGTTCTTTACCGTGTTGGCGGATGAATATAACATCAGCTGAGACCGGATCTCGTTCTTTACCGTGTTGGCGGATGGATATAACATCAGCTGAGACCGGATCTCGTTCTCTTTGTTGGAGTAAAGACGTAGCTCGTGTGTTCACGTGACTTTTACCTTTCTTTTCATTCTTTATCATTGTTTACATAACTTGTATATAATTAATTACCCACAGGTAAAGTCTGCGTGTCTATTGGTTGATAAATACATTTGTTGTTTCGTAATTTGGGGGATTGGGGGGGGGGGGTTTACAAGGCTGGAAGGGATTAAAATGATTGTATTTATTTTAAATTGGGAAATGTTGTCTGACTTACAAGCCCAATCACGAAACAAATTAAACTTGTATCTTGAGGTTCTACTGCATCAGGGATAAACTCACACCTTACCATCCACCCTGTAGATGGAATCTCAATTTTAAACAATAAAAATAAAGTAATCACACAGACTCTGTAGGAATAAGTTGATTTAATAGAATATTTAATTATTATTATATTCAGATCTACTGGTGCCCTGATGAGAAGCAGCGATTTTACATCATTCTGATTCGATAACCTGCATAGATTACTGAATGTATTGTGCATTTGTGTAATATTCTAGCAACATTTCTGCAGAGGATATTGTGAGTAGATAACAAGTGTTGCATAAATTAAGGGGGAAATGTCAGAAATTCCTGAGTTTGCAATCAGTTGTGTGAAACAGTTTGACATTAGTTTGACATCCTTGTGGTTTTGAAATTCTGTCGTGACTCACTGACAATGAGAAACAGGAAAGTGAGTTTGTTTTTGAATCTGAAGCGATAAGAGGAAGAGAAGACTCCAGCACTAACTACTTCTGACTTTGTCTCTTCACCAGCTTTGAACATGCTGCTGCTGCTTCTACTGCTGCTGGCACCCGTGAGTCTTATTCCATGTCCTAAATCGAGGAGAACAGTGGAAGATAACTGCCTTTCATGACTCTATGCTGCTGCTTTTGTTCCACCACTTTGACGCATGTGGCTGCAGGGTCATAGTCAGGCTCAGCGTGTGTTGGGCCTGAGGAGGAACGGATCGTGTGTGTGTCCGGT
This sequence comes from Antennarius striatus, assembly GCF_040054535.1. Classification (NCBI taxonomy): domain Eukaryota; kingdom Metazoa; phylum Chordata; class Actinopteri; order Lophiiformes; family Antennariidae; genus Antennarius; species Antennarius striatus. Next base: position 5,134,376 of record NC_090779.1, on the reverse strand, counting down.
GGACTTCAGCCGGTGGTCGTTCCCCGCCCTGAAGTACGAAGCTGTGCTGCAGCAGATTCAGACGTGTGAAGTGTCTTTAGATGCCCTGCAGGAACAGGTGAGCGCTCAGGATGACTGCTTCTTCATGCAGACTGCATCTCATGCTGTCCACAGAGTTCACGGCTGTAGGGCAGCCTGAGCTGGAGTACAGGAGGACCGCTGCAAACTGCTCCGTATTTCACAATCTTAGATCTGGAAAAAAGGACATGATTTCACTTGTTTTGACAGATATTCACTATTTTTTTTATCTTTATCTTATTTTCTAGATTAGAAGTTTCTTTATGATTTCTTGAACTTCCCTGCATGATTACTAAAGTATCTATCTATCAATCTGTCTGTCTGTCTGTCTGCCTATCTGTCTATCTATCTATATTATTCAGAGCTTATTTTTCCCATTTTAGCTGCTCTTTGTCATGATTTTCCAAAAGGCCATATCTTTGTTTTTTGTATATTATATCCAACTTTGAAGTTGTTTTTATATCATTACATAAATTGCATATAAGACAACTTTAGAATGTTGGTAAGAAATATATGTTTACTCACTGTAGAACCCAATAAGAAGTAAAGGTACACAGTACCCAGTAACTTAAACATTAGTTTGTATTGGCCCGACTTACATTTATTCTAAATTGGTATTGTGATAGGATTCACATTCTGATTCTTGAAACTATCACGTGACTGAATGCTCAGCTCACCTGACTTGCACTACATGTGACTTAAAAAAGTAACATCACACAATGTAGGAAAATGTGAGAAAAGATGGAAGAATCCTGATTCTGTGTCCAGTTACGGAGAGGGAAGAGCTTATGTTTGTGTTTTTGCAGGTGGAACTGTCCAATCAGGATCTCCCTCGATTTCAAGATGTGGTTCAGAATATCACAGCCAGACTGGAGCCTTACCAGTACCTGCACCACCAGGGCTTGTATACGGCCTTGTCTCTGCGTCTGCTGGGCAAGGAGCTAAGCCAACTGGAAACTGACATCACTGCCGTCCACAGCCAGCTGAACAACGAACAAACACAGAAGCTCTCCAAAGAGGTAGAGCAGAACGCGTAGAAATGTCTCCAGAAAAGGTTGAGCAACAGCCTGCAAGACTAACATGAGGGCAAACGTCACCAGTCAGTAGAAAAAATAAGAATCTAATAGAGCAGATTAAAACACATTTACCCTTATTGAGTTTATACTAACAACAAAATAAGATCTCATCACTGGAATTAAGCCATTACACATTAATAACACAAAGTAACAGGAGGTCAGCTATTTGAAATTTTTGAAGTTGCATTTAATGGGTTTTACAGTTGGGTATTGCAGTAAATTGTTTTATCACATCACATTATATTGCAAAATAGACACTTTTGACAAGTATTGCCAGTATTTTTGCCTTCCCATCATACTGGACAGGCAGAAAAAACAGGTAACGCAACATGTATATTTAAATTGTCTTGGTTACCTTGTAACTAAAAACTATGTGTGTGTGTGTGTGTGTGTGTGTGTGTGTGTGTGTGTGTGTGTGTGTGTGTGTGTGTGTGTGTGTGTGTGTGTGTGTGTGTGTGTGTGTGTGTGTTAGGTGGTTAAATTGCGTAGAGATGTAGACAAGATGCAGATGTCAAACACCATCAACATGAAGACAGTTAAAGAGAAACTACGCTACCTGAAGAACAGCGCCGAGTCCTGCAAATCAATCCCCAAAGACTTCAGAGGTATGTACTGAACACCTGAGTAAAACTGCCCTCACTCATTCGTTACAACAACTGTCAGTCATACCTATATGCCTTAAATTTGCCAGAAAAAGAAACCTTGTTGCTCATCCACAGGCCACAGTTTGCATTTGGAAATAAATTATTGAAAGGCCAGTTGTGGTGTAAATAACATTAGGAAAATCATAATATTTTTTAATTGTTTAATTGTTAAATGAAAAAAAATATTTGAACATGTAAAATTGTAAAACAATTTAAGTGTCATGACAGCGCAAGTCCTCATCAGAAAGTCAGAGTGAAGTTTCTTGGAAATAAATTTCCTCTTAAAGTGCTGGTGATCTATGAGGATCTTCCCCCTGCCCAGTATACAGAATGTAGAAACATGAACCACCAGCAGATGGCGGTGTTTCACCCAAAAATATTTTTTTTAAATGAATGAAAGAAAACAGGATACAAACTGATAAATATACTAAACTTCAGAAGTCTTTTGGATTGATTGATTGATTGATTGATTGATTGATTGATTGATTCTTTTTCTTGGAATGATTATATGTTCTGCATCCATATTGTAGCACCTTCAGAATTTTGGCCCTTGGTGTGTGCTGTGCCTCTGCAGTCAACAGTCAAATTATAATCAACACTTCATGACAAACAGAAGCTAAAGTCTAAAATGTCTGCCGGAACCTTAACATTATCTAAGACCTGAAGCTAATGCATAAGTCAGTGGTAGCCATATGTTAATTTTCATCTTTCGTAAATTATTCAGTAATGTTTAATAAACGACGCCAGGCCACAGCCGCCCCTGAAACATTTCCAAGACCATGTTAACATTAATGGATGCCATCACATGTAGATATTTCAGTGCATTCACAGTGTTTAAATAGAAACAGCAAACATCAAACTTTAAACGTGGTACAGCTTCGTAGGTCATGTGTGTCAGGCTATGACTGGTGATACGTACAGTACCATCAAAACAGATAGCTGGATGGATAGATAGATAGATAGATAGATAGATAGATAGATAGATAGATAGATAGATAGATAGATAGATAGATAGATAGATAGATAGATAGATAGATAGATAGATAGATAGATAGATACAAGGATTAATGGATCAAAACTGGAGAAGTAAATAAAAATTACTTTCAAGTGTTAGATATGAAAGTTTGAATATTTAGCTACAAATCAGGGTTTTTTTAATGCAACACATTGATCAGAGTGGAGCTATCCTGGTGTGTGTATTCTGTATGTACATCTGTTATATCTAAGTTTCAATTTTCATGATCCTGTCTTCTGTGTTCCAATACAAGTCCTCCATCCAGGGTTCTACTGGGGACTGTAGGGTACATCCCTGATATTCAGGTTCTTTCAACTGTCTTTGTTTCCAGGTCGTGACCAGTACTGTCTCAAGGGCCTCATCACCAAAATTAGTGATCCCATCATCAGTAAGATCAGTCCCCACGGTAAGAACTTCATCTCTGGGTCATGGGGCAAACAGGCGCAGATAAATGAAGAGGAGATGAAGAACAGCTACTGGGTTCAGCCTCTTGTCCACAACCACATCTGGGGCAACACTTTGCGTGTGTACCAACATTATGAAGACTTCATGGCCTCAGTTAACCACAAGGACTTCACCTTTGCTCCATCCCATAGTCATAAGAACAGCAATGAGGGTCCTAATGCTGTTCTATATGGTGAAGCGCTGTACTACCACTGCTACCGCTCGGCGGACGTCTGCCGCTACGACCTGAAGAGTAACGCCATCGAACGGGTCACTCTCCCAGGGTCCGGAGTGGGGTTCAACAACAAGTTCCCCTATTGTTACTATGACTGCCGTGCCAATAGTGATATTGACATGGAGGCAGATGAGACAGGACTTTGGGCCCTCTATGCTACTGTTGGTAACCACGGAAACCTAGTGGTGAGCCGGCTAGAATGGGACAGTGATGCTAAAACGCTCAATGTCTCACAAACGTGGGAGACTAGGTTGTTCAAGAAGGCGGTGAGCAATGCTTTCATGGTGTGTGGCGTGATGTATGCCACGCGTTACGTGGATGAAAATCGTGAAGAGGTGTTCTACGCCTTTGACACATCAACAGGCAGGGAAGACAACACACTAGCACTGCCACTGGAGAAGGTGGCTAAAGGTGTGGCCAGTCTCAGCTACAACCCCACCAACAAGCAGCTCTACATGTACAATGACGGCTATCTGCTGGCCTACGAGGTCAAATTCTGAGCTAAAACACTGTTAATGATTACAAGCGGTTGTGTTACCATTACTAGGATAGTCGTGTTAAGAAACCAGTTCACTACAGGAAGAAACAAAGGTGAAAGACGAGCTTAAAGACTACTTACTGTTTCACAGACAAGGACGCCACCTTGGTTTAAAATGCTCTTTTATTAAATATTCACAAATAGCATCTTAGTATTTTAGAATATTAATCATTATGACCAATTTATATGAGAGAACATGTGGCGACTAATTTCTGTAACATTTGTTTGTTAATATGTGATTGTGTTGTTGGATGTAGGTGTGCAAGTAGTGATTTGGGATCTGTTTCAACTATCTTTTTTTTTAGAAAAATACTTTTGTTTTCTGTTTCAGAAATGCAATTATTTTTGTTGTGAGATAAAAATATCAAAGTTAATAAATATAAACCTTTACTCTATTGTTTGTGTAGTGCGTTTATACTGGGTCTACTTCATGATGTTAAACCATGGCTCAGCGGTAGAGTAATCGTCTTGAAGACAGGAACGCCCCACCATCGGGGATTCGAATCCCACTCTTGCCAGAAAATCCAACTGAGTGTGAGTTGGATGTTCGGCCACTGCCGAGGGCCCTTGAGCAAGGCGCCGTCCCCCCTACAAGCTGCCTTGGGGCACGTTACAGAAGCCGCTGCCCGTCACTCTGCCTCCTGACGCGTGTAGTTTGATGTGTACCTGTATGTACTAACTGCATGCTTACTGGCCCCCTTGTGTGTTGTGTTCAGGGGGACTGTATACTATACCAACCTTAGTGATGATGTAATTTCCCTTGCGGGATAAATAAAGTATACTTCTTCTTCTTCTTAACAAACTTGTTTCAGGTGTTCAGTATTAGCTTAGCTTTGCAACATTAGCTTATATGCCAAGCTGCCTGGGTTTAGTCTAGTGCAGGGCTTCTCAATTGTTTTCTGTTTTCTGTTAAGTCCCCCCTACAGAGAAGAAAACATTTTGCATCTGTGTACGCTCTATTAATTGCAGAACCATTACATGCAGCTGTGAAATCGCCTCTGCCACCTGCTGGAGCAGATGTGCAATTACACTCTATTCTGGTGCATTGCTTGACAACATTATCATCTGTTGTTAGCATTAGGTCCTTCATCTGCATAGACCTGTAAGAGTAGGCCCCATATCCCATTATTTGTCCATCCAACTCTGTACTGGCTGGAGAACAAAGAGTATATTTGTGTGTCATACATTTTTTGAGTTGAAGCCACATGATGAAAAGCTTTGAGAGGTAAAACTTTTGAGTCTTAAACCACATAAAAAAGTTATGCTAATGGATTCACAAGTTTCAAAAAGTGACCAAAAAGAATTCTGTCAAATGTAGAACCAAACAACAATTGCTGATTTTTTTTAAATCATTCCCAGTCTCAAAGAGAAATTTAATGGGAACCTTAGAGCTGAGGAGAATATGGATCTCCATGGATGGTGAGAATGTCCAGTGTGATACAAAGATGGTGGAGAGAGAGGAAGTAGGACCAGGTCGGGTCTGGATGGTAGGCTGACAAAACATCAGGATAGCCCACTGCTCCTGAGAATCTTCCTGATTAAAACCAGATCCATCACCCACAATGTGGATGAACTAGAATGATAACTCACCACCAACAACTATGTATATAACTGCAGCATTATCTTCATCAGAGACATGACTTCAGTCATGAATCCCCGACACTGCAATTCAGCTGGTGGACCGCACGCTACACCAGCAAGACAGAACCAGAGCCTCAGGTAAAATCTCTGTGGAGGCGACCAAAGCCACAAATGAGGATAATCTCCCTTAGTTACAGCACTGTTTTTTAAGCACACCTTGGGAATTCTTTGAACATTACAACCACAATATGAGTACAAAAGTACACATGTACACTGCACTCTCATAAATGAAGAACTGTGTGGACAATATAAACAAAGTTAGGCATAAAAGAGGCCAAGGAGGCCTACAAATGGAAAATTGAGGAGCACTTCACTAGAAATAAACCTAGAAAAGTGTGGTATTACAACAAATGTTTAACTACAGTGACAATAAACAGGCCATGGCGGCGTCTCACAGGCAGATAAACGGAACCATTTCTTTGCCCGCTTTAAGGCTGTAAGGCCAAATATGGTCACACAGTATTTACCGCTGTCCTGTGGTACCCAACTGAGGCTTCAGGAACAGGAAGTGAGATGTCAATACCAGAAGGGTTGCTGGCCCAGGCGAGGTACTGGGGAAGGAACCAAAAGTCCATGCCAGTGAGCTGACTGGGGTGTTCATTAAAATCTCTCATTCCCTGTCACAGGCCACCACCCCACAGCTATATTGGCTATATTGTCACACAATGTAGCTGAGACCAAAATAAATGAAGGAAAATGATGATAAAATCATAAATATTGGTTAAAAAAATTTGCAGAATAATAATTTATGGTTTAATGTTGAGTTAAATTATAGAAGGCAGGGGTTTTGAAACACTAAGATTAGCCATTTCGCGCATGACCTTAACTCTCCACAAGAGGGCCTCGATCTGACTGAGGGGGGAAACAGGAAAAAGCCAAAAAGGAAGTCAGGTCACAAAATAAGATGCACCTTGTCAAAATAAAACTTCCCCCATGCAAATAATAATTACAAAACCAAAACAGAATATATGCATACAAAGAATAGAATAGAACAGCAGAATAGCCCTTAGGAGATTACAAGTAAAATATTGATATATTAAACACAAATATTACATTTGGAGTGTGGGAGAAATTACATGTGAAGTTTATTGATTTTTTTTTTCTCTCCCAAGCAAGATACTGCTGTTCTACAGCCGTCAATATGTATTTCATGCTGCAGGTAAACACATCTATAACTGTTATTCAAGGCTCATGGGGCACAACATAAATGTATAGATCACACTATTATATACTGTATTAACTCAAAATAGATGAAGCACATACATGAGACCAGTGAGTGTTTTGGCCACTAGGGTGCGCTACCAGCTAGAAACAAACAGCAGTGGCTCCATTGGGCTCGGTGGTCTTCATTAATTCACACAATCACAAATTCAGCTCATTGTGAAATAAACAACCTGTGGATCAGACAGAGCAATTATTAAAAGATCAGGTCCGACCAAATTATCCACAACCATTGTTTTTAATTGTTATGTGTGCTTTACTAGAGATGGCTTTGTGAGTGTGTCGATGCATTCATTCAACCACTCAATCAATCAATCAAGTTTTATTTATATAGCGCTTAATCATGGCAGCAGACATTTCAAAGCGCTTTAACAGACAGAGAAACCCAACTGAACCCTCCAGAGCAAGCATAAGCGATAGTGGCGGGGAAAAACTCCCTCGATGAGGAAGAAACTCCAGGCAGGACCCAGACTCTTTTGGGCGGCCATCCGCCTCGACGGGTTGGGTGGAAAAGAAATCAAAGGAAGATAAGAACAGCATCAGAGAGAGAGAGACAGAGAGAGAGTGACAGATAGGCCAGATAGAGACAGTATCAATATGGTTAAGGTTGCTAAAGTCAAGGCACAATTACAGCTGCGTGGATGACTGTATGGTGGCACGGAGGAAGAAAGGAAGCAGGACCCCAGCCGATGGATAGTTGAGGGGTGGTACTGGTGGGCTTGGAGGAGAAGGTCCACAGTACATGGATAGATGGGGGAGATACTGGTGGGCTCGGAGGTGCAGGTCCACAGAGGAAGGTCCACAGCGGATGGGCGGATGAGGGGTGGAACAGTATGGTGGCACGGAGGAAAAAGGAAGCCGGACCCCAGGCGATAATTAGGTTAGGGGTGGTACTGGTGGGATGGGAGGAGCAGGTCCATAGCAGATGGGCGGATGAGGGGTGAACCTGAGAAAAACCTGTGAGGACATAGAGCACAGAGACTCCAGGGAAGAAGTTTAGTTAGTAGGGTGTGATTGGAGACTTGGAGAGTGACATCAGAGAGGAGGAGGAGTAACAGAGATGGTTGGAGAGAAGGGGGGAGGAGAGAGGAACTCAGTGAGTCTGGACGTTGGGTCTCCAGCAGTGTAGGTCTATATGAAAATAAACGTAGTAACCTAAGTTGCCATTAATTGTAAAATTTATGAAAAAGAAAAGTTTTAAGTCTAGTCTTAAATAGTGAGAGTGTGTCTGCCCCCCGAACTGAGGTAGGGAGGTGGTTCCACAATAGGGAGGCTTGATAGCAAAAGGCTCTAGCCCCCGTCCTACTTTTATAAATTCTAGGAACCACCAGTAGGCCAGTATGTTGAGAGAGTATTTTAAAATCTATCCTAGCTTTCACAGGAAGCCAGTGCAGAGAAGCCAGCACAGGAGAAATATGGTCTCTGGCACTGGTCCTGGTCAGAACCTGGTCTCTGGCACTGGTCCTGGTCAGAACACGGGCGGCAGCATTCTGAATTAGTTGAAGAGTCTTCAGCAACTTTTTGGGGCAGCCTGAAAAAAGTGCGTTACAGTAATCTAGTCTGGAAGTGATGAAAGCGTGGATTAATTTCTCTGCATCATTCTGTTTTAAAATATGCCTGATTTTAGCAATGTTTCGGAGATGGAAAAAGGCCGTAATAGAAACCTGCTTAATGTGTGTGTTAAACGAGAGATCCTGATCAAAGATGACACCTAGGTCCCTCGCAGTGGTTTTGGCCTCAAAAGTAATGCCATCCAAGGTTACATCACTGGGCACTACATCCCTAACAGTTTTTTGGCCGAGCACAACAACCTCAGACGCAAAAAGTTATTCGTCATCCAATCTTTAATCCCTTTGATACACGCCTGTAATTTGCACAACTGGCTGACTTCGTCAGGTTTAATCGAGAGATATAATTGTGTATCATCGGCATAACAATGGAAGTTGATGGAGTGTTTCCTTATCAAATTACCCAGAGGAAGCATGTACAAGATAAACAGTATTGGACCAAGAACCGAGCCTTGAGGAACTCCATAACTAACTGTATTTGACTGAGAGGAGTTGTTATTAACGTGAACAAACTGGGAACGGTCAGTTAAATAGGACTTAAACCACATCAGTGCTGATCCCTTAATACCAATTGTTTGGTCCAGTCGTGCCAGAAGAATATTGTGGTCAATTGTGTCAAACGCCGCACTAAGGTCCAAGAGAACCAGTATAGAAACAAGTCCTCTGTCTGAAGCGGTTCATTCAGTCATCCATGAATTCACTCATTCATTCATTCATCTTCTTGAATGAATGAATCTACGGTCAAATTCAGAGTGGTTGATTCACATAAATTACAGGTTTTTGGAGGTGCGAGGCATCCAGAGACCCAACACAGACACCAGGAGAACATACAAACTCTACACAGCGGTGAACCTTCTTCCTGTCAGCTTTGATTGACTGAACTTGTGTGCAGTGATTTTATTAATGAGCATTGAAGATTACAATAAATATTGGATTCTCATCTTCAGTTTGTCTCAAAGTAAAGAGGTTTGATGATTAACTTCCCAGATGGTTTAAAACCCACCTGAGCATCTGACAGCTCCACCGATGCCTCTGAGATACCAGCAAAATGGTTGAATAACTAATTAATTATAATAATTTTAAAAATTTAAGTTTTCCTTCAGTGGAGAGAACCAAACCTTACTTGACTTGCTTGTTACAGCGATATTATAATCTACAAACCAAGAGATGGTTGTAACTTCCTTTAATGATCAAAACTAGCATTTTTTCCACAATGCGCTGGCGACACATCAAGGGTGTACCCTGCCTCTCGCCCGTAGCCAGGAGGGATAGGCTTAAATAAATATAAAATGAGCCTATAAAAGAAGGTGACATACATAAGTATGGCTGAAAGCTATATTTTGATTGAATCAAGTTTGCAGACCTACTTTTTCTTTTATCCTTTAAAAAACAGATTATCTTCACTACAATCTTTAATCCCCTTTCTGGACACTCTGAGAGTGTTTTTATGAACATTGATCCTTTTCTCTGATACCATTTAACACAGCAGTATAGAAAACGTCTCCCCTTTTCAAAATAACACGTTTATTAGCTTCTTTTTTATGAGGTTGCATCATACTTTATATTTCCTCTCAAGATTTGTACATTTTCTTTGCTAATTGTAGTGTGGCGCACAATATACACATCAGAGGGGGTTTATTGTAGTACTGCTTGAGTCCTGCAGGGGGAGTCGTGCTCTTACCTCGCCTGCAGAGGGACAGATGTTCTGCTGCTGTGGCCTGGTTTCCCGTTTCTGCCTGGCTGCCTTTCAGACACACCCAGAGCTGGGCTCACATAATGACAGACCTGCTGCCTTAAACAGAACCTCAACTTCACAGTCGGCTCTTTACTGCCTCTGTGGTCAGGTTGATTTCATGGTTCTGTTCAGCGAAAATAGCCTTGGGGGGACATGCATGTTCTGTAATAACACCCTAGGATACTGAAACATTTTGTTAACCTTCACAGTAGCAATTTATATCTTCAAACCCTCTCTTTTGTTGTGGAAACCAGGCCCTGTCAGCAAAGATGTACAGACCAGTCACTGGAAGATAATCATCTAGGGACAGAATAGGAATAAAAACGCGCGATTTAACATCTGAGCTGACTTTATGGGTTATTTGAATCTCAGGAGATCCGCTTGATGCTAAATATCCTTACACTTTTTTAGACTTTTCTACGATATCACTACAGGCTGCATGAACTCATGGTTTACTGTGGGATCCTTTTAAATCCCCTCTCTGTGTCCCAATGACATCTCCAATAGTTTACCCCTCTCCAGGTCTCATTTTAAGTATGCGCACCATGCAGGCATTTTGCCCACTGGATTATTAAAATTATTACTGAATAGCAACAACACTGGGAGTCCTCAGCAGCGACAGGCTTGGTTTGCTGCATGTTGTTCCCTCCCGTCATTAGTTTCTGTGTCTTAGAAATAAATTCTGACAAATTAAAACAAAAATAAATATCGCAGTAACTGGAGGAGGAAACTGACCACACATCAGTCCTGCTGGACCATGTCTTTGTTCTTGTCTCCTCCTCCTGTGTCCTCCCATCATCCTGACTGTCTCATCGTACTCATTGTCTTCACCTGTGCCCCACTTCACCTGTGTTCCATTCTTTTTCCCTGCTAGTTTGATATGTGTCATCTCACTAGCCCATTTCTGGTGTTCATGTGTCCCCAGGTGTGGCCTCGCCTTCCTTTAGACTTTACAGTAACAAGTTTAGGAGAAGTAGAAGACGAATACGATGATGTTCTCTGTGTCAGACGCTGCTCTGACACAGAGAACATCATCGTACTCACTGCCAGGAAGTCATCCTGATTCCTCTAAGGCAGGATCACGTCACTACTACACTCTGTCAGCCTCTATGCATCATCATCATCATTATCATCGTCACCATCATTGCTTATAAATACGTAATGCTCACATTAAAGAGTCCATTCTCTACACACACCATTTATCACTCTGCCAGTATCAAGTACAGATAATTGCCAGGAATGACTGACATGAGACGACCTCACAATGAGGTGCCTTTAAGCTGCAGTAGGGTGGCTTTTTATGTTAGAGTAAGCAAGCTTTATCGGCTTAAATCACAAGCTGCTGCAGGGGGATGACCTCTTCCAAAGCTGATTCATGAAGTACACACTGTAGATATTATTCTAATAGATGATGATATGGAAGAGAGATTAGAGAAGCAAAGCGTTGCAGACCAGTAGCTGTCCGTTTATTCAATAAGTACATCTTCATGTCAATTGATGTTTTCACATCTATTAAATTATTTTTTTTACACATAATAACAATCAAGGCTATTTTTATTTATTGATGAATAAAGTATGGTAAGATTAAATTATCTAATATTTTAATAAGCTGTTACCTCAATATTTTATTGATCTCATTCACTCCTTTAATCTTTTAAGGAGGGGTTACTGGTCCAATATGAAAGCAATGTCACATGTTCGATCTAGTCATTACCTCCATCAAGGATTGGTTTGGGGTATTTGCCTGCTTTTGACTTTTTGTTAGTATTGTGTAGAAAACTAAAAGATGGATTTGAAGTGTTTATCAAAGGTAGACCCTAACCATCCTAGAGGTGATTCAGTTTTGATGAGGGCCTGGAATTTTGGCATAAATCTTCAGACTTATGCAAATGTGTCTACCAAACATTTTGATAAACCTTCATAAACCCTTCCAAAGTTTAAAGTATCTCTTGTATTGTTGACACAGATGCAGATATATAATAATCAGACTGTAACAGAAATGGTGAAAGGGACCTGGTACCAGTGGAATAATGTCAAGGACTTTGGGGCGGTGGAGGACGTTTGCATTCCAACATCACTCTGATTCCATGTTGTAGCTGTTTCAGACATCTTGAAACGCAGCTGCTGCAGTAAATCATTGTACGTATGTACAGAGGTTTTAATAAAAGTACATTGTCTGCTTGTCTGTCAAAAATCATGAAAAATACGTCCACTTTGTTTGCAGCCATCAGCACACACATCTGTCCTCTTCATGTAAGCCTTTTAACACTGCACCTCCTCTGCTGTGATCGACTCTGTTTTTGATCACATGAAATCTTTAATCTGACTCACTGATATTGTCCTCCTAATTTTGTTCACAGACACGTATTGGACCAAACTGTTTTTGATCCTGATCCTGAGCCTGTATCCTATGTCGGACCTGAGCCTCCTTCTGAGTCTGTGTCTGAGGAATTTCCCCAGCCTGAACCCAAGTCTGTTTATGGGCCTGATCAGATCTGATCCTGACCCTGGACCTGATCTCAGTTTTGTCCTGGAGCCCCGTCCTGGATTGTTTTTGGGACGTTGGGAGCCGTTCCTTGAAGAGGGGGTACTGTCACGGTTTGGTAGGCTGAACTTGAGGGCAGAGCCCCGTCCCCACGCCTGTTCCTCATCTCCACACCTGATCAGACTGATTCGCCTGAGGCTTCTTAAGCCAGCTTCTCCTTTGGTTCTGTGCCAGATTGTTTTGCATCCTTGTTCACGTCTCTAGTTTGTTGGACTTCTTGAGCTTTCTTGTGTTTCTTGGACTTTTGGCTTATCTGATTAAACTGTAAGTGAAAGCTTTTCCACTGCTGTCCTGCATGTGGGTAGTGACGTCCGAATGGCGTCCCATGGGGCTTCAAATCGTTTGGGACAATTGTGCCGAAAACTGTGTCGTTACTCGGCGCCCCATTCATTGTAAACGTGGCAGCATTTATATATTTTACGTTTACTTATAAATGAAGTCCATGTGCAGCTCTTTCTGCACAAAAGCATCGAAAAAATTTGGAGCTGAGCTGTGTAATCCTCCATTTTTATAGTAAGGCAAGGCGAGCGGAAAACTGAAAAATGAATGGCTGCACTTGACTCTCTGACTATAGATTGTAGTTCGCTGTCACTTCTTCTACGGCCGAGGAAGAAGAATCCTCGGCCGAATCCCCGGGATCACCAGCGCCCCCTACCATGAGTGACATGGCACGGTGACATGCGTTCCCCTGACCTCATGTCACCAATTGTTACCGGACGTCAGGTGCTAAGAACAAAGCAAACGCTTCACCTGCGGCACCACTTCAAAATGTTCCCAGACTTGGGATGTCTGTCTGTTTGGTTCCAATGCCAGTCTGATCAATCCAGAAACGTTTGGGATTTTTGGGATTTCAGTGGTGGTGTGGATCATCGACGGGATCCAGACTTTTTTTTTTTTAAAGAATTCTGCAAATGTTCAAATTTATGGGGTGCACAAACTTAGACGTGCAACAACTCTTAAAAGTCCCATTTCAACTGGAAAGTACTGGTTCTACTCTTGGGTTTTCCACCCCGTAGTGGCCACCGACTGTCAGAAAAGCAACTGATACTTATACTGAGTTGTGAAAATGTGGCTCAAATGTTGCTGAAACAGATTTGATTCACGTCCATGTTAAGTGCGACTGATCTTTAAAAGTTGCTGAGGACTCCTGAAGATTGCTCAATGGAGGATTGTCTGTAACACTGATCATTTCCCACACTTACTGCACTGCTGTCTAACCCCCAAACCACAGTGTACTCATTCAGCTCCCTGTCCTCACTGCTAAAATACCCAAGTACCCAGCTAGAACATGGATAGAGTCAGCCAATCAGAAGACAATGGATCAGATGGATCTTGCTACTGGATGGACACACTAACATCACAGGACTGACCTCATGCCTCTACAAAATCATCTACAAAATGTGTCACCTCCAAAATGTTGGCTATATTTTGATCAGACTTTATTGCCTCATACACCAAGACTTGAGAATTCCCAATGACTCCAATCTGTTTCTCATGTTCTACAGTCTTATAGTGTTTTGCTCCCTCAGTCTGTCTCCACCGTCACAGGAACAAGACAGATTTAGATGGCAGATGTAGGGACTATCACTAAAAGAAATAAATGTATTTATTTTAATGGTGGAAAGTATTTTTTACTTCTTTTTTTTTGTTAAATAAAGGATTTTTTTCTAAAATACATGACAATTTAATAATACTGTGAAAGCACTTGTTTTAAGTTTTGGCTTCTCATAGTCATAGAAAATTAGAACTTCAACTCTGTGGAGCAGCTAACTAATTTAACAAAGAGAATATAGAATCCAGCAACAGATCTATACCCGTTTGGATCTAACAAAGCTCATCTGGACTTTTTGCCCCCTACTTCAGTGAGAGAGGACTTGGTGTATTAATGAATAATGTGTATGCAGTAATGAGTAGAGCAGCCTCCAGCTTTGGTGCTGATGGAAGTACTTGTCAAAGAATAGAATGATTGGTTGACCCCAGGGGAGTTGCAGACATTAAGCAGGACTAAAGGATGACTGTGCTTTGAATAATAGGACAGGGAGGTGTGAGGTGTGTTTCGCTAACTTTCGGATTAGAAGGCAGAGCGGTGGTTATCGCTAATGACACAAGACAAACAACCAAAAACATCTCTGGTTGTGTTTCGCTGCCCGAGTCTGACATGTTACAGTATCAGCATGTCAATGAGGAAGTAAGTCTCAATGCATGTTGATATGATGCCAGTAGGTCACAACAGAAGATCAGAGTCATTGTGGTGTTTGCATCCAGGTCAGAAGCAGCTAACAACAGCTACTCTATAAAGACTTTACTATTAGAGACCCTGGGCTGATTCGTTGTCCGCATGCTTTCAGTCTTCTACCTGTTTGAATTCCTCACACATGACTGTCCCTCATCATTTGAAAACCCAAAGCCTTTGACAATGGATGCTGTACATTCTGATGGCGACTGCTCTGTGTGTGTACTGGTGGTATAACTGTCTGTATTTGTTAATAACACACGAGTCTTTGTGTTACATTCCCTTCACTAAGTCAGACCCTGGATCTTTATCTGGATCCTTACCAACATGAACCAGTCTGGCTCAAGAAACCACAAGGTTTCCCTGCTGGCCAACTGTCCATCCAACCAATCAACCAATCAACCAACCAACCAACCAGCCAATGCACCTACGTATCCAACCAGCCAACCAGTCAAACCCATGGGTGGGACCCATTCATAGCTCAGGTAACCAAGTGCTGCTGTGTTGGACGGTGCAGTCCTGGGTCGGGCACCAGTGAAAATGGTACAACAAATGAATTACCCCCACCGCCCACAACACAAACACACCCATACACCTTTATATTTATAGCAGCACTTCCTTGAAAATGTCCCTGCTGACTGTTGAAAATCACCCGCACCTGATGATTTCATGCTTCACAGTTACAGACTTTCAGTAATATATTTTATTTTATTTTATTTTTTATTTTTTTCTTAATAATAACCAGCAGCAGCAGTCGACATACTGATATGCTTTCAGGCAAAGAACTGAAGCCCAAATTGCTCCCAAATATAATTTCATCTAAATTACATTTAGTCTGAATGTAGGACACCCGTATTAGATTCAGTAAATTTGAATTATATCAACAATAGAGGTGAAGATTTCTTAATGCTTTCATGTCAGCTTGCATTCAAACAGCCTGTGAATAGTCTGAAAAGAGAATGTGTATATTTTAATAATAATGGATTGGGTCTAGAACTCAGAGCGCTTTCCACTGAATCCGTTATTCACTCACTCCAGTCACACCAGCGGTAGTAAACTACAACTAGCTAGACTGACAGAAACATGGCTGCCAGTCTGCACCAGCAGCCTCTCTGGGCACCACCAAACACACATTCACATTCATGCGTACATCCATACACCAGTGTGATATAAGTGGGGAATGTTCCAGATGGAGCAGGATTCAAACCGGCAACCTTCCAGTTATTGGATTACACTCTACCGCCACGCATGAGCTGAATAGGCAAATGGTAGTTGACTAAGAATGGATAAAGTTTAGTGTTGAATCTGAACTGCGAAATTTAATATTAACCACTTTTACTTTAGATAAGTGAAAATCTACAAGAAGCTGTGTATAAATCTGTCACAGAAGAGTTCCCATTAACAAAGGTCATTTTCTTTTGTTTGTCAATGATGTCATACACATATACAGTATGTGGTAAAGCAGCGAACCAATTCTTCTGCGTAGCAGCAGACAGATGACGCTCTCTGCTCCGTCAAGAGGAAACAGGGGGGGTACTTGTTTTGTCCTTTCCTCCTCTATATAAAACACTGGGGCTGATCCAGCTGAACTGTCACACACTGTTAGCACCTTAGCTTCACACCATCAAACACCATGCTGTGCAGCAGGAGGTTAGCAGCCTAATAAATACATCAATTATATAAGGCTTACACATATGCAGTGTTACATGCAAACATGTGATGTATGTGTGAGCTTAGTAAATGCATGAAGGATCATGACTGACCTGTGGTGACCATTTATTTTGTAGGTGCTTCATCACTACTGCATTAACCCTAGAGCACCATTGCTTGGTGTGGCTGTTTTCCTACCCAAAAGCCTGCTTTTTCCTACAGACTGTGCCTTCGCCATGGAAGTCTCAAACAAGTAGACTTAAGACCAAGCTTCCAGTATCATTATCTTTTTTCTTTTCTTTTTTTTTGGAATTTTTTGTTCTCCAATTTCTAATTTTTCAGTAATATAGGAACTTTTCTTTGGGTCACTTTTATCTACCGTAATTTCGTCAGACATGTCACACTTTAAAATGAAAGAAAACCATTTCTTCACATGTCATCATATTTTGATGACCAGTATTTTTTGTTGGGTGTATTACTGTATATCCGGTTAAACGCACCCAGTATTAGTGATGGTCTTACTATTTTAAGTGATAGTCCAGGGTTGAAAAGGAGATTCTGTGAGAGGATGAACTTCACAGCATGTTAAAATATATTTAGGGTCAGGTAGAGCTAGGTTCATGATAACATGAACCTAGCCCTACCTATATTAATAATTTCCCGTAGGGAAATTATTTCCCGTAGGGAAATTATTATTCCTGTAGGGAAATGATTATGATTTCAGTCATGGTCAGTAATCATGCATATGTTTTTTATACAGGCCCCTGTAACAACCAAGCACACACACCCTACCCTGAAAGTAGGTCAGGGTAAGTCGTGGGATGTTGGAGTCTCTGACTGCCTTGGTTCTAGTTTTAAATGTTGTTGACTATGTTATGAAGGTTCATGTATTGCGAGCTTGGGAATGCACTGACGTCATTTGTCCTTCTACTATTGAATGCTGCCTCCAAAAAACTATTCTGATTTCACAAATCCACCGATGGGATGGGATTGCCGTGGGCAGTCATGTTTGTCCCTGTGTGTATAAATGTAAAAACTGAAGCTACAAAATTATTTCTAAGACTGTAAAGTGTCAAAGAATGAATCAGCGTTACTGCTGCAAACCGAATTAGTGTGATTTGTCATAAAGTACAGGAGCTTCAGGTTCATCACTTCGTACAGGATATATTCAAATGTGGTCTTCAAATGACACCATACACCCACACACACACACACACACACACACACACACACACACACACACACACACACACACACACACACACAACATGACACATCTGGTTCAGCTGAAAGAGGAGCGTCTGGTCAGAATCACTGTAAAAAATGACGAACAGGAAAATATTTTGTTTGGCGAAGCAGGTTTTACTACCAAGAAACATGAACTAAAAGGTTTCTGTCTGACTCCAAAGGTCCTTCTGTCTAAATGTAGTTCTCGTTACTTCACCCACAGAGTTGGCAGAAGGCAAAACGTTACAGGAAATGAAGGCAACACGTTTTAAAAGCGTCATCACAATTTTACAGCAGAGGATGGATTGTGTGTTCTGTAGGTGTTTAAAATGAGAACATCCGTGGAAGAACGTCAAGTTAAAGGGTCTAAATGTCTACTCTGAGTTCGTTGGCACACTCCCTGTCCGCCCAGCCTGTCACATTTTTTACAAATTATTTATATCTTCAAACTCCAAGATGCCTTGTCATTAGAAAGCCTCATATAGCACCAAGGCTGGTCCCACCCACCGTCCTCCACTCCCGCAGCCCTTCCTATCAGGACAGCCGTCTCAGTGAAGGGTAATACCTACAGTAGGTGCTTTTATATGACGAGATCTTGTTGCTTTTTATTCAACAAGTGCATCCATCACAACCTGCTCCATGCTTTTAGAAAGGTGTTTAGAATTACAATATTTTATTGCAAAAATCTTCCTGCGCAGTCATAAAGTTCATGAAGTTCCTTCTGAAACCCACAACATCAGATTCATTTCTCAACATAAATTCTGGGCCTTTTGGAATCTTCTGGAATAGGTGCTCAGCATTCCAGAATGAGTATTCTTTTTATTTATTTATTTTTATATTTCCCCTGGTCTAACTCTCAGTTGATCGGAGATGGTTAATACTTTTTGGTAGCAATATTAATCCCACATCCCTATACCCGGTACAACAAATCCAACAGAATGGACAGAGTGACAGACGGGAGGAGGGATGAGACAATGGGATAAAAGAGAGGTGAGTGCTGCCAGTAATGTGAAGTGAGGTCAGATAGACGATAAAGAAAATGACGAGTGTGCTCCAGGAAGAGCACATCATCAAGACAACCCAGCCCGCATTTATGGAAGCAGATGGTTTTTAGACCATAACAGAATGTGTGTTTGTTTGTTTCTGTCCCAGACAGGAATGTCGCGGAGTGGAGAGGAACACAGAATCACAAAGGCCTTATGAAAACAGGTGGCCTGGATTATCAGACATCATGGATATTAAAATGGTCTCTGTGCAGTGGAGGATATGAGCTATCTGTTTTTATCTTTTAAAGCAGGCTGAGGCAGCAGAGTGGAACAGCGTGTAGCGCTCTTACCTCGCAGCAAGAAGGTCCGTGGTTTAATCCCGCCTGAGCCTTTCTGAGTTTGTGTGTTCTCCCCGTGTCTGTGTGGGTTCTGTTCGGGTCCTTCAACTTCCTCCCACCTCCAAAAAGAAAGAGACAAGACAATTGTTATCGTCTCGTCTTCAGCACTAACCCTAACTGATCCTAACTAATACTAACTAACCCTAAGAGAGATGCCAGTCTGTCGTCACATAGTGGAATAAATATTGGGCTCCTCGGTTCTCCAGTCTGACACTGTGTGAACATGAAGCTGGATGTCTGTTAATGTACTGAAGCCAGCAGCTCACCTCTTTATCTTCAGCTACTCCACTTGGTTAACGTCCATTATGTTTTCTCACATGCTCACACAGCAGCAGACTTATGAACCTGATGCTTCTCCTTTCTAGGGGACAGAAAATTTAAGCACTGCCCTGAAGAAAGCTGTCACACAGCAGGGCAGTGGGTTATTTTACCAAAAAGGGTAGATTCAGGTTGTGAAAAACGAGAAATTAATTGGAAATATTGTTCGTTTGTCGTATCAGTTGTTTTTGTGATTCATTTCTATATTCTAATTATTTACCTGATATTATTTGTACTTACCAGAAGCAGCTCACGTGCTGTTTTTGTTTACACTGTGTTGGGCTACAAATAAACATCCAGTATTGTCTCCAGTTAAAATGATCATTAAATAGAAACACACGTTTGTTGGTGTGCTGGATTGTTTAGTCAGATTCCTTCCTTCATTTTGAATTCTTACATCATCTTGCGTCGATCATCTGTGTCGTTACAGCCTAAGGAAATTAAAAGGTTTCAACACACACACACACACACACACACACAAACACACACACACACAAGAAGCATAGTCGATGTTTGTGTATGCAGGACAGCTGTGGAACGTGTAAGGCGTGAGGTCTGCTGTGTAATCTTTGTGTAGAATGAAAACTGAAAAACTAGTGAGGAGTTCTTTGAGCAGTTTTGACCTTCAGACAGCAAAATAACGATCCTGTGAAGCGTTTCAGTCAGACAGCATTCAAAGAGTCGAAAACATCGCTGTGAAGAAATTTGAAAACGGCAGTATAAAAACGTATTTATTGTTATCCTCCTGACACATTATCACCAGAAGAATCAAATGTATCTTCAGTACATCATGACCAACTGTAAACCAGGTGACAGGTGTTAACAACCACATGATCGGGGCCAAGACGCGGTGCTTCACGGCCCAAAGGCTTCACAGAAACTCTCGTGACGTCCAGCAGGAGTTTGGTTTTGTCTACATTCAAAGAGAAGTCTGTACCGCTTGGACGGTTTCTGTTACAGGTTTAGATCACTGTACTGTGATCCAGTCTTGGTTCTGCACCGATTGTGATAATTGTGAGGTAATTTGTGAGTAGTTTCCTACTGCATAGGGGACACAGCATACTGAGTCACTCAGTGCTTACCTCGAAAAGTCACACCCACGTACATACTGTATGTCTGCTTACTGGCGCTTGGTGTATTTCCTGCCACTAATTCATGCGAAGCGTGTCATCCATGTGGAGTTTTCTGTCACGTGAACTGCTGAAGGGCTCAGACACCATTTCTCTTTCTACTCTTCTCCTGGTTGGATGGAGGACTAAAGGTAGTAGGATGTGGGAGCATAACTAAAAACCTGTTTCCCATAATGGAGAGGTTAATGCAACAGATTAGTAATGTATCGTCACACAGAGTTGTGTCTGGGGTTGTCATTAGAACTCAGCAGCTCATTGAAGTGGGAATTGCAGACAAGTTGTGTTATTTTTTTACATTCTTATATGCATCGGCACAATCAACATAGTTTTTGTCCAAGAATAAACCTGTTTTAGATTTTATATTAGAGGAACCAGAAAACAACATAAAAACCAGCACAATACAGTCCCTTGAAGCAGAATCATCCATTAAACAATTAAATCTGGATTGATTTGGGAAGAGTCAGAAAGGTGGAGTCCAGAAGTACATGTCAGTTGTAGTTCAGCAACGCAGTCATGTTCATCTCCATCGTCTGGAAGGGGAAGGAGAGCAGCTGGAAGTTAGACATGTAAAACAAGTCCAACAATTAAGTGTAATATTTAAGATGTCTAGAAGCAGAGAGGTGTGAATTGTTTTGTTCTCACTGGACGAGAGACACCAAATGTGGAACCACCAAAGACTAGCTAACAATATCTTGTGATGCAAACGAACGATTTTTCTGCAGCATCCCCGGCGCTGAGACGCTGCTTGAATGTGATTGGGGTCGGTACAAAATGTGACAGCTGGAGCGGAGCTTTGTTTCCGATCAGAAATCTACTGGCCTCCTAGCACCAATGGATGTAGATAATACCTGTGATCAGTGTGCGGCTTTGAAATATGTGAAATACGTGGAGCAGTATTTGCCCAATTTCAAAGATATTTGTTGACTTGTTGACAAAGGGACAGAAACAACACTGGACATGGATCTGCACTACAATGTTCACATAGTCAGGTGGTTATTGATGTCATCAGAGAAAGCATGCTTAAGGTCATGGACATGGCCCAAAGACATATGAGCTGTACAGGGGTGGGGGTTAGCTGGTTGTGGGTGACTTGTAAAAAGTGATGTCAACACCTTGTACAATAAGAGCATTGTGGGGCATCCTCATTATATTTAGCATAAGTTTCAACATGTTAGACATTTACAGATGGTTCTAAATCTGTTCATTCTCTCCGACGTTTTACAGACTCTAGTCTGAACTGGACGGGGTTTTCCTCCTTGCACAGATGTTCTCCCATCTCTCAGGTGATAATAACTGCAGTTTTCTTTGTTCAAACACAAGGTTTATCCTCGAGTCTTAGATTTGCTTTCTTAAGGAAAAACAAGTTAATAGCCTCATGTTTCAAAGAGGTTATGTCCCTGACTCTTCCTGGGGGGGATTGACTTTCTTGGGTCCCTGTCCTAATCCTCAGATTATAAAAATCCACCTACCTCAGGTGATCAGAAAAATCCTCTCAGTCCTCTAATCTGTGAAAACTTTATTTGAGGTAGAGGAAGAGTTGCCATGGCGATCAGCTGCTGACATTTCCCACTTACCCACACCAGACTGTTGTGGAAACGAAATGTCGATGCCGATGAAATAACAGGAATGAACAGGAGAGTTTTCTTTGTCAGTCTGTTCAGTCTTTTGCACCAGAGGGCAGGTCAGGTACCCAGGCAGTCTGTGTGAGTGTCTACTAAACAAAGAAAACAGGCGCATCCATCTGAAGGCTGAGGTTCTTCGTTCCACCAGGGAAGATCTGAACCTCACCTCACTGCTGCTGTGCTGACATTCATGTATTGTTTCAGGATTTAATGTCAGAGCCTAGATGCTGGTCAGGACTATGCTGACTCAAAAACCCTGGTTTTTAAACCATGGTGCAGAAGAAAAGCACCACATTTATGTACACAGGAGGAGTTTTTGTTTGTTTTTTTGTCTTCTTTTTAATTAAAGTCACATTCTTGGAAAACAGTAGAACAGATTGAACATTTTTCTCCAGAGCAGCTCATTTCAGGAGGTGCAGAGAACATTATGACAGTTAGGCACAGAGGGCGATGACTCATTTATTGTGTCTCCAAGCTGCCGTCTTCATCTCTAACCAGGATAGAAAAATAGATTAAAAATTGTTACCTGGCCTCCGTCGTTTTGAATGTTTAACAATGTCATTATCCTTGCTGCAGAGATTTTTTGACAATTTTGATTTAAAAAAAAAAAAAAGACACTGCTGCACCTCACGCTGGTGAGGAAGTGTCTGCAGGGCTTATGCTTTGGGAGCGAAGTAATAAATGTTTCAAACAGCTCTCCCCAATGCTTTAATCAGCCCTCTGATATATAGAAGTGAATCTCATCTCTGCTGCCGCCAGCATTGATTTTCATTTTTATTACAGACACTGCAACACTCAGTTGTAAGTCAAAGAATTTGGCATGGAGGGATCCTTGTTCCTGACTCTATTTGGAGGGAAGGCTACAACCCCCAGCCCGCAGAGAGAAGGAGGCAACAATTCCTGGACAAATGAGTTGGACTCCTTCCTGCTTTATCCTGAAGATTGATTGTAACAGGACTGTATTCTGTGGCTTGAAGGCCTTACTTAGCAAATATGGGACGACTGTTGGTGTGTTCTTTCTCTCCACATCTACTCACACTATAGACCATCACCTTGTCAGGAGAAAGAATTACAACCATGCTTAATGGGCTCACAGAAATAGACGCCACTTTTGGACGACTTAATGCCTGCAACAGCAGAGACATGGTAATCATGATGTATCTACAGTATATGTGCGTATGTGTGCGTGTGTGTGTGTGTGTGTGCGTATGTGTGCGTGTGTGTGTGTGTGTGTGCGCAGGTTGAAGCTTCCCCGAAGGGTGTTTGCAGATGGCAGACCGTTAAAAAAGAATCAAAGAGCAGCCCTTAGTGCTGAATGGCCCCCTCACATAAAGAACAACCTGCTGTCCTCAGCTGACTGTCATTCAGATGCTGGAGTCCAAAAATTAACACGAGGCTTCAGTTTGACCCCCAGAGGTAGGCTTTCTGGAGTGAAGAGCTTCCTGTTACATCATGCTGAGCTGAGCAGGGGTGGCCAGGTTGTGTTTACCGTCACGTCCCACCGAATACATAAAAAAAGCACCGTGATGTCACGTCCACCTCAGCAGATTCTCCATTACATGTTCAATCAGTGGTCCCAAACTACGACCCGCGGGCCTGATGCGGCCCGCTTCCACATTTGGCGCGGCCCCCTGAATAGTACCAGAAAAACAGCCTGGGTATTACAGTCTGCCCTCACGCATTCACGCATCAACGCTCGCAACTTCACCTCATCGCGGATTTTTGGTGGGCAGTCACGTGATACCATACGCGCATTCTATTGGCTGACAGCATCCGGAAGTGCGCTCGGTTCTGTGAGTCTCCAACTTATGTGGGACACAAAAGTGTTTTAAACAGTCGGTAAGAGTGCGGGAAAAGGTAATACAGATAGGAGGTGGTTTAATATAAGCATGGGGAGAGTTGTGCATGTTTAATAATAAGACAAATAGTTTGTCACTCTATCGCGGAAATTGTTAATCGCGTGTAGTTCCTGGAACTTGTTAACCGCAAAGAACCAGGGCACACTGTATCTACTTCTTTAGTAGTTTTTTTTTTTCTTTAATAGTGTTTTTATGTATTTCATGACTTTTTTCTGTTAAGATCCTGGAAAGGGT